>NC_083762.1:54138788-54476869 GCF_963514075.1 Conger conger
AACGTAGAGACGTGTTCCCGGGTTGGACCTGGGATCGGGTTCCTCCCGTAGAGCCCTCTGGATCACCGCCTCAATCTTCCAGGTTACGGAAGCAACGATGCAGGAACCCGGGAGGATGTTCTCAGGCGCCTCACGCTCAGGACAGGTGTCGAATTGTCGGGACAGGGCATCTGGTTTGACATTCTTAGACCCCGGGCGGTACGTGAGAGTGAAGTTGAACCTTCCGAAGAACAACGCCCATCTAGCTTGGCGTGAGTTCAGTCTCTTGGCCGTCTGGAGGTATGCCAAGTTCTTATGGTCGGCCCAGACGAATAAGTGTGGGTGTAATAAAGTAAAAATGTTCCTAATAAAGTATACATAAATATGAAAAATTATGAATTTCATTGCATCTGTGAATCATATTGGGCCTAGTCAATGTTCTTTTCTAGGCAGACCTATCCTAGTTCATCATACAGGCACTGCTGCCTGACCATGCACATTCTATTCTATTGTAGCCTACTGAAGATCCAAACCAAAATTTGTTCACAAGTTTTCCTCTCTAGTTCATCATACAAATTCTCATCATTAAATCTAAATCTACATTTTACAGTTGAATTATTATTTTTCTTTTTCACCTGTGTATTGAAGCTGACAAGTGTATCAAAGCAAAGCAAATTTCGGGACGTTTAGTTACATCTATTGTGTTAGCCAACTCAGGTTGTCCATGCCAATAAAAACAATGTCGCAGAACGACTGGCAAAAAATAAAAATAAAACATCTGTCCTCATTGTAACGTAAACTAACGTTACCTAGCAAACCAGATGGGTATATTCTCTCTAAGGAAAAATTTTCAGGTTCTGTTTTCTGTTTCCTGATTTCTGTCTGAGTCCCTAGCGTTTTTGCCTCTTGTTTTCCTCTGTGACCACCATAGTCTGTTTCCAGTTTCATTCCCTCATTCATTTGTTCCATCAGTGTCTCATTTCATGTCTCCACCTCCCCACTCCTTATATGTACTTCCTTCCTGTCTCTTGTCATTCAGTTCATCTGTTTCACATTGTGTACTTGTTAGTAGTGTATTTATACCTGCCCTTTTCAATTTCTCTTTGCTAGTTTGGCGTACCCTGTATCCTGAGTCTGTCTCTATTTTCCTGTCCCCGGTTCTAGGCTCCTATACCCCGTGCCTTCACCCCTGTATTCTGTCTGGTCTGGTCTGGTCTGTTCTGTTTTTGGATATTTCTGGTTTGATCTCTGCTTGGTGTTGTACTTTGTGTATTTGGATTTTGTTTTTTGTGCCTTCGTCTGTGTGGACTGCCTTCCTGTTTTTGAACTCTGCCTGTTATCTGACCACTCTTCTGCATGCCCTTTTTGTACCTGTCTGCCTGGATTTTTGATTTTTGACAATTGCCTGTTTCTGTATTGTGTGTTGGATCTGCCCACTGTTAGTTAACTCCTTAAAAATGTTTTCTGTTTTGCGACAAAGCTAGCTAGTTTGTTGATTAGTTAGTGATTGCAAGATTTCGTAAAGGGTTAAAAAGACAGCTGATGGGTTGTTTGATCATTGAAGTATCACATAATAACATGTAATGACAGCCATGGCTCAGGCCATTGGAGAGGGCTTGTATTTGGGCATGAGTTCCTGGACGAGCCCTGTTTAAGCCTAGCCCAGCACCAGAGTTGTGGACTCGAGTCACAAATTTGAGTTAAGCAACTCATGGCAACTGCAGCTGCAGGAACAACTCTGAAAAAATTGAAGTTGTTGGGGGGGGGGGGGGGAAAGGACTGCTATTTGCTAAATAAAAAATATCCAACATCAAACTTTGTTCGTCATTTGAAAAGCCTACAACCAAACAAGACCTGGGGCCTCATTTATAAAACTGTGCTTAGGATTCACATCAAAAGGTTGCGAAAGCATGAAACCTAGGACGTGCGTACGCAAAAAAATATTCTGATTTATAAAACAGTGCATACGCACGTCCCACCCCAGTTTTCCTTTATAAATCACAATCAACTCTAAATGTGGCGCAACTTTGCCAGCTTCATGTCCCGCCCACAGTTGCCTATAAATAGGCAGTGAAACATCCCTAATGAATATGCATTTCATGAAGATGACAATGGCAAATGCTGAAAAGAAGGCCAAGAAAAGGGATTTCAGCCATTTGATTGCCTCTGAAAAGCTACAGGTGCGGGAATTATCCTGATTGATTGTAAATGACGAACAGTTCTGCACAACGAATGTGATGATGACGATGATAATAATAATAATAATACACGTTATTTGTCTAGCACCATTGAAAACACAGTTACAAAATTAAGAGATAAAATTAACAAAAATTTATAACAATAAACACATTATAAAACATAATATATGAATATGATAACAATATATGAAACTGGCGGCATGGATGGTGCAGTGGGTAGCACTGCTGCCTCACAGCAAGGAGGTCCTGGGTTTGAATCCCCGTCGGCCAGGGCCTCTCTGTGCGGAGTTTGCCTGTTCTCCCCATGTCTGCGTGGGTTTCCTCCGGGTACTCCGGTTTCCTCCCACAGTCCAAAGACATGCAGGTTAGGCTGATTGGAGAGTCCAAATTGCCCGTAGGTATGAGTGTGTGAGTGAATGGTGTGTGTGCGCCCTGCGATGGACTGGCGACCTCTCCATGGTGTATTCCTGCCTTTCGCCCAATGTATGCTGGGATAGGCTCCAGCCCCCCTGCGACCCTGTTCAGGACAAGCGGGTTCAGATAATGGATGGATGGATATATGAAACTATGCTCGTATCTGCCCGACTGACGCATTGTAAACGGCATCAGTGCAGCGCAATTTGTCCGACTGTTCACCATATTATTTATGAGAATACATTTAATAACATGAAGTATTGTTTAACAATTCGTCTACATATTTGAGGGATTATTTTACAACAACATCTCCGTTTATATTTATCATCCTAAATCATATTTTTTGGGCACTCCAGGGAGCATCAATCAAACAGCTGTTTGTTTATTCGTTGTAAGAGAGGCTTTTATCCGTTTTTGCAAATGAACTCTTCGTATATGATACGTGAGAGGTAATATTTCATTACATTACATTGCATGGCATTTAGCAGACGCTCTTATCCAGAGCGATGTTCAACAAAGTACAAATTAAACACAAGAACAAGTGCAAAGAGGACCTGAGAGGACAGTATAGTTCCGAGTCCTAGTGTAAACATGCAGAAAATCAGAACCCTTTAAGAGTACAATCAACAACAATCAATTTCGATTTATTTTACACAGTGGTATCTGTTGTCTATCATTTTCGACTTCTCTCGTCGCCAAATGTTGTGTTGCACTTAGGAAGGGAGAGAACCCGTATAGCGAGATTACATTACATTACATTACATTATTGGCATTTGGCAGACGCTCTTATCCGGAGCGACGTACAGTTGATTAGACTAAGCAGGAGACAATCCTCCCCTGGAGCAATGCAGGGTTAAGGGCCTTGCTCAAGAGCCCAGCGGCTGTGCAGATTGTATTGCGGCTACACCGGGATTAGAACCACCGACCTTGCGTGTCCCAGTCATTTACCTTAACCACTACGCTACAGGCCGCCCTTCAACAATTCAACAACACAACACTTTAATAAGTATAACAGGGACGAAGCACGTCCTTACAGCAGCCATACCCAGCCACAACTCACGGCAAATCTTCATACCTTTTTAAATCCTGTTTCACTTCCCGTTTTCCTGGTCTTACGTCACGAGCATTAAACGCACAGTTTCTCATTTCTCCAGTTAATGTGCGTACGCATGGGTCAGAGTTTCCGTGGAGGACCACACATTTTCCCGTCAAGTTCGTTTTTTTTAAATGCCAAAGTTTGCTTAGAAAGTGGCGTACGCATTCTTTTGTGCCTACGGAACGTTTATAAATGAGGCCACTGGTCCGTATCATTTTCTCATTGCTTGTATGACGTTACATTCCTGTCCATCTTCGCAAGCCAATATCAACCCCTGCTGAAAAAGACACCTTGAGCTAGGTTTTGAAACAGATGGACCAGCTCCATAGGCTAATCCCAGAATCCCAATGTGTCCGATCTCAACACCGCGTACTGTAACAGTTCTGTGTTCTTGGCTATTCTCGGTTGCATCTCACACGCTAATTCAGAAACATTTCTGTACATTAGTGAAACATAGCCTATGCAATATGGCGCATCATATGTCAGTTATGGGCGGCACGGATGGTACAGTGGGTAGCACTGCTGCCTCACAGCAAGGAGGTCCTGGGTTCGAATCCCGGTCGGCCGGGGCCTCTCTGTGTGGAATTTGCTTGTTCTCCCTGTGTTTGCGTGGGTTTCCTCCGGGTACCCCAGTTTCCTCCCACAGTCCAAAGACATGCAGGTTAGGCTGATTGGAGAGTTTAAATTGCCCATAGGTATGATTGTGTGAGTGAATGGTGTGTGTGCCCTGTGATGGACTGGCGACCTGTCCAGGGTGCATTCCTGCCTTTCGCCCAATGTATGCTGGGATAGGCTCCAGCCCCCCTGTGACCCAGTTCAGGATAAGCGGGTTCAGATAATGGATGGATGGATGGATGGATATGTCAGTTATCAGGAGAAAATATGACTGATTACTGATCATTAATGCTGGGTGTTATAGATAGCATATATATATTTCCGGAGCACAGAGTGGAGGAGGGTGGTAGTGGAGTTAAGGAGTATGCACTTTCCGGCTAATGGGACGCACTCGTTGGCATGGCTGGCTATTTCTGACCGTTTTCAAGGTGGCAGTTAGCTCAGCTAACATTAGCTATTGATTAACTATCTTGTTAGTTACTAGCAGCTAGCGTTACAACTGTACAAAGCTATAATTAAGCTAGTCAACTTAAATAAAAACATGTTTTACACGAACTAATGTGTTACTTAACTAGCTCTTTATCTATCTATCCTTCAGGCTTTTGTTGCCCTGCTGCTCTCGGATCTGATTTCGCAAAATATCTAAGGAACATCATGTCTGACCCTGGATAAATGGGTAACATACTTTACACCAAAAAAAACACCATCTCTGGTTAGCCTGTAGCTATTCTAGCCATCAAATGTCTATCAGTGTGTCTTGTTGGGATAGCTAGCTAGCTCTATGCTTCTTTGCTTAGCTAGCTACTCTATATTGGCTTGGTGGGAAAGTAACGTTAACATTACGAGCTAATTGCATTAGCTAGCTAGCTATGTAACATTACATAGGACAATTTAGCTACAATGGCAACTTCTAGCTAGCTATGTTATTAAGTCCTGTAAAGCATATACATTAAACTAACCACAGCAGACTAGATGCCACCACCAAGCTTACAAAACAACATTGCCTTAATGTAACGTTATCTCCAGATTTGCCCCCCAGTACATGAATTACATCAATAACTATCATAGCTAGCAATATAGGCAGAGCTAGCTACCGTTTTCGATCATGCTGTAACGTTAGCTAGTTTGAACAATAGAGTTAGCTAAAATGTGTAACCTATAGTTGGTTGGTCACATGGCTAGCTAGCAAACATATATTTAGCTAACCTGTGTAGTCAGCAGCTATTGAAATGATCTTGTGATGGAGCTCCCCAAATCCTACTCATAATGGTTAGTAAATGGAAAAAAACAACAGACCGTCAATCTCAATGAAAAGAAGTCTTACTTTCTTGTTTTCATCCTTTTTTTTACTTTGAGCAACGTTGCTACGGCACACTGGAAAGAAAAAACTTAATATGCTCATGCAACCCTACAGAAGTTTCACCCCATGCAGTGCCATGTAATTAAAATTGAGGGAAGACGGGTGAAGGCTGATGTAGGATTAGATGGATGCATTTTTTAAAATGCTAAATTAGCAGAGTTTATTCAGAACGCAAGTGGAATATTGTAAAATGCAGATTTTTTTATGGTTTACTTTCTGATAACACAAGATATCATCGGTCAGGGCAACAACTGTTGATATAGGTATGATTACATTACCTTCTGATAAAAAAGTCTGGAAATTCAACACAAAAACTACATTAGAGATAATGTCATAAAAATCTTTGGGCTGAAATGAGCTGCTTCATATTTGTTCCATTGATTTTGATATTAATACCTATTGAACTGTTTAACATTTAGAAATACATGTGTATATTTCAAATTAAGATATAAAGATATGGAGATATATACTGACTGAAACAAATGGATTTTGATATTCCTCTATAACTATTATTTTCATTGTCATACCTTGAATGTGACAGTGATATTCTTTTTCTTCACAGCATTAATTACTAGAGAGTAACAAGACACATAATTGGGTCAAGTACATATAGCAATGAAATACTTACCTAATTGATTTCTAGAAATTAATCAACTCCTGCGTTCCTCTGAAAATAATCTATTTGGTTGTTGAGTCAAAGAGAATATTTGATTGAATCCTCAGCAGCCTGCACAGTGGTACATGTTGTTTGAAGTAGACCACCATAGTTACAGTACCCATAGCAGGTATTAATGCATTGTGTGTTGGTAGCCTTGTCAGTGCATAGGTCAAGGTAATGTCAGTGTTTCTGTGAATTTCCTGTCTTTTTCGGCTTTTGCCAATCATTATCTCTTCTTTAAAATGTAGATTTTGGGTTGAATTTCCTGTCTTTTTCGGCTTTTGCCAACCATTATGACATTGTCTCTCACTTTACATTTTACAATATTCCACCTGCGTTCCACGTGCATTCTGAATAACGACCGTGCCTCTGTTAATAATTGGTGTGTGCCACTTTGTGGATTTCGGGAGATGCTTAAGTAAGTCAGATACTAGCTAATTAGAAAATTAAAAACAACAGTTCTATGTAGATGTATTTGAGAGAATGATTTCATTTAAGAATAAAACTAAATCCATTCTATTCTCTTTCTATTTCAGATGTGTGTTTTTGATAATATGACACTTTGAGACTTGGATTGAAACCCTTGTGATTTGGGATTTGGCTTGGAATCAAAGTATGGTGACGGAACTACAACTCTGCTGGAAGGCCAAACACTGGCTTAATTATTCAATAATTCCACAGTTTTTCCTATTTAACGTTATACATTATATTCAACTGCATCAATCATCAATATACTGGATGATACTTCCAAAAACCATCTTGAAGTAATGGCTTGGGACTCTCTTCATCATACATAGCAACATTTGCTTGGCGGAACCCGTTGAAGAACTTCTTGTTTCTTCTTCAATACTATAACTGTTTCGCTGCTGGTACTTCCAATCGCGTTTCAGGAAAGAAAGAGTTGTGTAAGATAAGTTTCAGCTCTTTATTTGTGGTTCCAGGTAGTTCTCCTGAGCTTTCACCAATCTTACACAATCATTACTGAGAATGACACAGTTTATATCAGTATCTGAAAGGAAGTGCTTCATCCATTGTGACTAAACACTCCTTTAGATATGGTAATGTCTATTGATAGGTTTCCTGGTTAGGCCAAATGGTTGTGCAGACAAATGGTTGTCGGCACCTAGACCTCAAATCAACGCCAGGAAAGGAAATGTAAATAGAGTGGGGGAAAAACAGGGTGATTGTCGGGATATGCATTTGAATAGGAGCAGAACTTGCGTGTCAACTTTTTAGCTCAGTTACATCTTGAAAACACCGAAATCTAACACCGTTGATATTAAGATGTGTTGTTAGCGATTAATCAGGGGTGCGTTTCCTGATAAAGGTGTCTCTTGGCGCTTTACGAAGACTCTCTAAGGTATACCTTACTGAAGTTGTTTACTTTTCTACGTGTGTTCCCCGAACTATCACTTCGGCGGTTGCTTAAGGGATAGCTTCTACGTGTGACGTTACTAGGCCCATGAATAAAACACTGCAGGAATACTTAAAAATATTGCATTCATCACGACTGGTGGGAACGTATTAATAGAATTAAAAACTTAAACTAAATTATCCAACCGTATATATATAATTTTCTGCAAATTATATATACGGTTTGTGATATGGTTTGTGACTAGCCCATCTAGCAATACGCATTCTTTGGCATGTCATGTTTTATTTACATTATTTTAATATCTTTGTCGTAATGCCTTAAATTACTTTTCAATCAGGGTTCATTTGGCAGAAGCACCATCACATTACTTAATTCACTATTTTCTCTAATTAGCTGACGTTTTCAATAAAAGCGCACCAACAAGCAAAACGCACCAGCACGGTTTTTTATTTTTATTTTTTTACATAAGATATTGCGGAAAAAAAACTAAGAAATAAGCGGTCCCACAGCTTCAAAGCAAACAAAATTGAGATATTGTTAGACATGGCACTGAATAAAGAAACATTGTTTTCCAGTTTTATGACTACGGTGTCTAACAAGACCAAGAAAGAACTAGGGTTAAAAATCATGAATATAATTTAAAAGGCAATTAGGCAACATGTTCAATAAAGTGCAAAATGCAACCTTCGTCATTTACAATTTTATTATTCGCATGAAAACAGAGCCATTAATGTGGTATTTTACTAATATTATTAGCCACCTACAACTTTAGAATTATTAGTGTACATATTGCTTAACAGATTGAGATGTAACTAAGAGCACCAGCTGATTTCACAGGCTTGCGGTCGTAACAGTGGTGGCCACTAGCGGAGTGAGCTGACAACATCGCTAAGGTATAGCTAAGGGTGATCCAGACCAACCTTACGAAAGTATGACGTACAGAAGGTATACTTAGCTAAGAACGTTTCAGGAAACACGCTGAAACGTTAAGGTAGAGCTTAAGGTACAACTTACGAACAACGTAGCGTTAAGAAGGCTTCGGGAAACGCACCCCAGATCATTAATTAATGTTAGGATCAAACCACCGCCCTTGAAGGTCCCAGTCATGTACCTTAACCACTACGCTACAGGCCGCCCTGTGGTATTTATCATTATATTGTAGGTTTTGGCACTGTCGTTTGTGGCACGGATGACTTGCCATTAGCTCTCCTCCAAAGCCTTTTTGTACTTATGCAAGTCACTCTGAAAATGCCTTGCACTGAAAGCTTACCAGAAATACTACTGAAGCAGAATGGAATTCATTTGGACTACATGGCTGTATAAAGAGCTACAGGTGCTCCATGTAGGCGACCCTGGCAATGCTAGTCATTATATTTTGAATACAAGAGCTGTAGTATCTTTATTCTACATGACATGCAATTATTTTTATATGGTGATGTTTCACATGACCAGTCACAATTTTTCCTCCCATTACCAACAATTAGCTCCCCACTCTCCTCTTGCTTGTCAAGTGAGATTTTAATGTTAAATCCAATGTTCAATGTTTTTGCTGAGTTTTTATCTTTTCAGGTGCACTACTTATTCTTGCTTTTTTTTTTAAAGAAACTGGAAAGCCTCCCAAGATACTACATATTACTTTGTTGGATATGTAATTTATTTTGTTACAGTTATTGGTTTCTTCTGGCTTAATGCAACAAAAAACAAAGTGTGACCTAAAGTGCATGATTTTATCGATGCATCCACTGGTCTACAACTAGCTTGTCCATGATCCTCCCCCCTGCCAACCCCCACAATTGTATCTTTCTCTGAGGTATCATATTTGCCTCCTGAAATGAGCACTGAGTACTTCTCACTTCCTCTGGCTGCTTCTGACATGAGTCTGGCTGCAGAGGAATGATGCGCTAGATTTTTAGAGCAGGAATGTACCGGATTCCCATCTGTCAAAATGAGCAGTTTCTGGTGCTTAAGGGACAGTAGCTCCTTAATAAACCATGAATTTACTGAATAAACGATGAGGACATATTTATAGTTTGTTGGACACTTTTCTATTTGGTTTGCTAATGAAGGCTGTAAAGCGTAAGATTCATGGAGAATCAGTGAAGGGGCAAAACACAGCAGAATGATAGAAGTCACAATGGTCAACCCTGCAGTTATGGTTCCAAATTAAAATATTTGCTTTGAGGAGCTGCTGTGGTGCACGGCTAAAGTAACAGACTTTGATTCAGGCATCAGTTTGTTCCAGTTGCACACTGAAGACCGGGGTTGGATTCCTGGTCATTCCGGCTCACATGGAGCGGCATAATTGGCTTACTGCTCTGAGGGTGGGAGGAGGACTGCTTAAAACATACCTCGGAATCACGGTTGCAGGTGGGATGATGCGGCTTGGAGAAGACATGCTGTTCCAAGGATTGTCTGATTCAACTGGGCCACTGAGGAACGGGGTTTACATAGTGTATCCCTAGCTAACACAAGGGAAATTGGAATAGATAGGGAACAGTTGGCTACCAAATTTGGAGAAAAAGACAGGAAAATCTGAAACAAACTTTAAAAGGAAAAATAATTTTGCTTTGTAAAGGCACACTTGCAAAAGTCCTGCATATAAAAATAACGCTACACTGTATACATAATATTAGTATATATTAGTGTTCAGTGTTCACTATTATTTGTATTTGTTGAGACAGCAAAATTATTTGTATTCTGATAAAGCGGACGCGAGTGTGGATTTGTTAGAAGTACAAACCGGGCAGAAACCCCTATGTCAAGGATTGCGCCAAAATATCATCCAAGTTTTGTTTTTTTTGGATATCACAATTCACGATATGGATCAATTTTTCTTAGACAATTTTACAGTGGGGTGCAAAAATTTGGGCACCCCTGGTTAAAATGTTACAATTAATCTGTATGTGATCGAAAACAAACCTGAACTCTAAATGGTAGAGACCTTAATGCAAATTTTAAAGATTAATTTTTATTTACATTTTTACTGTTTATAAATCAGTAAAAAATTTTTATCAAAATCAAAAAAGGAAAAGGGCCCTGTGCAAAAGTTTGGGAACCCTTCTGGATTATTTGTGTTACTAAAGATTATTACTAAGGACCAGACCCAGGTGATTTACTTGTTAGGGCTTCAATGAGTCAGGTGAATATAATTCCAGGGCTGAAATTTTCATGATGAAATGACTCCTTGCCTTCTAAAATATCTAACTGCAGAGGCTGTTCTGTCAACCTTGGGTTCCACTGAACAGTTGTCCAAGGATTTCTGAATTAAAATGGTTAATTTCCACCAAGAAGGAGAAGGCTACAAAAATACGATGTTTCAAACTAGTTATTTCCTCTGTCAGAAACATTACTACAAAATGTAAGTTTGTAGCCAAGTTGAAGTCAAGGCAATGTCTGGAAGACCAAGAAAGAGTTTGAGCAGACACAGCTCTACCTGTTCACAAGACAATAATACAATATACTTTCAACAACAAAGACCTTCATGGCAGAGTAGCCAGAAAAAAAACGACCTTAACACAAAATTAATTGTCTGAAGTATGCAAAAGAGAACATTGAGAAGCCTGAAGCCTTTTGGAACAATGTGCTTTGGATAGACGAAAACAAAATTGAACTTTTTGGCCACCACCAAAGTATGTATGTTTGGAGAAAAAAGGGTGAACACCTTGCCAACTGTTGCTTTGGGGTTGTGTGGCAGCTGGGGGCACAGGAAATATTGTGCAAGATTAGATGGAGATTATGACTTCCCAAATGTAACAATTATTTGTCTACAAATATGACCTCAGTTGTTGGAAGCAGAAGTAAAAAGTATTATTTAGAGGCATTCAATAGCTAAGCAGGATTGCCTCCTTGATGTTTGGTGTCATTTGAAAAAGATAAAAACCATTCATCTTTTCATTATAATATAATGGTGCTTTGGTCAAATTAATTCCTAAGTACTTTGTCCTCTTAGATGGCCTAATTCTGACCATAAAGTATGACAACCCCCCAGGCTTGTGTGTTAGAATTTGGATCTTTTGAGGAGAAGGATTTTCCTTTTTATTTTGGTGCTGGTTCTTGGGGTAATACTCTGTCTGGCTTATCTCTCTCTCTCTTTTCTGGTATTTACAGTTTAATGTCTCATGTAATATCTCCTGTTTTGTGAAATAGAAGTTGTGAGCTTATATTCAATAAAGAATGTATGATTTTCATTAGGTATTCTAATCGTCTCCTTCATTCATTAATTTAATCTTGAGATCCGATATAGAGTTAGTTTTGGTTGATTCCACCAGTTTGCTAGAGACTGACCTATTCAAGAATTTGGCAATTTAATTGATACTGACATTCTTCATAATAATTAAATGTTATCTAAGTGACTTTGGCCGTGGAATGATTGTTGGTGGCAGACAAATTTTCACTCATAGTAGTCTCTAGAGTTGTGAAGAATTTCTCAAGAATGGTGCAAAAAATGAAAAGAAAAACCAGTGAGCAGCAGTTCTGTGAGCAAAAGCGTGTTGTTAATGCGAGAGGTCAGAGGAGAATGGCCAGACTGGTCAAAGCTGACAGGAAGGTGACAGTAGCGCAAATAACCACACATTACAGCAGTGGTATGCAAAAGAGCATCTCTGAACACTCAACGCATTAAACCTCTAAGTGGATAGGCTATACATTACATTACATTACATTATTGGCATTTGGCAGACGCTCTTATCCAGAGCGACGTACAACGAAGTGCATACCCATAACCAGGGATAAGTTCGCTGAAAGACCCTAGAGGGAAGTACAATTTCAACTGCTACCTGAACAACAAAGATAAGGACGAGGGCCAATTTTTTATTTTTTTTTTGAACAAAGAAACAAACAAACAGAGCAAAAGTGACCAAAGCTAACTATCCAAACACTGCTTACCTAGCCAACTAAAAATACCGATACACGAAGCAAGTCACAGAGACAACAATTAAGGTTCACAGGGAGGTAGGGAGGGATGGGGAGAGGTGCTGCTTGAAGAGATTCTACAGTTCTGACCTCAACGGGGAGTTCGTTCCACCACCGTGGAGCCAGAACAGACAGTAGTCGTGAGCGTGAGGTGGAGGTTCGGAGAGGGGGAGTTGCCAAGCGGCCTGTGGAGGCTGAACGAAGAGGTCTGGCAGGGGTGTAGGGTCTGATGATTTTTTGTAGGTAAGCTGGGGAAGACCCTTTAACTGCTTGGAAGCTAGCACCAATGTTTTGAATTTGATGCGAGCCATAACAGGCAGCCAGTGGAGGGAAATAAGCAGGAGGGTGACGTGTGAGTATTTGGGAAGCTTGAAGACCAGACGAGCTGCTGCATTCTGGATGAGTTGGAGGGGTCTGATGGCGGACGCTGGGAGGCCAGCCAAGAGGGAATTGCAGTAGTCCAGGCGGGACAGAACCATCGCTTGGACCAGGAGCTGGGTCGAGTAGGGGGTGAGAAAGGGGCGGATTCTCCGTATGTTGTATAGGAAGAACCTGCAAGACCGGGTCACCGCCGCAATGTTCTCGGAAAGGGACAGTCTGCTGTCCATCACCACGCCGAGGTTCCTTGCAGTGGTGATGGCGTGAGTGTGATATCCCCGAGGGAAATGGAGAGATCCAGATGGGGAGAGGTATTAGCAGGGATGAATATCATTTCAGTCTTGCCTGGGTTGAGCTTTAGATGGTGGTGGTCCATCCAGCTCAGGATGTCCCTCAGGCAAGCAGAGATATGGGCTGAAACCTGCGTATCAGACGGCGGGAACGAGACGAAGAGTTGGGTATCGTCCGCGTAGCAGTGGTAGGATATCCCATGTGCAGTGATCACAGGGCCAAGGGAGCGAGTGTAAAGAGAATATATAGCAGCAGAAGACCAATAAGCAAAAAAAAATTAATACCTAATAAAGTGCATAGTGAGTGTATAAGCAGCCAATCACTTGATGCATAAAAGCATGTAGACATAATCAAGAAGATCACTTGTTGTTCAGACTAAACATCAGAATGAGGAAGAATAAGTGACTTTGACCAGGGAATGACTGTTGATGCCAGATGGGGTGGTTTGAGTATCTCTGAAGCTGCTGATCCCTTGGTATTTTCATGCACAACAGTCTCAGAGTTTACAGATAGAGAAAAAAGCATCCACTGAGTGGTAGTTATTTTGGAAAAAATGCCTTATTAATGAGAGCAGTCAGAAGAGAATGGCCAAACTGATTTAAGCTGACATGAAAGTGGCAGTAAATCAAATAATAAATGTTACAACAGTGGTATGCAGAACGGCATCTCTGAACATACACATGGAGCCTTGAAGTAATCTGTATTTGGACAGTGGTACAATTTCTGTTCTTTTGGTTCCGTACTGCAACACATTGGATTTAAAATGAATCAGTGGAGACAGGGTTAAAGGGCACACTGCCACCTTTACGTTTGGGGTATTTTCATCCATATCGGGTGATCGGCGTAGGCTTCTCAGGTGTATTCAATAGCTCTCTTGGTGCAGATGTAAGACACCTTTCTGTATCTAGTCTTGATTCTAGGCTTTTACTTGCCTTTGGAGTCTCCTATTGGTGTTTGTGAACATAAGGGCCAGAGTTGTGTGAATGGCTATCAATGAAGCCATAATGAGGCTGAGAAATAATAAAGAGACATTGGCCAAACAATAGGCCCACCAAACTAAATGGTTTGGAACATCATTAAGAATAAAGGGAGCACTGGTGAGCTCAGTAATTGCAAAATGGCTGGTAGGCTAAAGAACACCTCTACAGTTGATGACCAAAGAATTCTTGCCATTATGATAACTGCCTGTCAGACAGTGTCCGTGACTACTCTGTGCAGAAGACTATGATACCTATATCGCAAAAGGTATCTCAAATTAGTCAAGCAAAATCCAAGACAGCTGGGTCAACAAATCCTAAAGATGGAAATCATAGATAACCGATGTTAGTTACTGTATAAACACACTCCTGGATCTAAGTTGGAAGCCTGTTCAAATAAAAGTGACGGTCTTTGTACCAATTAGCCAAACACACAGATTTACAGAGAGAGCCTGCATTTACCGTAGGCCTATACCTGTGTTTTTTTTGGGTGTTTTTTTCTTGGTAGGTTCATGGATTCATAAGCACATCTTTGTTCAATTGATCATTTAACTTTGATATTTTACAGTGAGATTCTCAAAAGAAGGTGCCAACTACAGGATTTTATAAGACCATCTGATGTATTGTTATAATTTAAGATGAGCTAGTCAGGTTGCTTATTCATGAACCTTCAAAACTGTTCCTTAAAACATTTTGGTTTCTACCCCAGCTCCAAAAAAAATATTTGCTTGTGCCATGGTACCACCGGACACTGCATCTATCATTCAAATTATAAACCATTTAACAATGTTTTTACTGACACTTGTGTGATTGTCATTTCTTTTTTGCCTTTTCTGCAGTGACATTGAGTTACATTTTCTTTTTTGTTCCCTTCCATGTCCTTGCTCTGTCTGCAATCCATTTGGTGTTCCCTCCTCTTACCCTTTTGCCTATGTCTGTCCCCAAACTAATGTGCAGGTGTGAGCTTGGTCCAGATTCCCAGTGGAGCACAGATGAAGGTGACCTCTGGCTTTATACTTTGTACCTTGAAAAGCAGGAACTTACAGGCTGAATTATGGAACTACTATGGAGGTGTAATCCATTAACATCACAGAAGGTTGTTTGGGTTTTTGCATTGTCCAAGAGATTCAATATGAATGAAGTCATTGACAAAAAGGATCACATTCATTCAGCTATGCTTAGTTTTTAAAAAGTGGTGGAAATTTAAGGACGTTCAATTCAATGGGGCATCAGTCGGTTTTACAGTGACAGTACAGCAGAAGTATAATCAGCAAACGATTATGACCTGAACAATTTACATTACATTACATTACATTACATGCATTGGCAGACACGCTTATCCAGATTGACATACAATAAAGTTCAAAACTATAAGCAGGGGGACAATTGTGCTGAAAATTCATAGATGGTCAAAGTCTCTGCTTTTCATTGCCATTCCACCACTGTGGGGCCAGAACAGACCATAGTTGTGGCCGGGAAGTGCAAGTGCGACAAGGGAGAAGCACCAGGCATCCTGAAGTAGCAGAATGGAGAGGTCTGGCAGTTGGATGAGCTTTTGAAGGTATGCTGGGGCTAACCCTTTAACTGCCTCATACTCTAGCACTAATATTTTAAATTTGTCAATCCAGTGAGCAGGGGGATGACGTGAGAATCTCTGGGGACGTTGAATACCAGAGGAGCTGCGGCATTATGGATGAGATTTCGGTCAGCAGTAGTCCATCGCTTGGCCTAGCAGCTGGGTCGAGGAGAAGGTGAGGAAGGGATGGATTCTCCGGATGTTGCACAGGAAGAAGTGTACAACGATGTGTACAATGATGTACATTTCAGTGGAAGTCTTTTCACAAACAGCCTTCAAAGGAGTGAATGGTTAGATAGGAATCCATATTTTATGAGATTTAATCGAGACAGAATGACAAATAAATAACTCCAGTCCTGATTGTTTAGTTCTGAATTCTCAATAACAATATCGCAGATATTTTTGAAGATATTTAAATAAATCTGATCTTTTATCTTTCATTCCATACATAATTCCTGAAATTATTTCAAAGTGTGGGATTTGGTCAAAAAATTTTTAAAACGATTTTAAGCATAGGTTTGACCATAAATGAAAATCTATTTCACATAAGACTTGTGGGAAGTCAGGGTTAAAGGCAATTGGAGCTTTAATACTAGTGTGTGTTATCTTAAATGCCATAAGTGAACAATATAATGGTGAATTTAAAGATTGTAATTTTTGAAAGTTGTTCACAAAAAGAGTTCAATATGTATCTAGGGGTTGACAGGAAGGCACTTCTAACATTATTTTAAAGTTGTCTTCCTTTGGTGAATTGTTATAAGATATACAGTAACCTTTGATGTTTAGACAAACAAAGACTGACTAAATACACAGGTAACGAGACAATGGGATTCAGGTGATGGTGACATTAGGAAACATATAACATGTGCAGGGGGTATGACTGGGAAACTGGGCTCTGGGCTAATGTAAAATCGCAAGAAGACAGCAACGGAAGACAGACATTGAAAAAAAAACTACAGCACAGGGGCACGGGACGTGACGTTATAAGATGGTGCTCGCCTTCTATACTGTACAATTTGCAGCTTACGGGCTTTTAATGCACACCTTTTAATGCTCCAGCCTTTCAGAATGGAGTATTCACCCAGACCACGGTATAACATTACATAGTTTTATTTGTGCAGATATATTTTTTGCAGTGATATCTTTCAGATGCTTAAAATCAGCCCATGGTTCCAAGGCAACTGTTAGTGTTACAATTGCACATTATTTTAATAATTTCCCAGTTCTGTGCATTAGATGTGTGAATTCATGTTTTAACACTGATTACTGCAGCTTGTTCAGTTTTCAGAAACGTTCCCAAGACTGTAACCTTAGCCAATATTTTCTAAAACCGATACCCAGCCTTAAGGCTTCAGCATGCTTCAAACAAGTCTCGTAATGCTGAGACCTAAATGCCTATTTGTAATGAATTTGTAATGAATGTGTCTCTAATTAATCATTAACTTAAAGAGAGGTCAACACCAACACCCAACACCACAATTAAATAATTAACATTCAAAACTCCATTCTGCTTTCTTCAGTTTTCCGTAATTTTCAATGTATGTGAATTGCATGTTATTATACGGGTTTACTTTCAAGTTAATATGGGAGGGGCCTTCTGTCGCAACCTTCGCGGGTGCCCACAGAATGCAGTACAAGCAATTGCTGTTGTTGATCATGTTTCGGAGCTGCCACAGCACACAGTATCAGCAGTGAGAGCATATAACCATATATTATTTTTTACTAAAATATTTTACATGCACAGCAAGTGTTTGAGCAAATCAACATCTGTAGTATGGCTTTCCCATCAGAGGTCATAAGATCCTGTCCACAGTGTCCTTAATGTTGACTTAAATTGTAAGGCATTTAATATTTGGTTGGGAAGGAAAGTCAGTACCATACATGCAATTAGAATAAAAGTGAACAGAAAAGTGAACAGATAATGACAAATAAAAGAAATAACAAATAACAACAAAATAACAATAATGATATCATTAACAATAATAGTTTGGTCATATTCCAACAATATTTACAGTTTCAGTGCTTTTATAATGCAATTCATTCATTCAGACTAAAGGATATCCTTTCCCTTTTCTCCTACTCATTTTTATTTCTTTCTTCCCTTTGTAATTTTACCCCAATGTGGCCTAACAACAACCCTCAGCCTGTCTGATGTTTTCCCACCAGAACAGTTGTACATTTCAGCCCTGATATTACAATTTCTTTGCCATATTAGAATTTTAGTCCAGAAAAGGCTCACTATGGGACAGTACCAAAAAATATTTTGAATGGATTCAGTTTCATCTTGGCCTAATCTACATACTGGAGATTGTTCAATACCCCATCTATGTAAAAACATTTTGGTGCCTAAAATTCTATAAATTCTATACAATAGTTTTATCTGGAAGGCTCGCATAAAGGAATCAATTGTTATACAGTATATAGATTCACATTACAGGGAGGGCTGCATCAAAAAGCTGTTCCCATTTATATTGAATTTCATATGGTATATCAAATGCATCTTTTTAAAAATATTTTTAAATATCTTTATTAATATTGCTAGTTCTTGTCCATATTATTTTTTTAATATGGTCTGCAGACCATTAATTTCCCAGACACCTTAACCAGGGGTGCGTTTCCCGATAACGGTGTCTCGAAGACTCTCTAAGGTATACCTTACTAAAGTTCTTTACTTTTCTACGTGTGTTCCCCGAACTATCACTTTGGCGGTTGCTTAAGGGATAGCTTCAACGTGCAATGTTACTAGGCCCATCGATTCGCTCTAAGATCGATTATGCACTCCATGCAGCAACTGTTTGATTGCGTTATGAGAGAAATTAGGGTTATTTATAAATAAAACACTGCAGGAATACTTACAAATATTGCATTTATCACGACTGGAGGGAATGTATTAATCAAATTTAAAACGTACAAACTAAATTATCCAACCGTATATATATATAAGTTTTTGCGAAATTATATATACGGTTAGTGATACGGGTTGTGGATACGCCATCTAGCAATACGCCTTCTTTGGCATGTCATATTTTATTTACATTATTTCAATATCTTTGTCATAGTGCCTTAAATGACTGTGCAATCAGGGTTGATTTGGCAGAAGCACCATCGCATTACTGGTGTAATTCACTATTTTCTCTGATTAGCTGCTGTTTTCAGTAAAAGTGCACCAACAAGCAAAATGCACCAACACGCGGCATATCTTTTTTTCTTTCTTTTTTTTTTACATAAGTGTCCCACAGCGTCACAGCAAACAAAATGGAGATATTTTTAGATGTGGCGCTGAATAAAGAAACATTATTTTCCAGTTTTAGGACTATGGTGTCCATCAAAACCAAGAAAGAACTACGGTTAAACATCGCTCCAGGACACAGAGAGAGTGATAAATCGTCAGTTTATGAATGTCATTTAAAAGGCAATTAGGCAACGTTCAATAAAGTGCAACATGCATCCTTCGTAATTTACAATTGTATTATTTGCATGAAAACAGTGCCATTAATGTGGTATTTTAGTAAAATGATTAGCTAAGTACAGTGAGTGACCTGACACCATCGCTAAGGTATAGCTAAGAGTGGTCCAGACCAACCTAATGAAAGTACGACGTACAGAAGGTGGTATACTTAGCTAAGAACGTTTCGGGAAACACGCTGAAACGTTAAGGTAGAGCTTAAGGTACAACTTAGCTTTTAAACTTGGCTTTTGGCAGGACCGAGAATCGAACCCCGGTCCCCGGTGTGCAACGAATGACGTAGTGTTAAGAAGGCTTCGGGAAATGCACCCCAGTTCTCTTTTCCAATTCTGTGTCATGGTTTGCTAAATTGGGCATTACCTCTTGGGGCTGCTAGAGGGCGTTCCTGTCACATTCAGGTCTCACCCTTGTAGTCGCTAATCTCTGATTGCACGAGGAGTTGGTAATCGTATTTCTGATCTATATAAGCCCGGGCGTTCGTAGACTCAGGGCTTTTGTGTTTCACTTCAGATTCACAAAGCTGGTAAAGAGGTAGACAGAGGACTGGTATTATTTTAACAATAAAACGATTTCAGGAATCTCCTTAGCTATAGGACTGGCGTAGGGATTGGGGAACCTCTTGACACTTTGGTCGGGTTCCTAGCTCGGAGACTATGCATGGTATACGGTAGTTGGAAGACAGGAATGCTTGCAAAAGTAAAAGGAACCCCAGATCCTCCTGTAGCTATGGGACCAAGTATATATATCGGCTTTCCTCGCCACTCTTGGCCGGGTTACTAGCTTGGAGACTCCCTGCCCGACACTTTGGCAGTGAGATCTCTCTACCTGAAACTCTTTCGCCTCGGTTTATCAGCCATGTCCCTTTTAGTTTAGCTGAAGGTGGAGTCTGCCTTGCGCATTTACTATCTTTTTATTTCAGTCATTTACCAAAATAAAGTACACATTAGCCAGAGAACTGTTTTCCTCTTATTCAAATAGAAACACAGAAACAGCCTTTAATTTGGACTACAGTTTTCGCCCTGGACTGGGTTTTTCTCTGTGATGGCGCTGTCCTTATTACTGCAGCGACATTGTGTGCTTTTTGTGCTCACCTCAGTTTAGTAGCACTGTCACTACAAGAGCTGGAGGCAAGAGCTTTATTTGGTCTAGGTTTCTTTTGTCACTTTTCTGTTATCTACAAAGCCACATATACGGCTAACCGCCCTGTCACTATTAGTAGAGCTCGTGTTAACCATTTCCTCACTGGTAGTAGAACGGTAAGTACAGTTTCTTTCGTTGTCCCTTTTCTGTTATTTACAAAGCTAGGGTTGCATTTACCAGACAACTGCACTTCTTAAGCCACAATGAACATTGCACAGTGTGTAGGGCTATAAGGCTGTCTGAACACTTTACTGTTCCGTGAGCTATTTTTAGCATATTACGTTTTCTCTTTCCAGCTTGCCGTAGCAACAATGCCCGAAGTAAAAAAAAAAAAAAACAAGGCTAAAAACAAGGACGTAAGACTTATTTTCATTGCGATCGAGGGTCTGTTGTTTTTTTCATTTACTAACAGTTATGGTTACGATTTGGGGAGCTCCATCACAAGATCATTTCAATAGCTGCTGACTACACAGGTTAGCTAAATATATGTTTGCTAGATAGCTACGTGACCAACCAACCATAGGTGACAAATTTTGCCTAATTTTACTGTTCAACCTAGCTAATGTTACAGCATGACAGTTACTAGCTAGCTCTGCCTATATTGCTAGCTATGATAGCTATCCATGTAATTAATGTAGAGGCGGGCAGTGAAAGAGAATGAACAGAGAAGATGTCATGCCTCATGCAAGGATGTGCTCGCGGTTGACAGCTGCAAATCTGGAGATAACATTACCTTAAGGCAATGCCGTTTTGTAAGCTTGGCGGTGACAACTAGTCTGCTGTTGTTGGTTTAATGTATATGCTTTACAGGACTTAATAACATAGCAAGCCAGTTAGAAGTTGCCATTAGAGCTGAATTGTCCTATTTAACGTTACAGAGCTAGCTAGCTAACACAATTAGCTAGTAATGCTAATGTTACTTTACCACCAAGCCAATATAGACTAGCTAGCTAAGCATAGAAGCATAAAGCTAGCTAGCTAGCTATCCCAACAAGACACACTGATAGACATTTGACATTAACCAGAGATGCTGTCTTTTGTGGTGTAAAGTATGTTACCCATTTATTCAAGGTCAGACATAATGTTCCTTAGATATTTTGCGAAAACAGATCCTAGAGCAGCAGGGCAGCAAAAGCCTGAAGTATAGATAGATAGATAGCTAGGTAAGTAACACATTAGTTTGTGTAAAAAAATGTTTTTATTTAAGTCGACTAGCTTAATTACAGCTTTGTACAGTTGTATCCGCTAGCTACTAGTAACTAACAAGATAGTTATCAATAGTTAATGTTATCTGAGCTAACT
Source organism: Conger conger (assembly GCF_963514075.1). Lineage (NCBI taxonomy): Eukaryota > Metazoa > Chordata > Actinopteri > Anguilliformes > Congridae > Conger > Conger conger. The sequence continues at coordinate 54,160,525 of NC_083762.1, forward strand.
AACTGCCATCTTGAAAGCGGTCCCATTAGCCGGAAAGTGCATACTCCTTAACTCCACTACCGCCCTCCTCCACTCTGTGCTCCAGAAATATATATATGCTATATATAACACCCAGCATTAATGATCAGTAATCTCAGTAATCGGTAATATTTCCCCCTTAAAATTCACCAGAAATGAACATTTCCTAGCTGTTCTTTTTAAAAATGATGCCACTGGTTGTAGCCCACATAAAACCAGCATGACTGATAACAAATAGAGCAGCTACAGTTATTTAAGTGGCCTACATAATTCATGCATGGATGAATTTATTCAACTAACCATTTCCAAATGGCATATTTATTACCAATACATTTGTTACAGATTTTACAGAGGTAAATAATTGTTTACCAATGCGATAACTGACACATGAAGTGCCATATGGCATAGGCTACATTTCACTAATGTACATAAATGTTTCTGAATTAGTGTTTGTGTGATGCAACCAGCAATAGTCAAGAACATAAAACTGCTACAGTACACGGTGTTGAGTTCGGACACATTGGGATTCTGGGATTAGCCTATGGAGCTGGTCCAACTGGTCAACCAGCTGTTTCAAAACATAGCTCACGGTGTCTTTTTCAGCAGGGGTTGATATTGGCTTGTGAAGATGGACAGGGATGTAAGGTCATACAAGCAACGAGAAAACAATGATACGGACCAGGTCTCATTTGATTGTAGCTTAATGAGATAGCAGTGTATGCCTTTGAACTACACACAAGCTAAATCACATGATAAACACTGCCTGCTATTCACATTCTTGGACGTCAACAGGCAGCAGAGCCGTTAAGTTCTTTGCTGGAGTGACGTCACTTCCTTTCCACCATTTTGGCCCCATATGGCTCTGGCAATGTATAATCTGTATGTTCCGTGAGGTGCGTGGCCTGTAGTTGCACAATGCCTTACATTATGGAGTCACTGGCTAACAGACAAGCTAACTTTTCACCATTCATTTTCAAAGGGCCTCGTTCTCAAAATATAAATTTTATTAACAACCATGAAAACATGAAAACCCGATTTTAGGAAAAGGCACTAGTCCGTTTAAAAGTAGGACATGTTCTAATTGGGTGAGAAACTGTAAAACACTTTAATTTTTTTTTTTCTTACGAAAATGCTAACATTTTCATTCATCTTTTTAATAAAAACTACCAAACAGATTTTTATGAGATTTTCAGGATTAGTGCGTCTGCGATTATTCATGCATATTGGTCCCAGAACGGCGAAACGACGAGGCTGGCGATTTTCATGTTTTGCATGCAAGTGTGGTTTGGACATTATCTAACAGAGGCACGACCGTTAATTACCCAAAACTAGTGAATGTTAGTTAGCTAGTTAGTTAGACAGACAAATTAGTGTGTTAATATAATCAGTATTGTACAAAATCTATGTTAGTCGGGATTAGTATAATCTACAAACATGAATGGAGAGAAAGTGGGAAACAAGTAAAGTGAGACGGAGAAGGAATCATGGGAAACCGGAAAATTCAGAAAAAATTGTTTTCAATAAAAACACAAATATCTGCATATCATTAGTTATTGTGTTTATCAACAATAAATACATATACAAGGCTTACAGTATTTATAATTTATGTGGTGACAGATTGGCAAAATAAACCAAAAAAAACTATACATCTTTTAATATTGAATCAAATCTATAACCAATAGGAGTCACAAGTATAGCACTTTATGGGGGTTGTATTTTTATATTTTCTGCACATTACTGCATACTGAGGAAGGCCACTGGGAATGGAAAATCATTCAAATGTGTTAGTCTGAGAAATCATTCTGATAAGAAGGTGAATTTCTAATTGACTGAAGAAGGTTCATTTAAAATTTCCATTAATAATGAACAATTGGCCTAGTATGTCTGGGACAATGCATATGACTTATCTTGCTAAAATCTGTATGAAAAATGTACATTGCCCCTGACAATAAACTGAAAAAATAACCAGTTACATTTTTATCCAAAGTGACTAAAAGTTGATTAGCAAATGTGGTTAAAGGCCTTGCTCAAGGGCCCAACAGGTGCACTGATCTGATCTTATTGTGGCTACACCGGGGCTTAAACCACCAACCTTCCAGGTCCCAGTCATATAGCCACTAGGCTACAGGCTGGACATGGTGTTTGATGTTTGGATTCAAATGTGGCATGTGTGTTTGAGTCCCTTTGGGCAGCGTTTGTGACAAGTTTGGGCTGACACATCATATTAGATATAGAAACAAAGACTGCAAAAACTTCAGTGTTGAAACTATCTGTAAAAAATTATAGGTCTTTAAAAATAATTGATGTTACCTTGTAGCTGCTGGAAGGAATAAGTGGCCATATGTTTTTGTGGGTAGTCTGTGCTTCAAGAGTCTTCACTCACCATCTGCTTCTCCTGCTTTTATTTGGCATTGAGCTGATGGCTGAAATCTTCAGTTGTCTAACCTTATTGCACATTTAATCTTGGCTCAGTACAGCTGAGAGACATCACTGCTTCACACAGGCACATAAATGCGGAATGACACGTGTGTACATCCACTGCAGCCACCGTGTGCTGGGGCCTGTTACTCATCCACAGCCGTCACCACAGTTGAGACCACCTTTGGCTGACCATTAATAACCAGGGACCATCGGTGGTTCAAGCCCCGGTGTGGCCACGATAAGATCTGCACCGTTGTTGTGAGCCCACCCTTGCCAGCATGATGGACTTAGTAACAAATTAACAAATGATACTGGATGATATTTCATTTCTGTTCCACTGGTAAAAAAGCAATGGCATTTTTTTCTTGCTTCCATTTCTCAATGCAAATTGAAAAGAAAGGAAAACCAGGAAATCAATTTTTCCTGTTGCAGTGGGTGATCTGGTAACCAGAAAACAATGACAACAGCTCATGTTTGTGGATCTGTCTTTTATTTTTGTATAGAGTAGGTAGTCTAAAGGAGGGATTATTACAGGCTACTCAATGTCCGGGCTGTGAAGTGGATTGTCAAGTACAGCTGGAGTTACCCTCAGCCAGCCAAAAACCTCAACATCAGTTATGATTCACAACTGATTCATATAGATCATCCCTGCCTACGATATTCCAAAAGGCCCTTCTGGCAAAGTACTGTACACGCAGGGGTAAATCAATACTACAGCTGTGAAATGCAGTCTGTTCCACAGTGCCAATTTCATTCTTTCTCTCCTTGAAACTGCCTTCAAATAAAGCTTATAAAAATGTAGAAACAAAGTTGCAATGCAAAATATGTTATGGGACAGTGGTATTTACAAAGCTCTATTCTCACTCAAGTGCTTATCTTTTTGTAGGAGTCTACTGTTCACAAGTGGTGTCCAGCAATACGGATTACACAACTATTAACCCATACCCTTTGACTAACCCCACTTGAGTCTTATAATTACTTAAGCACCTGCATAAGCCCTTTGTCACATGCTCACTGTGTTTAGTTGCTCACCAATTTGGGTGAGAGTGTGGAGACATGGACTGATGTAAGATACTGTAAGCGAATGGGGGAAATCAGATTGGTGTCATTATCAAATTTTCCCATAACAGAACAAACTATTCTCAATTTTGGGATCCATCAATTGGACAAATGGCGCATGTATTTAAAAAAAACCCAATTATTCAGTTGGAAAAGTAATTTTTACGTGTGGACCTGTCTTATGATTCATGTAAACAATGCATTCCATTCATTTTCACTTTCAAACTAGGCATTGCAGATCAAATATGAATCCAGATACTGCATTGCTTATTTCTCGCCTCAAATGTTTTCTAAAACTTATTTTAGTGGACTGTTTACGTCCCTAGTTCTTGTTAATCCCACTGGCCATCTATTTGATGGAACCCAGCTACTGTAAAGTATATACTGTAATATAACAGATTTTCATTTCGGGCAGTTTTCTGAAGTTTGAGCATTTGTTGAATCAGACGTCGCATACTTGTACAAACCCTTTGTACGAATAAAGTACGAGAAATTTACGACAAGAATACAAAAATGTTCTTGTATCAGACCCATTGATTGAGATACAAAAAGAGACCAACAGACCAATTCTTCTGTTTCTTCTCATGGACAGAGTTAACTAAAACTCAAGCTTGACCAAAAAAAACAACAGGATAATAATGATGTATGGCCATTTCTCACCAAGCTGACTATTAGCTACTGTCATTAGCCACATTGAAGTTGATCCAACAAAAATCGCAAGAGTCTCTGACATCATGTAAATACTCTCCAGAGACTATAATGCCATAGCATACGCTGGGAAGTAGAGTATATCTTGTCTGAAAATGCAGAACCCCAGAGCAGCTACTGAAAAGACTGATGAGGTGATATGAAGTTTTGGCACTCACCCAGCGAGTCACAGACAGGCAAATAACCATGTGCAGATGTTAATCGGGCCAAGCTGTTTATCGTCTTTATCCACAAAGAAAATCACACTCGGAAGACAGCCAGCTTCACCTGTGTACATTTTTCATTTGAATTCCTCAGGCAATTTTGAGGCATTCTTTTTATGCCCATTCTGCCAATGTAACATTTCATTTACTATCCGCATATGGAATGTGGTACTCACCTCAGCCAGTCAATTCCAGTCAGCATAAACTCTCCCATGAAAACTCAGTTGCATGCGCTTGCACACCGACAGCGATAAAATGCTCAAAATCTAAATGTGTGAGACAAATTGTTGAGGTAGGAGGCATTTCAGGCTGGTCCAGGCAAATTTGTGAATGTTGAGTGGGGAGGTTGGGGTTTATGTAACACACTTCTGTTTTTAAACATAAGAATTCTACATATAGTGCCATGAACAATAAAAAAAATAAAATGCCTGGCTGGCCACTCCTGGCAAGATTGTTTTCCATTTGGAAATAATGGATCTCACATAGGCCTTTCACACCGGCAAGGCTCCCTGCCGGTTCCGGTTCCCAAACCTAATTTTGAACCGGCCAGCATGTTCAGACCAAAAATAAATTGGTTCGGAACCTGAAAAGTTGGTTCTCAGCTGGAACCAAAAAATAGTTGGTTTTTCCTTGCAAACCGTGATGTCATCAGTGGGCGTGTCATATTCTGCCTGCCTTGTGCATTGAGCAACATTGATGATGGAGGGCAGTGGAACTTTGGTTCAGCTTAAACTGGTATGGACAGTTCAGCAAAAAGCACCACGGTTCTGAGACCAGAACCAGAGCCAGAACCAGAACCGCGTCTATCTGAAAGCGGTAACTGTGGATAGTCCCAGAGCCTAAGAAATGGCTTTGGAGTGGCTCAGACAAAGTCTTTACTTGAAACCAATATATGTACTGTGATAGAACATGATATATACCAATTATTCTAAATTAATCACAAAAAAATTTTTTTGTGAAATGTTTGCATTTGCTGAAAGCCTTAAAAGACAGGAAATTAAATTGATCAGCCCTAATTTTTGTGTTACAACATTGTTACAAGACCACTGTAAATCCTTTCCCATCGTTGAAAAAAGGCTCACTGACAAATTGACTCACCCTCTGCCTGTGTTTATAGACCTTAAATTCTGGTTTCAAAATATACAGTTGACAGGGCGTCTCATTGCACATGTCACGACGGGGGGGGGAACAAAAGCGGACTCGGGTGTATAAAAATGGCAGGTTTAATGGCAGGAGGATACTACCAATATAAGGGCAGCCTGTAGCGTAGTGGTTAAGGTACATGACTGGGCCCCCCAGGTCGGTGGTTCAATCCCCGGTATAGCCACAATAAGATCCGCACAGCCGTTGAGGATTGTCTCCTGCTTAGTCTAATCAACTGTTCAAAAACCGGGAGGTCAGTCTAATTAAGGCAGAGGTGCAGAGATCCACAAAAACCAGAGCAGAGTCCAGAGAAGCAGGCAGGGGTCATAAACGAGAATCCAGGAAACAAAAATCAACAAGAATGCCGCAAGGGCTCGGGAAACAAGGGCTTGGGAATAAGGGGGCTAGAACAGGGGTAAAGGAGAAAAAGGGCTCAGGACTCAAAGCAGGATATGATGAACAAGCAAGGTGCAACTGAAAAGGACAGGTATAAATACACAGGGGAATGAGGCAAACTAGGCATGGGAGTGAGGGCGGTCTAACAAATAAACATCAGGTGAACGGATGATATTACAATAATAATAGTTCACGTGCAGGAGATCATTAACATGCCAGTTGAGCTTCAACAACAGCTTTTGTTAATGTTTTATAGTTTTGCAAATTATTGTAAAACACACAAATTAGTAACCCATGGCTTGACCTGCCTTTAAATGGTTTTGTTTAGAAATTGTGGTTCGCTTAAAAAAGGCAGTGTGAAACATAGTCATACCAAACAAAAGAAATACAACATTATATTAAGGATAGGTTCACATTTTTTCAGATGAAAGCTAATATGAGACTTTTTCAGTCGGAGTTAGACAAATCAAGTGGATATCTTCCACATTTTGTCTTTTTAGTCCTAAATTCCCTCTATTTGTTACATCAGCTCAGCAAGGAAACACTGTCTGGGGAAACACAAAGGAAATCTAGTACTAAAAAGTCTAACTTTGGAAGATTCCCACGTGATTTTATGAACTTAGACTGCTGAAGTTTCGTTTTTAACTTTTAAATTCATTTTACACAGAACAGGGACTGTGGATTTTGTCCCCACCTGATTTATATTTAAATTACTTCAGGAAATAGATGTCTTTACAACCGGTCTTGACAGAAAACACAATTGCAATAAACAGTAATGCTTTCAATGTAAATATAGGCATATTTGTATTGTATTGAAAAATGTGAACTTATCCCTTAACATCTATGAAGATCTATGGCTACATTTGATGAGATGGAATTTTGTGTTTAAGTGATTGGCTCCACGTTTTCCTCAAATTATTTTGATTTACAAAGATATGCCCAGTAAAGCCTATTTCTTAGGTCTTTCCAATGTGGAGATGACTGTGGGAGGGCATTTACAAAATCTGCTCAAGCACTCCAAACTGAATCATAGGCATTACGGCCAGGCCATTCATAACCATGCTCTTATTTAAGTTGTACATGTAGATTCAAGACTTGGAATGCAGACTTGGAATGCATACTGAGCCATTTACCAAGATATCACCCTGCCCAATGAACAGTCACCAAAGCCATATCTACATTCATATTCCATAATTAACTCTCCACAGAAAGGGACTATTTTTAACACATTTTTCAGAATCTTTAAAAGAAGGACACTGTAACATGAATGTTCCAAAACTGAATATAAAATCAACATCTATGAGAACATAAAAAGCCAAGTGTTACAAGATGATGGATGCCAGTTTCACCAGTCAGATGTTGAAAAACTAGCTAGTGCACAAAGACAAACCCAATTTTTTAAAAGCAATTGGGGATAAAGGTCCACTATACAGGACAGCATATTAGGCAGGTGGTCATAATGTTTTGGCTCATTAGTGTATATAGTCATGTAAACATTCATGTTAGTAAGCTTGCTACTGCGTATCAACAAAGGGAAAATCTGATTTGAACAGACGGTTTTACACAAAAAGCACTTAGTGGGTCTGTTAATGGTAATGGGTTGTGCAGGTTGATAAGCTACCAACTGTGGTTGCACAGTTTGAACACTGTGTGTTCACAAGCCATAAAATAGAATGTGCTATATTTGTATCATAATGATAACATAATGAAAGGTGTAGATAGCCATGGTTGTGTCCTCCCTATTAAAATGACATTACCTTATGTGTACACTTTGTTATGTGGTGTTTAAACAATATAAAATGTTCTTTTTGTGACAGGTACAGGGGGACGAGCTGGCAATGTTCTATGCAATTATAACTTTTTGTACCAATACTTTCAACAGTTACCGTGTGTGATACTTTGACAATTGATGAGGTGAATTTCTTGAGAAACTCGAAACCTGTAAAGTGGCATAGTTCTGTTATTCTCTTCCACTGTTGTTGTGGATGCTTATAAAGAGTCTTGCTGGAGACCACATCCATCTGAATGTGTGGGAAAAACCTCCAGCTGCTCAGTTTAACGTGGCCACAACATCATCACATCATAGCATCACAGCAAAATGTACAATGTAAAATGAATGGTTTTGAACTGTAATTGAGTCCATACTGTCCCTATTGGACTCTTAACACTTACAGTTGATATTACAGTAGGACTTCTCACTGTGCACTGTATAGAACTAACACCTGGTCTGTTCCTTGGGGTAGATGAACACCTATAACACTACAACGTCAGCTCTCCACATATTCACAGAGAATCTCACACGTTGAGTTAACACTCTTATTAATATTGCGAATCATTGTACACTGTGCACAGGAGGCATTATTCAGCGGACTGTGAAGGAAAGGGAGGCGAGATTGGGTTAAATGCAGCACTTCTGATATGTTTCATATTCTACACCCCCCATTCCCGCACATTATTTTGCTGTCCCATACTTATGTGGCTCAAATGATTTGCTGGTTTAGCACTTTGTCACCGCTGCTGTGTTTGCATTAATCCGCTCTGACTTTGCGGAAGGGGAATGAGGTAAGAACATCTCTCCCTGTGTACCGCATTAATCCTGGGTGATAGGGCTAATGATGTTGGGGTTGTGATCCATAGGGTTGATGTGGGAGCCGTGATTTGGGGATTTTGGGGAAGGAAGGCAATGCCAGTTGAGGACAAAGGCAATGAAATAAATAAATAAATATAAATAAATAAATAAGTGTTAGAGCTGAATAAGTGAAAGAGCTTTGTCAGAGATTTTTTTCTTTTTTTTAATGGGAAGAGTTTCCGTTTAGCTGAATTTTCTTAATAGTCCACTAAATAGTCAAAGGAGTCAGTAACCCTCTGGGTCTGCAGCTGTCCTCACTCAAATCAGAGCACAGACTGCCTCTAGCCTAAACATGGAAGAAGTGGTCAGGTTGGCTACCTGCCTGGTTGCTACACAAAGTGGTTTCAGGACAGCGGCTGAGGGCAGGGTTGCGGTGGACCGCAGATCCACACACACTCACGTTTCTGGGAAGGTAACCATGCATATTGATGATGAGAATTGCAATTAACCTCAGAGGCAAGGTGCTCTTGCAGTCGTAGCTAAACACCGAGATCCTGCTTCTTAAATGAGCCTGCCAATTAATTATAGTTAATAAAATTTAGATTTAATGAGATGGCAGTGGTCTCTTGGTTTTCTGATTTGAAAGTATGCTGAGATGTGGTTTTCTTACAGTAGTTCCGCTCCAAGTGGGAATGGGTGATGAATGGTCCTCCCGTCACTTATTAACAGATTTCTGATGTAATTCTTTATCCCATATAATTAAACTGCAGAAAAAAACTCTCCCCTCCCCCACACCTGCGGTTATATTACTGTATGCCAGAACATCTGCTATAATTTCTCCCAAGTCAGTTAACTGTTAAGAATGACACTTGCGATGAAATGGAAGGGCTCAATAAAAGTTAACTAATTGAATTCAAGTAGCAGAAAGGTTAAAGGATTGGGGGTTTTTAGGACTATATTCGGAGAGCTGACACCACTGATAAACGAGGCTGCTGTCAAAAATCATCCTGGACTGCGGACAGCCGACCTTTTTGAAGGCTTCCGAGATTCACTTCATCTCTCTGCAATTCTATTAGAATGTCAGAAAATAGAAGACCAGACCATGGACCAGATATACTAAGCCTTTTGCAATGATTTTCAGGCACACAGATGACACATTCTGGCCCGGAAACACACATTGGATGTATCAAATTGGCGCGTGTGGCTCAAACCACAGTATGCGTGTGATCTAGGCGAGTCATCGCAAACTGCACTTCTCGCCTTAATGCATATGCATTAAAGTGTGGATAGCGCAAATAAAGGATGGAGATTTTATAAGTGCGGCTGAATATGTATTTACTAAAGTTCACAAAATTAACGGGGATCAATTTGTGCAAGTAACTTATCCGAAAAATGTGTGTGATTAACTCTACAGGTTACATACATGATAACGGCAATGAACCGATTCACATAAATAAGCTACACAGCTAACAGAGCGTACTCAAATAATAAAGTGAACTACAGACAGAAACACATACATTCACAGGAAGCTAACCACAATTAAGACTAAACTAAACCGTAGCTAATGACTGGGATGTTTGTCGGTTTTACTGAGTCTGTTTACGCATTGCTGTTGCAGTTATGCGTGTCCTGGAGAAGAGCGATGGTGGAGCCGTGAATAAGGTATTTCAGTGGGACCTGCGTTCCAGTTGGCTCTTCCCGGTGCCTATCTAGCGCAGCAAGGTACACGAGTTCACCTGGGTTGAAAGTGTCCTAGACTTAGTTACTGTGACTGAGTAAGGTAAGTTGCCTGGTAGGATCTTGGCCTCTGTCCGAACGGGCAGGAGGGAGAGAGAGTGAATCTCTGCCTTTGTCCAAGACTTGGGGTTTGGTCGCATCCCATGTTTTATATGGGCTTCTAGCTTTCTTTTGCCGTCTGCGTGTTTCCGGTGCTGCAGTATTGGTTACAGCAGCTCACGGCCACACTTTAGGCAGGGTCAGAAATGACAGTCCTGTTTCATTGGACTCATGGGAAATGTAGTTTCCGTTGTCCCTACATCTCCACTGTGCTCTCAGGATGCAGCGGAAGCCAGTAGTCCTATCCATCCATCATCACCCGCTTATCCGGAGTCGGGTCGCGGTGGCAGTAGGCAAAGCCGGGTATTCCAGGTGTCCCTCTCCCCAGCAACGCATTCTAGCTCCTCTTGGGGGATCCTGAGGCGTTCCCAGGCCAGGAGAGATATATAATCTCTCCAGCGGGCTCTGGGTCTACCTCGGGGTCTCCGCCCACTTAGACGAGCCTGGAAAACCTCCAAAGGAAGGCGCCCGGGAGGCATCCTGATCAGATGCCCGAACCACCTCAATTGGCTCCTTTCGACGCGAAGGAGCAGCGGCTCTACTCCGAGCTCCCTCCAGATGTCCGAGCTCCTCACCCTATCTCTAAGGCTGAGCCCGGCCACCCTACGGAGGAAGCTCATTTTGGCCGCTTGTATACGCAATCTCGTTCTTTCGGTCACTACCCAAAGCTTGTGACCATAGGTGAGGGTTGGGACGTAGATCGACCGGTAAATCAAGAGCTTCGCCTTCTGGCTCAGCTCCCTCTTCACCATGACGGTCCGGTGCAACGCTGACGCTGCACCGATCCGCCTGTCGATCTCACGCTCCCTTCTACCCTCACTCGTGAACAAGACCCCAAGATACTTGAACTCCTTCACTTGGGGCAAAGACTCGTTCCCAACCCGGAGGGAGCAATCCACCGTTTTCCGGCAGAGAACCATGGCCTCGGACTTGGAGGTGCTGACTCTCATCCCAGCAGCTTCACACTCGGCTGCAAACCGCTCCAGTGCGTGCTGAAGGTCACGGTCCGATGAAGCCAGCAGAACCACATCATCCGCAAAAAGCAGAGATGCGATTCTGAGGTCACCAAACCGGACACTCTCCTCACCTCGGCTGCGCCTTGAGATCCTGTCCATTAATACCACAAACAGGACCGGTGACAAGGGGCAACCTTGGTGGAGTCCAACACCCACTGGAAACGTGCTTTACTTTGTGCCGAGAATGCGGACACAGCTCTCACTTTGGTTATACAGGGACCGGATAGCTCGTAACAACAGCCCCGGTGTACCCTATACTCCCGCAGTACACCCGACAGGGTTCCCCGGGGGACACGGTCGAAAGCCTTCTCCAAGTCCACAAAGCACATGTGGACTGGATGGGCAAACCCCCATAACCCCGCCAAGGTAAAGAGCTGGTCCACTGGACCAAGGTTCGACCGTCGGTCGGAGCCTCCTTTCCAGCACCCTAGAGTAAGCTTTCCCAGGGAGGCTGAGGAGTGTGATACCCCGATAATTGGAGCACACCCTCTGGTCCCCCTTCTTGAAAATGGGGACCACCACCCCGGTCTGCCACTCTGCAGGTACTGTCCCCAACCTCCACGCGACACTGAAGAGGTGTGTCAGCCAAGACAGCCCAACAATGTCCAGAGCCTTCAGCATCTCAGGGCGAATCTCATCCACGACTCATTCGACTACCTCAGCAACTTCCGCCAGGGATATAGGTGCAGATTCGGGCTCTGCCTCTTCCACAGAGGACGTGTTGTTCGGGTTCAGGAGCTCCTCGAAGTGCTCTTTCCACCGCCCGACAATATCCCCAGTCCGGGTCAGCAGTTCTCCTCCCCTGCTGAAAAGAGCCTGAGACAAGCCCTGCTTTACCTTTCTGAGTCGTCGGATGGTTTGCCAGAACTTCCTCGAGGCCAACCGAAAGTCCTTCTCCATAGCCTCCCCGAACTCCTCCCATACCCAGGTTTTTGCTTCAGTGACTGCCGAAGCCGCAGCCCTTCTGGCCACCCGGTACCTGTCTGCTGCTTCAGGGGACCCCCCGGGCTAGCCAAGCCCGAAAGGCCTCCTTCTTCAGTTTGACGGCTTCCCTCCCTTCTTGGGTTGCCGCCGCGACAGGCACTGATGACCTTCTGGCCACAGCTCCTGCTTGCCGCTTCTGCAATTTAGGCTTTGAACATGGCCCACTCGGACTCCATGTCCCCAGCTTCCCCTGGGATGCGTGAGAAGTTCCTCCGGAGGTGGGAGTTGGAAGACCTCGCGAACAGGGGCCTCCATCAGACGTTCTCAGTTCACCCTCACTACACGTTTGGGTTTACCGGGTCTGTCCGGCATCCTCCCCGGCCACTTGATCCAACTCACCACCAGGTGGTGATCAGTTGACAGCTCTGCTCCTCTCTTCACCCCAGTGTCCAAGACATATAGCCGCAGGTCTGATGATAAGACCACAATGTCGATCATCGATCTTTGGCCTAAGGTGCTCTGGTACCAAGTACACTTATGAGCTACCCTATGCTCGAACATGGTGTTTGTTATCGACAATCCATGACCAGCACAGAAGTCCAATAACAAAACACCGCTTGGGTTCAGATCAGGCAGGCCATTCCTCCCAATCACCCCCCTCCAGGTTTCTCCGTCATTGCCCACGTGAGCGTTGAAGTCACCCAGCAGAACTATGGAGTCTCCAGGTGGCACCCTTTCCAGGATGCCGCCCAGTGACTCCAAGAAGGTTGGATACTCTGAACTGCCTTTTGGTGCATAAGCACAAATGATAGTCAGAGCTTTCCCCCCAGCGACACGTAGCCGCAGAGAGGCGACCCTCTCGTTCCCCGGGTGGAACTCCAACACAGTGGCGCTCAGCCGGTGGCTTGTGAGTATCCCCACACCCACCCGGCGCCTCTCACCTTGAGCAACTCCAGAAAAGAACAGAGTCCAGCCCCTCTCCAGGAGTTTGGTTCCGGAACCAGTACTGTGCGTGGAGGTATAGTATCTAGTTGGTAACGCTCCGCCTCCCACACTAGTTCCGGTTCCTTCCCCACCAGAGAGGTGACGTTCCACGTCCCCAGAACCAGTCTGCGACGCCGAGGATCAGCACGCCCGGATCCCCGCCTTTGCCTACTGCCCATTGGGCAAAGCACCCGATTCCGATGCCGACCCCTGCAGGTGGTGAGAGTTAGAGGCTTTAGTAGACCTCTAGCATAGTGGTTAAGGTACACGACTGGGACCTGCAAGGTCGGTGGGTCAATCCCTGGTGTAGCCACAATAAGATCCCCACAGCCATTGGGCCCTTGAGCAAGGCCCTTAACCCTGTATTGCTCCAGGGGAGGATTGTCTCCTGCTTAGTCTAATCAACTGTACGTCGCTCTGGATAAGAGCATCTGCCAAATGCCATTAATGTCATTTTAAATTTGTTGGGTATCAAAAGATGACAAAATATTGTAGGAAATCCAATTACAAATATAAAATAAATTACAAAACCTTATTGTTGTCACTACTATTTTTCAGCACCAGTTGACAATGGGAGGGCTAATGACCTTTCTTCAATTAATATTCATGAAGTATGCGGTCCTGCCAGATAAGTAGGCTTTTCACACCTGGCCTGACCCCTCCCTACCTCTAAGACAAAGCCTTTTCACAAAGAAATACTCAGTGAGCCATTTATAAGACAGAAACAAATACATCTTTTGATTCAGGAAACTGAAATCTTGAATCTTGAATTGAACTCACCACACAAACTATATTAGATTAGATACAACTTTATTGTCACTACACAGTTGGGCATCTAACCAGAAGTTCAAAATAATGCAATGAAGATGCCATTCACAAACACTCAAAGTTTTGCACACCATTTTTGCAAGCACAGGGGGACATGACGCTCTTTTCACTTCCACCGAGTGCTCTGTTTTTTCCCAGTGTACATCCTGCAAAGCGTGCACGTCTTACGACCATATGACGCCACCTTGCAGCCATTCAGAGTGTCTGGCTGTAGGCAGAGGCACATGATCATAAATGGCCTGTTGATATTCTTTAGGTACCTTCTGTGAGACACCACACAGCTGTCTCCATAAAGGCCTTGTGTGCCATTGCTTCCTGTTGTCCCAGTGATGACAGTTCTTTGTGCAGAATGTATGCATTTGTTGCAGCAATGTACAAAGAATGAATATTGTATCAGTTGGTCGGGCAGATCAACACGGAAAGTTCTTGGAAATCCAGACACCATCTTGCTTCACCCTCCGTTGAATTGTGTCCCCAGTGAAGGCTGCATGGATGGTGGAACAGAGAGACACCTCTCATGTGTCCATCCACTTCACAAACACCAGAGGGCCATCCCTTATCCACCTCAAAGTTCCTCTTCCTGACTTCTTAGTCAGAGAATTGTTGAGTGTGTGCACAGTCCTTCCTGTTGCCCATAAATATCCCAGAAGCACCAAAGTTTTGTCCATACAAGTCCCTGAAGAGCTTTGGACTTATATAGAAATTGTCCATGTACACATTATATCCAGAACCCAAGTATGCCCGATTGAGTGACATTACAGTGTAATATGAAAGTCCTTGTCCTGTCTGAAAGCTGTTCTTTCCTGTGTACACTGCAAAATCCATAATATATCCATTGCTTGAGCCACAAAGCACAAACAACTTGAAACCCCACTTTGTTGGCTTTTCTTTCATATACTGCAGCATGTCTTTGCTTTAGTTGCTACCATTCTCTCATGATAGAAGGCTTGGCAGGCTTGCTAAATTGTCTCCATGAGACGTCTGACCAGGAAGAGCTGCTGTGGTGTTCCCTGCGTCATTTTCTTGATACTTGTCTAGATCACTCATGTGTACATTCCAGGAAATAGACCTGCATCTGTCCCTTGACATTATGGTTGCTGGAAAAGGGACATAAAAAATGTTTGCCACCAGTAATCTCTGATTTGGTCCAGCTTTAGCATGGCCATGTAAAATATTAGTCCAATGTACTTGAAGAATTCTTCTACTCCAATGTCAATCCACTTGTACTTGCTCCCTTTTGCTATTGCCTTAGCAACATGCTTGTTTGTGTTGATGCAGAGTTTCTTGACAGCATCCGTAGAGAAAAATAATTTGAACAAGTCCAGTGGAGTGTGGGTGTGTGCCGGACTCCGTTGCACTCCAGGTGGCCGCGTAGGATGGAAACGAATCACTGGTGGAGCGACATCAGCAACATTCTCTGTTTCCCATGACAGCACTGGTGGAGTTGCTTGTGAGCCTGGTGTAGGCCCACTGCGACGCCTGCATGGCTTTTTCACTGGTGGTGAACTAGGCTGTGTTTCCTGATCAGCATCTCTGTAAACATATATTAAAAAAACTGTTGGGAAATGCTAATAATTCAAGCTATTCAATGTATTGTATGAAATGCAAATGTGACATAGTGACATCAACAAAGATTTACCGACTACCTTAAGCAGATGTATTATTTTGGTTAGAATCATTCAAATTCAGTACAGAGAGGGAACTTACAAATGCGCATAACTGAATATTCAGACGAACACAGAGAAGTTGTAATACAACACACATATTTGCCAATATGATCATAAGGAATACACTTGCTCTTGGAGTTGGTCTGTCTAGCCAAGTTATTTTGGTCTGTTTAGCCAATATTATCGATCTCCGGTGTAGCCACCATAAGATCTGCATAGCCGTTGGACCATGAAGAATTGGGAACAATTTGACAGGGTTCCCAAACTTTTGCAACTAGCGTAGTGGTTAAGGTATATGACTGGTACCTGCAAGGTTGGTGGTTCTAATCCCGGTGTAGCCACAATAAGATCTGCACAGCCATTGGGCCCTTGAGTAAGGCCCTTAACCATGCATTGCTCCAGGAGAGGATTGTCTCCTGCTTAGTCTAATCAACTGGGCATCGCTCTGGATAAGAGCGTCTACCAAATGCCATTAATGTAATGTAATGTAATGTAATGTAGATGCAATGGTAAGAGTGTTGGAATTTACAAATGCGCATTTGTAATGCACACGCAAGAAATGCAGTTCATCCTCAGCTGGGTCCTCAGCTGGATCCTTTCGCTGTTCAAAATTACACCGCTCTTCGTAAGTGTCCCCTACCAAATGAGTTGCTTGTGTCTTCTTCATCTCCGCTTCTTCATCTTGCAAGGCATGCAAAACCTGAAGTCCAGTCATTTGTGCTATTTTCCGTAATGAAAGGTGTTCCGTGATGAAAAATGTTTACCTCAAAAGAACTGAATAGCCTACGCTTCTGTATGTCACTGTACTGTGCTTTACATTTGGCTCTCACACACTTTATCGCCCCTCCCCTGCCAGAGAATAATTATCACCTTGTCTCAATTTGAACGAGATGGGCTGGAATTTGCAATATCAATATATGAAACTCACCTATTAATGAATTATTTATCTAATTTAATTATTTATCTAATTTAAAACATTTTTAAACGATTAATATTATGTGTCAATAGGTTCGTTGCAAAGTCAAGATCCTCAGGTCTGTCAATATGTCCATTTCATCTGTATGGTAAAATCTCAAGGTGAATCATCCAAATAGAAAGGAAAGTTGATCTGATCTTGTCGGTGTCGCCACCGCTGACCCCAGACGGTTAAGGCATGCCATCTCTGCTTGAATCTCTTGGTTACTCTAGAAGACTAAGGCTGATCTGCCTGGAAAAATTCAAGACCAGACACGAGAGAATTAGGTCTTGCATTACACTAGCAGGAATGCAATGCAAGAACAGAAAACTCACACAACATATAACATGTTAAAATTCTTCAGATTGCAAAATAGAACACTTAAATGTTGAAAAAGGGGTCAAAACTACAGTTAATATTTACTCCAGTTAATAGTGGAGTTCAGAAAAGAGTTAGCTGTGGTTAGGAGTGAAACGTGTGTGATTAATTCTACAGGTTACATATGTGATCATGCGATGAACCGATTCACATAAGCTACGCAGCTAACAGAGCGTACTCAAACAATAAAGTGAATTACAGACAGAAATACATACATTCACAGCAGGCTAACCACAATTAAGACTAAACGAAACAGTTGCTTATACCCGGGATGTCTGGTGAGTCCATTCACGTGTTGCTGTCTCCGGTTATGTTATCTTGGAGAGAGAGAGCGATTGATTATGGAACCGTGAATGAGGAATTTCAGACCTTTAGCCTAGGCAACACAATGTCTGTGGCAACGTGATGTCTGTGGATGCGATGTAGTTTCCGTTGTCCCTACACTGAATGCATTCATATGCTGCTTTTTTATTTTATTTACTTTTGTCCATCGTGGAAATATGCTTTTTGCCTTTAACAGAACATTATTAGAAACAGAGCATGCTCAACAGGCATTGCTAAAATAGCAGCAGCAGTAGCTCATTGCAACATTATATCTTGCATTTAATTCAAACGACAATAGCTGCCACAGCTGAAATATGTACACACTTTTACATGGCAGCCAATACAAGGAATACACCATATGCAGTGAAGATATTCAATGCACCAAACACGAGTTTTAAGATCTGCCTCTTTTGCCAAAATGCGGTTTGTAGGCAGTCCCATTCGTTGATTGTGTAATGAGCTGTAGCCTTCATAAATAAGATATTAATTTCACGCAGACTGCGACCGCACCAACCAACCCTCATCAGGCCACATTTTGCACTGCGGGTTTCATGTACATAAATGGCCCTATATTGTGTTAAGAAATCTTTATCGTTTGAAAAATTAAGACAATTCATGATTATATTAAAATCCCAGCAATTCTGTGATGCTGTATGGGAGAGCAGGGCCAATGATGTTCCAAATTGTTTATTTTGTAAAGCCTATTGTTTAGCCTTTGTCTCTGATAATTTGTTTTCTTATTTGCAGCCTCATAATGGCTTCCTTGACTGTCATTGACTCTGGGCCTCATGTTAACAAATGCCAATAGCAGACTCCAAAGGCAAACAAAAGCCTACAATCAAGACCAGAGACTGAAAGTTTCTTATACCAGCCCCAAGGAAGCCTGCCCATTCAGAAGCAGCTGAGAAATCGCCCATCCAATCAGTTTTGGTTCCTGAAAAAAAAAGGGGGGGCGCTATGTATAAAAAGAGATGCGATTCCAAAACGCATCACTCAATATAGATGTAAATACCCTCAAATAAAAAAGGCAGTCATTTTAAAATCACATTCATTGCTTCATTTGAAGTCCAATGCTGGAGTACAGAGCCAAAAGAACAGGAACTGTCCCAAAAGTACAGACTGCACTGTACGTTAGCAAAGGCCTAACACTGTTATTTTGCCTCACATTTTGCCTCACCTGCTGTTGATCGATGATGATTCCCAGCAATCCACTAGCAGGCTGTTGAGGTCAGGCGGAGGGTCCAGATGAGGGTTAGCTGTTAAAAGAATGCAACATAGTTGGTGAATGGTCCCGCCGCAAGCAGAGAACTTTAGTGCTGATCAGGAAAATGCTGTTGCGTTGACAGCTGGCAACGGCAGCATGATGTTTTATTCCTTCTGGAAGAATGCTGTGATTCTGCTACACTGTCAGCATGCATGAGTCAGAAACCTTAGTTTCTGATACCATCTGTATAAAAATCATGAAAGCATTCCACATAGATATAATCCCAGCAAGCGAGCACCTATCGGACTACTGTTGGCACTGATGTCAGTACAGTATTTTAAAAATCGGCACTGCGGCAGCCTGCAAGCCGCAGGACCATTCACCAACTATTTTATTATCTTTCAACAGCTGATCCTTGTTCAAGCTGCATTGCCTCCATAAGTGGACCACTGCTGTGCTGACTTTGCAAGAGGCTAGTGGGCCGCAAGTGGCCACTGTATGTTTGCTGGTTGGATGTGGTAATTCTCCAGGTGCATTTATTTCTGCCATTAACTGTGCTCGTATGGAAGGCTTGGTTCTCACAGTGAAAAAAATGACTGTCTTACAGTAACAAGCATCATTGTTCCATAATAAGACTCAAGCGCTTGTTTTATGTTATGCTTGCTTAATGAATGAAATTTTGTCACCAGACTGGTAAATCTTGAAATGAGTCACTCTTACCTCATTTGCAATATTTTTGTCTTATTTAGAAAAAAAAGGTCTCAATAAAAGAATAAAATACTTGTTCAGTGACTAATTTTTTGTAATTGTAGCATAAATGTCTGTACCACCTGTCATCTCACTCATACAGTACACAATTGCTGC
Source organism: Conger conger (assembly GCF_963514075.1). Classification (NCBI taxonomy): domain Eukaryota; kingdom Metazoa; phylum Chordata; class Actinopteri; order Anguilliformes; family Congridae; genus Conger; species Conger conger. The sequence goes on from NC_083762.1 coordinate 54,180,022, forward strand.
TACTGTGCCTTACTATTTGAAAGGTCTCAATAAAAGTTCTGTAATTGCTTATCTTGTCTGTCTCAAACAGCTCAAAATAAATCCATGCAAAGGTAACACCTACGCCCACGATTCAAACACTTTCCCTGATGATATGAGAATTATGCACATGCCTGTATTAGCTATTCTTTGCTATTATTTACTGAAAAGTGAAAATGAGTGAGAAACGGCTCATTCGCTACCGTTCAGTGGCTCCAAAGCCAGATTAACATGAATATGCATTTTTCATATTGAGGACACAGTCTCAGCTGTGAAATGACTTACAATTTTATTTTATGGATTGACTGCTAAAACATTTCAGACTCCTGTATCTCATACCAGCTTGACTGCGAGTTCTTGGAACCATTTATGATTGACTAGCGGTATCTCATCTTCTGCTAGATATCCTCTATGTTCCCATGACTCTACTCATCACCAAAATCCCTGGACACCCTCCAAGACCTATCAGCTCTGTGTGAAAAATGAGGTCTCACCATTTCAGTTTATCCCCAAATGTACAGTAGACAGTTTGCTTTGAGCTTACTGCACTTCATTTTTCTTCAAATGAAACAGAATAGCAGTTACATTTTCTTTTTCCGTGCTACTTTCCCCCCTGTGGTCCTCCAGGGCTAAGCTCTGAAAGAGGTAGTTTTTTGGAAATGGACATACTTAGCAAAATGGAGTATGATGTTTTCGTGTAGTCAGTTTTCCAAAGCTAGCGAAAATAACTTAAACCACAGCATACTGCACTGTAGGTAGAGACTAAAGGTCATAAATACTTTCATTCACATCACATTGCTGTGTCCTAAACATTATGGTGCCATGAAATGGGGGGACTATGTATAAACACTGCTGTAAAAAATGCCCTTGACAATGTGCAATTTAACCACGTGATTTTTTTTATTACAAATCTCAAATTGTGGAGTACAGAGGCAAATAAATAAATGATGGATCTTAGTCCCATTATGTCCCATTATAAAGACTATTGCCTCTGATTTGCCACAATTTTAGATTTGGAATCACAATTAAGATTTTATTAAAGGGTTTTTTTAATACAAAGGGTTTTTTTTTGTTTCACCATGTAGAAATCCCAGCAGTGTTTATGCATAGTCCCCCCATTTCAAGGCACCATGATGTGAGGGACACATGGCTTCACTGGTGTTTGTAATTGCTCTGGTGTGTTTAATTGCTTCCTTAATGCAGGTATAAAAGAACTCACAGCAGCTAGTTTTTCCTCTGGTCTTTTGATCACCTATGTAACCTACTATTACTGTTCATCAACATGAGAACCAAAGTTGTGGTGAGCAGAAAAGCATCTCAGAATACACAACACATCAAACTTTAGGCGGATAGGCTACGACAGCAGAAGATCACACTGGGTTCCACTTCTGTCAGCCAAAAACAGAAAGCTGAGGATGCATTGGGCACAGGCTCACCAAAACTGAAGACTGGAAAAATGTAGCCTGTTCTGATGAATCTCGAGTTCTGCTGAGGCATACAGATGGTAGGGTCAGAATTTGGCATCAACAGCATGAATTCATAGACCCAACCTGCCTAGTGTCAACAGTCCAGACTGCTGGTGATGTAATGGTATGGGGAATGTTTTCTTGGCAAACTTTGGGCCTATTAGTACCAATCAATCATCACTTGAATGCCACAGCCTATTTAAGTATTGTTGCTGACCATGTGCATCCGTTCATGGACACAATGTACCCATGGCTACTTCCAGCATGATAATGTACCATGTCACAAAGTAAAAGTCGTCTCAAACTGGTTTCATGAACATTGAAATGAGTTCAATGTTCTTCAGTGGCCTTCCCAGTCGGTTCTGAATCCAATAGAACACCTTTGGGATGTGGAAGTAAGGGAAATTTGCGGCATGAACGTGCAACCGACAAAACCGTCTTCCAGACCATGAGTAACTACAGTACTGTGCAGAGGTCTTAGGCACAACACTCAACACTTTTGTTATCTTAGGCAGTCTTAGGCACCCTAGACTTTATTTGAGATTTCCAAATATTCATTTTTCAAAAGATTTAATTTTACAGAGACATTTTTGTATTTAATTGAAAAAGTAACATATTACTGTAAGCAATTGACTACTTTTCACATAAAAACTTGATCAAGGCTGTCTGAGATCAGTAGCAAGGAGCCAACTAAAGTCTGAAGAAGAACTGTGGTAAGTTCTCCAACATGCTTGGAACAACCTCCCTGCTGATTGTCTTAGCCAACGCTGTCCTGCAGTTCTTTATCTGAGAGAAGTGATGCAGTTTTAACGTACAAGGGTGGTCACAAAAAATATTGATTCGATTCAGTTTACATTTTAGTAATTTGGCAGAATAGTAATGTAAAATGTATAGTACGTTTATTTAGGACCTTTATTGAATTATTTTTGAAAGAATCTTATCTGTACAGAATGTTATACAGGTGCCTAAGACTTTTTCACAGTACATAAGGGACATAATCTCCAAGTTTGCCATATCTTAGACCCCTCCCTCATCACATACTTAATTTGGGGGGGGGGGGGGGGGGGGGGAGTTCTGTCACACTCCGTGCTCCCCAGTCTTAGAGTTTTCTGTTTTCTGCATTGAGTTTGTGTCTTGTCCTAGTTTTCTTTCCGTAGTCTTCATTTATTAATTCGATTTACCTGCGTCTCGTTACCTGTTCCCTGCACTCACACCTGTTCGGCATTTCAGTTAATTTCTTCTATTTAAATTCTTTAAATCAATTCATGGGTCACGGTCTGTACTTTTGCCTGTTCTGCCTGCCTTATTGTGTTTGGACTTTTGTGTGTGACCCTGATTAAGAACATGATTGCCTCTGTTATACCAGTCTGCCGGCAAGACTTTATTTTTAGCTTGTTTCCAGGTTGCTATTGGTTCTTTGTTCCTGATGCCTGACAATAATAATGTCAGCAAATTGCATTCAATCTTTATAATTAAAGACCAGCGGAGCTATTTTGTGTAAAAATAGGTTATTTATTGCCTGTTTAATTGGTTGCAGTGTCATCAAAAAGAAAACTGTTTTAGTTGACCCTTTCTTTTCTCTGAGCATATTTCCACCAAGTACTCTGCGGATATTTCTACATATTATAATGCAATAGCATGTCCTATTGACATGGTTGTATGAAGTGGTTCTCCATACAAACCATTTTTGTAATGCTGGATCATATACCGGACATTTATTGATTTTTGATTTTCAAGCAAACATTTTCTTTTTGTGGGTCTATGCTTGACATTATCAGTTAGGTACAGGTAAAAAAACAAAAAAACAAGTGAAATTCCATCACTGAAAAACATCCTATTATTTGTATGAAAATATAACTAAATTATTATGAAGCCTTGATTACAGGTACATGGACTTGTTAACCTGAGGAAGATTACCATGAGCACACTCAGACTCTCTTCAGCATCCAGCTACAATAAATGAGACCAGTGAATTGTTCTATGTTGATGTTGGGAATCGTATATGTAGCATCAGAGATATACATTTTATCTATATATTACATGTAATATTGCTGTTAAACTCACTGTATGCCCATTGCTGGCCAGAAGCAGATGGGCTCCCCCTCTGAGCCCAGTTCTGCTCAAGGTTTCTTCCTGTTAGTCAGGGAGTTTTTCTTTGCCACTGTTGCCCTAGGTTTGCTCTGAGTGGGTCTCAGGCCTGGTTTATTTGTGAAGCTGCTTTGTGACAATTTATTTAGTAAAAAAGTACTATACAAATAAAATTGAATTGAAATGGACTAATATAATATAATAATATATAGACTAATTGGAGAGGAAGTAAAATGGAGCCCCTATTATAAGCATGCGGTGTAATATCTGAAATAATTTTCATATTTGCTCAAGTGTTGTTCAGTGTTGAACATCTTGGTAATGTATGCAATTCCAATCTATTTTGAACATATTCCACTTCTGTAAGATGCTTTCCCATCAAGCTCACCATGTAGATTGTTCTCCTGATTTTTAAAGCACAAAACCTTACTGTGAAATACCTGCTGTGGGCATGCTTCCTCTTAAATTCATTCATATTCAAGATCATTTTTAAGACCTGCTTTACATCTAAATTTGCTGGTTTGAGAATAAAGATAATTTGTTAGAGCCACAAAGATGCAATATCTGTCAAAACAAATGTAGTTCTTCATTGTGAATTGGCAGTAAGCATTTACTTTCACTTTACATGAAATTACAGCATCAACTCATGGATATGATTTATACTCATAAAATGCACACGCTTTAGCAATTTATGCACAAATTATGTGAAATGCTGCACATTCAAGTATCATCTCTAATTATGATAAGTGAAAGAATGGTTTTGTTTTAGTAGTTCTGTAGCCCATTCCTTGGTCCAGCTGCTCCTGCCGCTCTTCAGAAAGAAGAGCTGTTTCTTTGGCTCTCTGACAGTGGTGCAGAGGAAGCTGACAGATTGGTAGATATTTATGCTGTAAGTCTGGCTGATTGGATCGAACTAGAAGACTCAGCAGCCTCTGAGAAGATTCATCAGCCCGGCAGCACGTGTTATCACCATCCGTGTTTTTTGAAATCCATCCCTGCCGCATTTTAGTGTTGCATAACCACTTGACATGACCAAAATCTTTTTTTTTTTCACTTTGTTGATTTATGTTGTGCTCGTCGGTTTACATATGTTTGGCCGTGGCAGATTTTCTGACTGGTTTAGGTTAGTTATGAGACGTGGCAGATTTATCGCCTTGAATTGGATTAGACCTTTTTCCATTACTCCACGGCGGTAAATTTCTTTTGTCAGACAAGTATCGAATGTGAAGAGTGACCTTTGTCTTGTGGCTATCCTTGTTGTGACAGCGTCTGGTGGAGAATAAGGCCTTGAACAGCAGTCAAATTAAAGAGACTGTTTCCACAATTTAATCTGGCAGCCACACTATGCTCAGCCTGATCTAAAACTGATCGAATGGCAAGAGAATATGGAAAGTGGAAAAAGAGTACTTTACATTCGACTAATTTAGCTGAGGCCTTTGGGAAACGGTGCCAACCTGGCTAACAACACTCCCAAACCTGCAAGTGTACGCAGAGCATCATTACAAAAGTATACAAACAGAACCATAATACAAGCCTGGGTTAAATTATCTCTCCAAATAAAAATGTTCCTTGCACAGTTCATACATAACATAAGACAAGTACGAGTATGCAGTGTGCAGTACAGGAACATATTGATTACACTAATCAAGTTAATAACTACTGTAGCAATTATACACATACATCTGGCATCTCAACCTAGTCATAAAAGTGTGTGGTGCCCCTTTTCAGAAGTGCTTAATTTTAGTCGCTGACTGGCTAAGGGGTGCACACGCCTTGTTTCCTTAGTTTAAATTGACTTATGACTGAAAAGAGACTTGCAGACAAAATCTTGGAGAGGCTAAGGCTCCCAGAACTAGAGACATAGATACTGACACACTCCTTAAAAAGGTCCTTCATTCTACAGTCAGAATGTTTCTGCCAATTTGGAAGAAGCTCTAACCGAAGCTCAATTTTATGCCGAGCAAGCACCATCGACGATCCAAAAGCAATTTTTCAATGCAGTTGTGTTGGGAGTGCTCCAAGTCAGTGGCATCAGCATTGTCTTGTGCCTGGACATTAGGAAACACAGTGTTCCACATTTGAATCCAATTTGTTATTTCTTTACACTCCTCACAAACCCTAGACTGCAATCAGAATTCCAGAAAATCTGTATTTTTTATTTTCCTCCAGTAAGTTGCAACGGTGGGCGGCACGGATGGTGCAGTGGGTAGCACTGCCGCCTCACAGCAAGGAGGTCCTGGGTTCGAATCCCCGTCGGCCGGGGCCTCTCTGTGCAGAGTTTGCGTGTTCTCCCCATGTCTGCGTGGGTTTCCTCCGGGTACTCCGGTTTCCTCCCACAGTCCAAAGACATGCAGTTTAGGCTGATTGGAGAGTCTAAATTTCCCATAGGTATGAGTGTGTGAGTGAATGGTGTGTGTGCCCTGCGATGGACTGGTGACCTGTCCAGGGTGTATTCCTGCCTTTCGCCCAATGTATGCTGGGATAGGCTCCAGCCCCCCTGCGACCCTGATCAGGATAAGCGGGTTCAGATAATGGATGGATGGAAGTTGCAACGGTGTAAATTCTGAATTTATTTTAATGGTTTGTTTCTTTGTTGGAGTGTAAAGAATACCTTGCCCAATTCTACAAAAAAGCTAAATCCTTTGTTAACCCCTTTTCTTTACACAAGCTTATGAATGACATACCAAAAATAAAATAGTTACTATTCTTGGACCATTTTCATTACAGGGGTAATCATGGTCTCTTCTGAAAGGTAACCCTTTGGGTTCCTGTGTTCTGTGTGTTCGTGTATCATTGTTTAGTATTATTTATTCTTGTAATTTATTATTTTTCATATTTCATGTCTGGTTCTGTTTATTTTCATTAGTCTTTGCACTCGTCCTCCCCTGTTATGTCTGCGTCTGAATGTTTTCCAGTCGAGTCACTCCCCTGCCCCACTATTCGGGTGGTTACGGTAGTTTTCGGGGTTCAACATTTTTTCTAAACTCGCGATTCTTACTTCCTGCTTTTTCTTGATAGTTAAATGTTGTAAAGCACTATTCTTACTAACCACTACTAATCTAGGTTTTGTACAGTACTAATCCGATTAATACACTTACTGTCTGTCTAACTAACTAACAATCACTTTTATTGGGTAGTTATTTATTGGGAAATATTCACGTAACTAACTCACTAACGCTATCTCTTAGTATTTCTGCACTATTCTATAACTCCGCCTCCCTATGCTATCCCTGATTACTCGTTTGTTTCAGCGAAGTGTTCGCACCTGTCTCTTAACTATCACTACGTCTTCAATCTATGCATTGTCTACTCCCTAGTCCGGAGCCGTTTGTATTACATGTGTGTCTTTGTGATTCCAGTCCGCGTTTTTGTTTCCCCCTCGTTATTGTCCCATTACCCTTTCATGTGTCTCACCTGATGTTTATTTGTTAGACCGCCCTCACTCCCATGCCCCGCCTAGTTTGTCTCATTCCCCTGTGTATTTATACCTGTCCTTTTCAGTTGCACGTTGCTAGTTCGTCTTGTCCTGTTTCTGTTCCCGAGCCCTTGATTCCTTCCCCAAGTTCTAGCCTCCTTGTTTCCTTGCCCTTGCCCTTGCCCTTGAGTCCTTGCCCTTGGTTATCTGCTTATCTGGTTTTCCTGTTTTGACCCCTGCCTGCTTCCCTGGACTATTCTTTGTGTTTTGTGGATTTCTGTACCTCTGCCTGTTTGGACTGACCCCCTGGATTTTGACCTTAGCTTGTTTTGTGACTACGCTCTGTCTGCCCCATCACCTGTGAGTAAACTTGCCATTTTCCACACCCCTGTGTCTGCTTCCTCTGTTCCCCCCTGCATAACAGTATGAACTAGCCAGGCATGGAACCAGCGTACCCCACCCCCTGGGATATGGCGTACGACACATCTGTCCACTTGGCCCGCATGTGGAGACTGGAGCAGATCACTGCACAGCTCGCAGCCATCCATGCGATCCAGGCCAAGCTCCTTGGACCACGCCATATCCAACTCCCTTTCCCATCCCTTATCCACTCTCCCACTCCACTCCTGACCCGGCATCCAGAACCACACCAGTCCCAGCTTCCCCTTCGACCCCAGTACCCGTCTCCGGGTTCCGAGCTCCGTCTGCCCGAGGACTGGCCGTCTGCGGGTTCCGAGCCCCGTCTGCCCGGGGACTGCCCGTCTGCGGGTTCCGAGCCCCGTCTGCCCGGGGACTACCCGTCTGCGGGTTCCGAGCCCCGTCTGCCCGAGGACTGCCCGTCTGCGGGTTCCGAGCCCCGTCTGCCCGAGGACTGCCCGTCTTTTCATTAGTCTTTGCACTCGTCCTCCCCTGTTATGTCTGCGTCTGAATGTTTTCCAGTCGAGTCACTCCCCTGTCTGCGTGCCCCACTATTCGGGTGGTTACGGTAGTTTTCGGGGTTCAACATTTTTTCTAAACTCGCGATTCTTACTTCCTGCTTTTTCTTGATAGTTAAATGTTGTAAAGCACTATTCTTACTAACCACTACTAATCTAGGTTTTGTACAGTACTAATCCGATTAATACACTTACTGTCTGTCTAACTAACTAACAATCACTTTTATTGGGTAGTTTAGAAATATTCACGTAACTAACTCACTAATGCTATCTCTTAGTATTTCTGCACTATTCTATAACTCCGCCTCCCTATGCTATCCCTGATTACTTGTTTGTTTCAGCGAAGTGTTCGCACCTGTCTCTTAACTATCACTACGTCTTCAATCTATGCATTGTCTACTCCCTAGTCCGGAGCCGTTTGTGTTACATGTGTGTCTTTGTGATTCCAGTCCGCGTTTTTGTTTCCCCCTCGTTATTGTCCCATTACCCTTTCATGTGTCTCACCTGATGTTTATTTGTTATACCGCCCTCACTCCCATGCCCCGCCTAGTTTGTCTCATTCCCCTGTGTATTTATACCTGTCCTTTTCAGTTGCACGTTGCTAGTTCGTCTTGTCCTGTTTCTGTTCCCGAGCCCTTGATTCCTTCCCCAAGTTCTAGCCTCCTTGTGCCCTTGCCCTTGCCCTTGCCCTTGGTTATCTGCTTATCTGGTTTTCCTGTTTTGACCCCTGCCTGCTTCCCTGGACTATTCTTTGTGTGTTGTGGATTTCTGTACCTCTGCCTGTTTGGACTGACCCCCTGGATTTTGACCTTGGCTTGTTTTGTGACTACGCTCTGTCTGCCCCATTATACCTGTCCTTTTCAGTTGCACGTTGCTAGTTCGTCTTGTCCTGTTTCTGTTCCCGAGCCCTTGATTCCTTCCCCAAGTTCTAGCCTCCTTGTGCCCTTGCCCTTGCCCTTGAGTCCTTGCCCTTGGTTATCTGCTTATCTGGTTTTCCTGTTTTGACCCCTGCCTGCTTCCCTGGACTATTCTTTGTGTGTTGTGGATTTCTGTACCTCTGCCTGTTTGGACTGACCCCCTGGATTTTGACCTTGGCTTGTTTTGTGACTACGCTCTGTCTGCCCCATCACCTGTGAGTAAACTTGCCATTTTCCACACCCCTGTGTCTGCTTCTTGTTCCTCTGTCCGCCCTGCCATAACAAAAGCAGGCTGGCTCCTTATTTATAAGCGCACTGAATAATACTAAAATATTTTAAGAAAGTATTTAGATGCTCACCAATATAAAATGGAGTCATGTGACTGAAAATGCCCTCTATTGCGTTGTCAACGTTGTTTTCACCATCTTCCTCAAAAATATGCACTCCTCCAAAGGAAGTCCTCTGTTTAGCATCGCAAACAGTGCTTTTTGCTGAAGTGCAACAGACTCAAAACAATGCTGTGTTGTTTTATGCAAACCTAACAGATTATACTGTTTTATACCAGATTATACATAATGTCATTAGCTAACATGCTTTTTAGTCACTTCAATAACATTCCCGTAGTGTGAGGGAGCAGGGGCGGGAGACCAAGAGCGACCGGGAAGGGATCACAAAGTTACCAAAGATTAGTTTGATAACCACTAAAATAGGCGAGGAATATGAAACATAAAACGGAAGAGGCTCCCTGGCGAACTGCCCACCGAAACAAAACCGTGAAAGTGCAAACAAGCACGAAATCCCGAAAGAAGTGGGCGAGTTTTGTGCGAGAAAATAACTGAAAAAAGGAAACAAAACTCTCTGGCAAAACGCCAACCGAAAATCTGACCTGAATGATTATGGCCAGGAAAAACAAAACAAGATTTTTGACCGGCAGTCTTGAAAGGGCTAAACCTTAAGCGCCGAACTCTGCCACACGCTCCTCTAAACAGAAGTAGAGACAAGCAACAAAAATAGGGAAGGTTCTGGGGAACTAACCAACCCAAAGGAAAACAATATACAGTGGTGTGAAAGTGTTTGCCCCCTTCCTGATGTGTTTTTTTTTTTTTTTTTTTTTTTTTTTTTTTTTTTTTTTTTTGCATGTTTGTCACACTTAAATGTTTCAGATCAAACAAATTTAAATATTAGTCAAAGACAACACAAGTAAACACAAAATGCAGTTTTTAAATGAAGGTTTTTATTATTAAGGGGGAAAAAAAAAATCCAAACCTACATGGCCCTGTGTGAAAAAGTGATTGCCCCCTAAACCTAATAACTGGTTGGGCCACCCTTAGCAACAACTGCAATCAAGCATTTGCGATAACTTGCAATGAGTCTCTTACAGCGCTGTGGAGGAATTTTGGCCCACTCATCTTTGCAGAATTGTTGTAATTCAGCCACATCGGAGGGTTTTCGAGCATGAACCGCCTTTTTAAGGTCATGCCACAGCATCTCAATTGGATTCAGGTCAGGACTTTGACTAGGCCACTCCAAAGTCTTCATTTTGTTTTTCTTCAGCCATTCAGAGGTGGACTTGCTGGTGTGTTTTGGATCATTGTCCTGCTGCAGAACCCAAGTTCGTTTCAGCTTGAGGTCACGAACAGATGGCTGGACATTCTCCTTCAGGATTTTTTGGAAGACAGCACAATTCATGGTTCCATTTCTCACAGCAAGTCTTCCAGGTCCTGAAACAGCAAAACAGCCCCAGACCATCACACTACCACCACCATATTTTACTGTTGGTATGATGTTCTTTTTCTGAAATGCGGTGTTACTTTTACACCAGATGTAATGGGACACACACCTTCCAAAAAGTTCAACTTTTGTCTCGTCAGACCACAGAATATTTTCCCAAAAGTCTTGGGGATCATCAAGATGTTTTCTGGCAAAATTGAGACGAGCCTTAATGTTCTTTTTGCTCAGCAGTGGTTTTCGTCTTGGAACTCTGCCATGCAGGCCATTTTTGCCCAGTCTCTTTCTTATGGTGGAGTCATGAACACTGACCTTAACTGAGGCAAGTGAGGCCTGCAATTCTTTGGATATTGTTGTGGGGTGTTTTGTGACCTCTTGGATGAGTCGTCGCTGCGCTCTTGGGGTAATTTTGGTCGGCCGGCCACTCCTGGGAAGGTTCACCACTGTTCCATGTTTTCGCCATTTGTGGATAATGGCTCTCACTGTGGTTCGCTGGAGTCCCAAAGCTTTAGAAATGGCTTTATAACCTTTTCCAGACTGAAAAATCTCAATTACTTTCTCATTTGTTCCTGAATTTCTTTAGATCTCGGCATGATGTCTAGCTTTTGAGGATCATTTGGTCGACTTCACTTTGTCAGGCAGGTCCTATTCAAGTGATTTCTTGATTGAGAACAGGTGTGGCAGTAATCAGGCCTGGGTGTGGCTAGAGAAATTGAACTCAGGTTTGATAACCACAGTTAAGTTATGTTTTAACAGGGGGGGCAATCACATTTTCACACAGGGCCATGTAGGTTTGGATTTTTTTTTCCTCCCTTAATAATAAAAACCTTCATTTCAAAACAGCATTTTGTGTTTACTTGTGTTGTCTTTGAATAATATTTAAATTTGTTTGATGATCTGAAACATTTAAGTGTGACAAACATGCAAAAAAAAAAAGAAATCAGGAAGGGGGCAAACACTTTTTCACACCACTGTAGGTCCCTATACCTCTATACCTCTATACCTCTATACCTCTATACCTCTATACCTCTATACCTCTATACCTCTATACCTCTATACCTCTATACCTCTATACCTCTATACCTGCTCTGTGCACATGTCAAACTGAACACCAAAGCTCAGAGCAGTGCCAGGAAGAGACTTAAATAGCTCTCCATGCAGCTGACTGCAATCGGCCATGATTACACCGGCATTCCACATGCGGGAGGTAATTTCTCCTGCTGAACTTGGCCGGCACGACCTCTTGAGGTCTACAGAGGTAAATACTGGAATTTCCAAGTAGACAGTGAAAACCATGACATGTAGTCAGTTCTTTAATGTGCTGAAGTTATACTGAATTTTCTTACACACGGATGGGGGTAACACATTAAGAAACTATTATGCATTTGGTCCGCTGTACACTTGAAAAGGACATTGATATTACCTAATTTCTTGTAATGTGTGGATTTCCAAAATGCAGAGATGGTGAGGTCCCCCCACATGTTACAAAATAAGGAACTATTGTCACTAAAGCAATGACATGTTACAATAGGTTATACAGATAGAACCACAAGCTTTAACACTTTCAAATGGTATATCCTGTTACCATAGCCATGTGATTTTGTGAAATTGCAGGCTGAAAAAAGGAATGATGCAATTGCATTTGTTCCTTTTTTCAGCCTGCAATTTTCAATCACTTCAATCACCCAGACTTAAGGGGTTAATCTTTCACACCTTTACTTTCAAGACACTAATTTATTTCCTATATAGATGCATTTTTGTGAATACTGGCTTTTCTTTACCCTTTCAAATTTTATGAAAAACATAGTAGATGTTACCAATCTATATCTATTTGTACATCTAAAAATATTAAAACTGATAGCTGCAAACAATAGTTAGTATAAAAGTCATGTTGTAGTTAAAATGTGTGTTCCTATTGATGCAAGCTGTCAATGAGTACACAGCTAGTAATTGCTCTTTGTGTGATCTTTAGTCCAACGGTTTCGTTTTTGTAGTTTTGAGAGTTTTGAGAGTTCTCCAGTTTTACCCTCCTAGACCATAAATTACTTTGGCATTACTCTTTATTGCACACACTCCTTAGAACCAGGTAAATAGGGGAGTTGTCACACTGCACATTCCTCTAAAACTGGAACCACTGGAACTCTAAAACCGGAAAAATGGAATAGTAATTTTGTGTGACTAGGTCAACTTCCTGTTTGCATGTGGTCAGTCACACTAATCTAAGGTGAGGTCAGTTTTCTTATTTTCCACCTTCAAAAAAATGTAATGAAACATTTTTTCGGTATGAATGTAAAAAATTATTATTGTATTGAGTAGAGGAGAGAATACAGTATCTTTTTGATACAGTCCTATGTTAAGCTGACCCTGAGATATAGCTAACATTAGCACACCTGTCAGTTTGGGGCAAGTTGTCACATGTCTCTACGTGTCACTATAAATAGACACATAGAACTTGCTCAAAGATTATTGTGCAGGGGTTTGCCACTTGCCACTGTACTGCATCTCCATTTCAACATTTGACACCGCATGGTAAAGAGGGTTACATCGTACAGTTCTCAGTTTTACAGAATACTTGTCAGAAATCCTGACAAGTAGTACCTCAGTTTGTAGCTGGGATCTTCTAGTTTCACATCAAATACATTTTTTTTAAATGAGATCTCCGCTATGATATGCCATTTACCAGATTGCTTCACAAATTGCTTTGGAAGAAACTGAAACTAAGATAATGTACTCTATGGTAAGACTCAAAGCAAGCAGGATTTTGTGTAAAAGCCAGGATGTCTCCCTCAAGGGTCTCAGAAAACAAAAAGGAGACTTCCACCTGCTGTGACTCCGATACAACAGCTGAGGAACCTCCAAAAGGGCCACATGGGCCCCGGGAGTACTGTAGTCTCTCTCTCATTACAGACTGTGTCTGTCCCAACCCCCGTTATAAATCCTTTCAGCCTCAGTCTGGTAAAACTAGGAGGAGTTAATTCCCTGCTTTATCAGCAAGAGTGCACAAAGCTGACATAATCATCTCCTGTTTGTCTCAGGACTGTTGATGAATCTTACTCCTTAATCTTATATTTTAGGTTTTGCAATTTTTCAGTTTTGTCTACATTCTTACCTGTGGCAATGGCAGTGTTCTGGAAAAGCATTGTTTTTTTGTATTCATCTTTCATACCTGTGTCCAGCTGCTCAAATTTGTGAGTGTAATGCCAAAGGTAATGTTTTCATTATTGCCTTATTACTGCTATATCAGGAAGAAAAGTCCTCCCGAGGATTTCCTTGCACAAAAAATAAAAATAAACGGCATCTGGCTATGACAAGGTAGCAAGTGGTTTTCTCTAATCATATCAAATTGCTGTCATCAAAATCACTGAGATATTAAATTGTTTTTACATTTTGAAAGAGAACACTGTGTGTACTTGTCTCTATCTAACAGGGGACCAAAGTGTCATTACACATCCATGAAGAATTTGTGTTTGTGTATATGCATGCTTGCTTGCGTGTTCATGGCAGGGGTTAATCTGATTGTAGGTGGCATGGGGTCATCTGGACGACACAGATTGCCTTGTTGTAGAAAGCACCCCATTTGTTTCCTGCACTGCAAAAGTGTGTGCACCTGCAGGACCAGGCTTTGGGTTGCCTCTCTTTCGCTCTCAGGATGGCAATTAAACTTGGCGCATGCATGGCTGAGCATTAGTGATGAGACTGAGCTGCCCTGCTCTTCTGTCCCATCAGCAGGAAGGGCTCTCAGTGCATAGTTTATCATTCCTAGCATTCTGCTAGCACTAGCATGTTCCAAGACTGAAACCTTCAGCTTTTTATTTTGTGTGTGTGCATGTGTGCCTGGATGCATGCGTATGTATAGATCCATGCTTATGCTTCTGTGTGCATATTTTTGAACGGATGTGTGTGTGTTTGCTTGCATGCATGTGCATTTGTGCACTGATAATTATATGAAGGCCTCCACAGATGAAATGCTGAAAAAGCAGTGATGGAGAAGTCCCTCAGGGTCACAGTGTCAGAGCCAGGAATACCTACTGCCCTGAGATACCATAGTACAGCAAATGCTGCATACATGGTGTGACAATGTCTCTGTATGTGTATGGATCAGTGCTCTTGACCTACAGATACAGAATGTAAACACCCACAAGGCTCTATTGTCTGCTAACATGTCCAATCTCCTCTATGACTAGGTTTTCCTCCCTGTCAGGTTTCTTGCCTTTTTCCCCTCTGTTAATTTCTAGGTATGTGTGTTGTTATTTTTCCAAACTGCTTTGCTCATCATTTTACCCTGAGAGCTACCCATGAAAGCGAGCTCTAAAGATGAAAGATAGATAGAAAGATTGGCTCTCTTCTGCTCCACAGTCCCAAAGGGCAGTGTGTGTGTGCGTTTGCATCCATGTTTGTGTGTATATGTTTTTTGTAGTGTGTTGTATTTTCTAGCAGGTGCTGTCGGTGTGGGGGTTTGTATGCATGCAGGTGTGTGCAAGGTAGATTAATTTGTGGTGTGTCCTGATCAAAATAATAATATGGTAGGTAGGTTCAACACGCTTAGATTCTGTGTTTTTCTCTATTGCAATCTGTTTAACAAAAGAAGCCGGTTTTGCTGGATTTCCCTGCATATCAACAGTGATTTCACCCAGTCCTTTCATTTACTAGGCTATTGAAGATGTTAGATAGAGGAGGATATATTTTGCGATTAATGTGTATTTTTCAAGTGAAAAAACTGAAAAACTGGAGAGGGTCAGAAAGAGTTTCTATAATTCTCCAGGGAAATGAGACAGCACAGTGTTGTATGAAATATAACCTACAGTTTAGCATCACAGCAGTTTTGGTATTGCAATAAAAAGGAAACATTAATCTCGAACAGTGGTTCTCTAGTTTGGTTCTGGGGGACCCTTGTGTATGCTGGCTTTCATTCAAAACAATGTCTTGCTCAATTAAGGTTGTTGAACACAAGTGTTAAGGTGCGTTTTTTTCCCCCTTTCAACCCAATGCAGGAATTGTGCATTATTATTTCCTTTGTCTTTTAATTTTTAATTACCACTATCAAATGGGGTGGCACGGATGGTGCAGTGGGTAGCACTGCCACCTCACAGCAAGGAGGTCCTTGGTTGGAATCCCGATTGGCCAGGGCCTCACTGTGTGGAGTTTGCATGTTCTCCCTGTGTTTTTTGCGTGGGTTTCCTCCGGTTTCCTCCCACAGTCCAAAGGCATGCCTGATGAGAGAGTCTAAATTTCCCGTGGGTATGAATGTGTGAGTGAATAGTGTGTGTGCCCTGTGTAATGTTTCTGTATCTGTCCTGTGTGTATTTATGTTTATTCTTGTTATTTATTCATTTCTCTTCTGTTTCTGCACTGTTCTATAACTCCGCCTCCCTATGCTATCCCTGATTACTCGCTTAGTTTCAGCAAAGTGTTCGCACCTGTCTCTGACTATCACTACGTCTTCAATCTATGCAAATGTCTACTCCCTAATCCGGAGCCGTATGTTTTACATGTTTGGTTACATGCATCCAGTCCGCGTTTTCGTCTCCCTCCTGTTATTATGTTATTACCCTATTGTTTCCCCACCTGTTGTCTATTTGTTTAGCCCACTTTTTCCCCAGCCCCGCCTAGATTGTCACCTTCCCTCATGTATTTAAACATCAGTCTCTGTTTCAACCAGTGTCAGAACGTCGATCAGTTATAGTGCCGAATTACTTGTACGCCTATTTCTTGAGATTCATAAAGACACCCCTTTGACCTTGATTTTCGAGCCTGCCTTACCCTCCTGTTTTGTTTGCCCTTCTGTTTTCTTGGTTTTCGACATTCTGCTTTGTTTTTGTGACCTCGGTTTTTGCCTTCGCCCTTTTGTACTTTTGCCTATTGACTTACTGGATTTTTGACCCCTTTGCCTGTTTTCTCGCCCATTCGTTTCCTTGCTGTTTTTGTCTTTGTCTTGGATTTCCTGGCTTACAAATTCGGAATGAAATACTACGTTTTTGGATTACCCCCTGGTCTGCGTCTGGGTCCTCGTACCGTACATGACACCCTGCGATGGACTGGCGACCTGTCCAGGGTGTATTCCTGCCTTTCATCCAATGTATGCTGGGATAGGCTCTAGCCCCCCTGTTCAGGATAAGTGGGTTAAGATAATGGATGGATGGACTATCAATGGAATGCATTTTGCATTCATACATTTTTTCAGGGTGTAATTTTCAATCACTATGGTAACAGTATATACTGCTTAAAAAAAACGAATGTGTAAAAACTCTATCTGTATAACCTATTTATCGCTTTAGCGACTACAGTTCCTTATTTTGTAACATGTGGGTGGGGGCACCTTACCTTCTCTGCATTTTGGAAATCCACATACGACAAGAAATGAGGTAATGTCAGTGTGCTTTTCACGACAAGGGTCGAGCAGACCAAATCCTATAGTTTCTCATTCTAAAAAATGTGCTAATTCTGAGAAACATAGATGGAATGTCCATTGTTTACTTCTAATTTCTCTGGAGGAATTATCATTGTTGTCTGTTCTGCTGTTTTATACTTCTGCTAAAGTACTTGTACATAGAAATGCTATTATTTACATTTACATTTTGTAACACAATGAGTAAGAAGGTAAATAATCCCTCAAAACGTACAAATGTCTACAACCTTTTTGATTCTCCTTTTGTTTGGACTGCCCGTGTGTTATCGACCCTTTGCTTGTGACATTGACCACATACTGGATTATCCCTGCTGAACCTGTTTGCTTGTGTTCCGACCCTTTGCCTCGTAGGTAAGATTGTACCATTGTAACCATTGTAAATCCCTTCCTATCATTGAAAAAGGCTCACTGACATGTTGACTCAACCTCTGCCTGTGTTTATAATCAATTAAAGCTCATTGGTTCAAAATTGGTTCTAACGGCCACAGCCAATTGGCGCTTTTATTACAAGCGAAAACTACATATCTAGTTAAAACAATACCAGTTTGCTGTCAGTTGCAACAAGCAAATTAGCTGTAGTTAGCTTGACAAATTTACCAAAGAACTTGCTTGCTCATAATATCGTTGGTTAGTTAAAGTGAAAACTTAAACGACAAAAAATATAAATAGTGTTTTGCAGCACACCAGTCAAAATGTCATAAAGTCACCTGTTCTGCAAACATTTTCTTAATAGAACACTAAGAAAAGACGGCAAGCTCTGTTGCGTTTGTCACTGTCAGCTTTCCAAAACAGTGCACGAGAACGCTGAGCTGTATACTAACACTTTATATTACACGTTGTATTCATAGACTGTGGTAACAGTGTTGTGGTTTGAGGTTGCTTGTTGCTGCAATTCCTCTCTTGAACATTGAGTCAGAAATTACCTCTTGTACCTTTAATGTTAACTTCTGTGGTTTCGCTCTTGGGTTCAGTGTTCCTGACAATCCCAAAGCATTTACAATTTTCTTTAGACCACTTTTAGTGCTGTGGGTTCTTCTTGAAAATATTTTATTGTCCATTTAGAATGGATATTGTTTTGGAAGGGTTTGTGTTAATGAATGTGCAATCACTGGATAAAACAATTTATTGAAGTGTCCCACATGTCCCTACATCAACCTTGCATCCATCCTGAATCCGCCCTTTCAGTTGGATCAAGATTATCTGATCAAATCTATCCTAATCTCCACTATAGTATTTTGAAATACCCTAAACCCACCTTTAATCTAGATTCTAAGTATGATTGGATTACAAAATTATCCCAATTTTTAGGATCAGGATCACAGCTTCTAGTTTTGAAATACCCAATTTTGAGATTTAATCCTATCCAGTTACTGAAATCCTATTCAAAAAAAGTTTTCAATACTAGGTGCAGGAATGTCCTAAAACTGTACAGACTGTCTATAGTCATAGCAGAATGTATCTTCTTTCTGGATGAAAAATAGCTGTAATATACGTTTACGCATAGTCAGTTCTCTTGAGGTAGAATATCCATTAATTGAATCCATATTTGAATTGATATGAACCGCAACACTAAATATGTGCAATATTTTAAGATTATTAAAGTTCACAGAATGCAAAGATCATTCATTCTACATTAATATTGAATATGCAGGTGGATTCAATACCTGGATTCAATGGATTCAATACCTGATTGTGGGGCTAATCCATGCATTAGACCAGTGGCTTAACAGGATGAGCCTCCCAGCCACCGCTGAGTTGTATTTCATTGGTACGTTTCTGTGTAGGCAATACTGTAGGTCAGATTTTCAGCGATGGCTTATGATGATTTCTGAAAAGTTTCCATTACACTGTATCACACCTCCGTGCAGGGCACAGATGATAGTCCTTTCAAAATCCATCACCTCTTCTGATTCTCCTTGACTGTGACTGGAATGACAGTTATACATGACTGTGCTGTTTGTTACATTTATCAGAAAAAATAAGCTACAAGCTCTTTTTCTCTGTCAAGGTCCTTTCAGGGTAAAGTCTCTCTGTCCTTTTGTGCTTCACCCTCACTATGTGTTCAAGTCTGAACAGTACTCCACCAGGGTGGGCTCACAGGAATAGGAGGAGCAGGCGCATAGGAAGAGGAGCGGACACATTTTCATCTCCACGACCTCCCGCACGCTTTGCTGAATTAATGGCAGTGTGCTATTACAAAACATCTGTTCTGTCCCCTTTCTTTTGTGCTTTGTGCAGGGTTCTCTTCCAGCTTTTGTCCTACATAATTATTGAAGTCACTGGATCTGCAGACTCAAAAAAAGAAAACAATAGACTAAGCTGTTTTTAGAAAAATAATTGCTTTGTACACGAGAGCAAAGTACAAACATTTTTTTAATCCACCTGTATATCATCTCACCTTGAAATGAAACGAAGTATTTAAGCTTAAATATAAACAATGGACAGCCATATTTCAGGTACTGTAATCCTATTTCACTGCATTACATATACATTAGGTGTTTTTTATGTAGTCACTAGAGAAGTATTTTGTCCCCAGCCATGGGTAAATTTCCAGTCTCTGGCCTTCAAACCAAACCCCAAATTGCCCACAATTATAAAGTCATAGCGAGCTACTGAATAGTTTTTGTCATTATTTAAAATTTCAGAGAGCTTTAATATTGAAACACAAGACTTAAAATTGTATAACAATCTCCTCTGAATATAATGGAGAAATGACCATTTCTTCATAAATTTTATTCACAATTAAAATTAGTATTAGTATAGTTCAGACTATGTTTGATTGTATAACTGGTTGCAAAGATCTGTGTTATACTGTATAATTGTATTATATAACTAATATGTACAGTGACCCACAATGATGATTGTGCTTAAAAAATGAAAGGGCTAATATTTATGGAAGCATGCTTCAAATCAAGAAATTATGCACATTTAAAAACGCATACAAAAAGCAAATGCAATATGGAAATGGCGAGAGAAGAAACGGGCTGCAAAATGCCAGCGCAAATGTAAAAAGGAAACATGCTGCATGATCAGTAACAATCAAAATATTGTTGTACATGCTGCAAAACAAGAGTTGATCCAACAGAAGT
Source organism: Conger conger (assembly GCF_963514075.1). Classification (NCBI taxonomy): domain Eukaryota; kingdom Metazoa; phylum Chordata; class Actinopteri; order Anguilliformes; family Congridae; genus Conger; species Conger conger. The sequence goes on from NC_083762.1 coordinate 54,200,084, forward strand.
GCTCCATGCTACTGGGAGGATTTACACAACGGAATATTACAGCACAATTTTTCAGCAGTTTCAGCTATATTTATTTAGTTCCGGAAGTAAATCTCCCATCCTTTTTCTCAATAGACATTTCCAAAAATTCCAACCTGAAGTCTTAAGGCTTGAACTAGACCATCCAGCTATGAATCCGGACATTATGAAAATGGATTTAGAGCAAAACATTTTTAAAAAACCTAAAAAAGGTGAAGACTTTTTCTGAGGGAATGAACTACGAACTGCTCATCCCCTAAAGCATTGCGAATAATCACACTCATTTATTCATATCACAGTCGTGTGCATTTTATTTTTACATTGAATCATATTTTCACTTTAGTGCTTTCTCCATAGTGTTAGAATTTCTTGTACTTAGTAAGTTATATTATATTGTGTTATATATCAGTTGCCATAGGAGGGCATACAGGTATGCGTTTCTGGATTTCATGCCATCTACTGCCCTTAATTATTTACCAATAATTTGTGTGATCTGACAAGAGCTGGTGAAGACTTTTTCCTGTGCCCCAAAGGGAAATATTTTACTGCGGTATAATCAATGAGTGAACCAGACTTGGTGTATACATCTAATTAGCAAACTTAGACAGGATAATTGGTAGCAACATACATAGAGAGTTAAGGAGGTGCCCCTAATCTACACTATGCACTAGACCAGCGCTACGCAACTCCAGGTCCTGTTGGCCACAGTGCAGGTATTTGCTCCTACCATGCACTATACCACCTGATTTCACAAATTATTTTACTTGCCTGGTTCGGGTAATACTCTAATTAGTGAAATCAGGTTATGTAGCGCACGCTTGAAGCAAATACTTGCAGACACTGTGGCCCATAGGACACGGAGTTGAGCAGCGCTGCACTAGACATTTGAATGGCCACATTCCACCTCCTGCCATGTTCCAGTTCATGTTTTGAGTTTACCGTGTTATTACCATGCCCCCGCACCTGATGTGTTTCCGCATGTTGTTTTCTGTGTTTCTTGCCAGATTGTCTTGTGCCTTGCCTTTGCACTTGTGCCTTGTTCTGTCATGTTTATTTCCCAGGCCTGTACCTGTTACCTACCCACTCCTCTACCTGTTACCTGCCCTCTCCTCTTCCTATTACCTGCCCGTTCCTGTTCCTGTTACCTGCCTGCTTCCCTTCCCTCCTCTCAGATTGATATCCCGGTTACGACCCTCGCCTGTGTTCGACTTAACCTTGTCTACTCTCCATTGCCCTGTCTGACCAGATTCCGACCCTTGCATGTCCCTTTACTATAACCTGCTTATCCCGTGTTATTCCTGTTTGCTGGCTTCTGACCCTGGACTATCCTACCTGATTAATAAAGATTCCTTTCCCTCAGTTCTGACTCTCTGTGTGGTTCCAGTAATTCTGTTCCGTAACAACACAAACAATAAGGTCCCTTTACTGCATGCTTGGACCCCCAATAATAATAAAATAATTTCTGCATGGGCATGTGAGCAGGTTATACATTGACCCTGCACTGGCTCATGTGATACTGGCACGAAAGGACGAGAGAATTTCACTCATTCATGTACCTACCCTTTTGTCAACATGAAAGAGTGAAATGTAAGGCGGGGAGCACCTTCATTAGTCTATCTGTGAGGGTGCTCATTATGATCACACGAGACTGCACTCCTAATTGCCTCAGTAACCCCCTGCTCCTTATCTGCCTGGTCTCATGGCTCACATCCAGAAATTCCTTAACATTGATGAGGAAACATCTTTTTTTTTTTTCATCAATGCTGAGCATTCATCGCACATCTGGTAAGAACAGAATTGCAAAGCTCTATTGGCTAAGAAAAGCATCGTAACAGTTGGATGAATACACATTAGGTCTGGATATTTAGTCACGTACATAGTTTATTGTTATTCAAGTGAGCTGCTGGGACAATATGCAAGTCTGTGATCAATCACATTGTGGTTCAGTTGCATGTAGAGGAAACAATAATTCAAAAGCCATGGGAGCTGAATTTTTCATGGGGCAAAACGATCTACTGTTTTCCGTGGCAACACAGGACACCTTATTTAGCATCGCTTACACACGGGCTACCAATCAGAAAAAAGGGATCTATGTTGTTACCTGCTTGATGAATGGTACAGGAAATCACCATTAACTACTCTGTGGGGGCCGATGTCATGCACAGTGTCTCTTCAAGGTCACATCATGACAGACATCAGAGGACAGATAGAAAAGTAGCCCGTTTTCAATGTGCCTCCCAAGATTATGGCTGTAGGGTTCCTGTAGATTACCTGCCATTATTTAATCATCATAGAAATATACTGTGTCTTGTCTGTGTGTATGTATACATGCTGTATACATCCATTACCATTTTTGAACCCATCATATTTTTAACACTATCCACTTTGCCTCCTTGTGGTTTAGTCATTGACGTCTCAAATTATTGTTGCATTCATATTTAAATCATACAAAAAACTATGATGTAATAAAACCGCAAAACGGTACATATTTATTTTGTTATATTACCCAGTAACACTTTAAACAAGTCTAACTGAAAACAAACATTATACACACATAACCAATTTGAACCTTCATGGTTCTGGACTCGAGTCTTGAAGAATTTCCAGACACTACCTTTTTACGCCGCTAGCGGCATTTCTTGTTGCATTTCTGCCTATTTGGTCATTAATTTCACTTTGGCAATGAATGGCGACTAGGTAATCAATTCCCTCATGCTGACAACTGATTCCAATTGTCTGCCGCGTGTGATTTGATTGCTCATGAAGGTCAGCTGCACGTCTTTCTATTTAAGCCCCGTTTCTCATTGAATCTGCATTTGTTTGTGGCATTTCCCATAGCACATTATTTATTTCATTTTTCATTTGTGCATTATGTGAGGTGTGACTGTCGATTCTCAATTAACTGTTGTGACAGAGTCTATGGGAGCTAAACACGTAGCAATTCTCCGCCAAGTTAGGGTAGTGAGGACAGTCTGTCACACCTTCACTTTTACATTTTATTTGGTGCACAAATTTGGTGAATTTGAGACCTTGTTAGCCGCTTCCTATTGTTGAGGCCAAGTGTTACAGTTTTGAGTTTATTGTACCCCTTTTCCGCAATACTCATTCTCATTGGCTGTTCATCCACATAGTATCTGCCTTGTTCAAAAGCTACCTTTAGGAAGGAAGGAGCTTTAGGTGTTTCTGTTTCCAGTAGTGTGCAGTTTGCCAGGTTGGCAGCCGCCTAATGTTACTTTAGTAGAGCGAGGTGCTTCTTTTTGGCACTTTATAAACGCATTATTTCTGTGATTGTTGTCGTCTTTGTCTGACATTGGATATACAACGCTAAGTCTCAATTCGCTACTGTCGGAGTGCGTTGAGTTCACTGAGATGAAATGCATGGTCATGGGAGACCGGCCAGTGTGCTATGTGATAACCTTTGGACTGGGACCCACAAGGTCAGCGGTTCGATTCCCGGTGTAGCCACACAATAAGATCCGCACAGGTGTTGGGCCCTTGAGCAAGGCCCTTAACCCTGCGTTGTTCCAGAGGGGATTGTCTCCTGCTTAGTGTAATCAACTGTACGTCGCTCTGGGTAAGAGCATCTGCCAAATGCCAATAATGTAATGTAATGTAGTGGGCGCATTTGTAAGTCTCCTGCACAGTCAGTGAGCCTAGGTGAGTGCCTGATGAGTATCTGAGGTTGCTGACTTTCCTCAAAGTAGTGTACATGGTTGTTGGAGGATCACCCCTCTCAAGTGGAGATAAGCTTATCGCAGATAAGCTCAGGGTCCGGAACTGAGACCCCCGTCACTGTATATGTAGACTTCCTACCCGATTAGGATTCCTGCTTTACCAGTGGAACTAGGGGGGTTCACTTGTTTCATGTATTCCCCTCTCCTTTTAAAGTAATCCTGTGTCATCAGTTGAATTAAATTATAAATGGTTTTGTGTATTATAGTGTTAGGGTCAGTGTTAGTTTACCTGCCATTATTTAATCATCATAGAAATACACTGAGTCTTGTCTGTGTGTATGTATACATGCTGTATACATCCATTACCCTTAGGTTAGGGTCCCTTTGTTAGTGGAATAGGAGACGGGATGTCTTGTTTGTCTCGTTATCACTTTACTGCTCCCGGTCCTAGGTAGGCTATAGTGCTGCGTAGTTTTCCTCTCTGCCATGGTTTTCTTAGGCTACGTATCATACTTGTCTCATCTTACGACTGCCGTAGGACGAGATGTTGAGTTTACATACCGTTTATTATTTCCTCCAGTTTTAATAGGTTGTTTTCTGGCTAATTGCTGGGGGGTTATTAAATCCCTTTTTTTGTTTACCGCTTCCTCCTCTGGGGTGCATCCCTTGTCTCTAGGGATGCCCACAGAAAATATCAGTGGTTATCTCACGTCGGTCGCAATTGGTCCTCCGACCCTGCTGCTCCCTTACACTATACTATAAAAGTATAAGGTGTTTTTGTAATTTCTAGGGGGGGGGGGGGGGCAAAGTAGAAAGGGTTACAAAAAAATCATCAATTCCTAATAAAATGGTCTCTGAGTGTGGACAGACAGACAGACAGACAGACAGACAGATGGATATATAGATAGAGAGATAGATAGATAGATAGATAGATAAATGAATTTGTTGTATCACAGTGTATTGCTTTCCCATGATAACAGTTTGTCAGTTTACAAAAAGCTTCCCCATTACATCAGTTTTGGCAAATTTGTTTGATCTGAAACAATTAAGTGTGACAAACGTTCAAAAAAATAAGAAATCAGGAAGGGGGCAAACATTTTTTCACACCACTGTAAGTCTTCCCCTCTCTGTTCAACATCTGTACAATATATTTTATTAAGAACTTCTTTAATGGTAAAAAAAAAAATCTATTAGCTATAAATAAATAAAAATCTATATTTCTATATATAATTTAATTTAAGGAGTTTGGGATTTGTATTGATATATTGTTTCTTCAAGAGATCTTGCCAGTATGACTGCGCCATAAGATTCCAACAGCAGTAGATAAATAATAATGGAATATAATAACATAATATTTAAGGAAGACCAGTTGTTCTGCAAGAGTACACATATGTTAAAAACAATTGTGTCACGTTTCAGGTCTTGCGATGTTTTATGTTTATTCATTTTGTCTTAGTCTCGTAATTGTCTTATCATGTATTATGTTAGTCTAGGTTCGTCATGTTGTTTAGTTTATTTCTTGTTACGATTTATTTTTTCATCATGTCTAGTTATGTTTCGTTACGATTATATTACCTTGTTATGTTGAGTGGTTATCGTCTTAGTTTCGTTTTGTGTTATGTTTTGATTTATGTTTATTGTTACGTAGACTGGTTACTGTTTAAACATACACTTTTACATGTCTTTCCGCAAACCGGCGTTCCGGCTTTTCTCTCTCTCTCTTTCTGTCATTCACACCCTAATTGTTTCCATTTGTCTATTTACTAAAACTACTAACGCTAGATCAGGATTGTGTAGAACTAACAAACTAATCATGTGTTCATGTTACCTGTACGTTTCTCGTGCATGTCATTTACTAATTTGCTAGGGCAGGATAGGTTTATTATTATTATTTATAACGACTACTAATTACCTTGTTAAACTTGTCATCTATTGCACCTGTTTTTCATTTCCTTGCTGCTCTCTAAACTAATTGTCTACACCTGTCTACACCTGCATTTATATCCCAGTCGCGCTACTGTTCTCCGCGAAATTGTCTGCCTCTTGTTTTCAACGCAACTCTTGAGCATTATTACTGATTGATTCACGTTAAGATCCAAGCCTGTTTTACCGACCATTGATTATTGATTTCTGTTTCGTTGACTCGGCACCGTGCTTTTTGTTTGTTTATTGTTTGTTTGGCTGGATCTACGTGTATGCACTTGTTTTGACTACGCTCCTGGGATTCGTCTCGAATAAAGCCCTGACGGGACTTTATCTAACCATTGCTTCTGAGTCGTTCACAAGGAATCTCCGAGCTTCACCTGGAGATTCGTGAAATGTGTGCGGAGATGAAGAGGCTCGCCATCGCGGTCCTGCCACAACCACGGGAGGAGCCTACCCACCCACCCGCATCCCCAGCGTTCAACCCCATGGAAACCTGGCAATTCCGGGAGCCCCAACAACCCCCCCCCCCCGGAGAGGTTTGGTGGAGAACCTGAGAAGTGCAAGGCTTTCCTACTCCAATGTGACTTCGTATTCAAGCAACAGCCCCAGACCTACAACAGCAACGACCGTCGGATAGGCTATGTGATGGGACTGCTGAAGGGGAAGGCATTGGACTGGGCTACTGCGGTGTGGACCGGGGGTTCATTCCCTCCTCGTTACCCGGTCTTCGTCGAGGAGATTCGGAAGGTCTTCCAACACGCATCCAGCGACCAGGAGCCATCCCAGAGACCGATTACTCCGCGCCAGGGACGGAAGACCATGGCAGACCACTCCATCGACTTCCGCACCCTCGTGGCGGCTACTAGTTGGAACAATGCGGCGTTGGCGAATCTCTTCCTGGCCAGCCTGAGTGAGATGCTCCAGGACGAGTTGGCGCGACTGGACCCCATCACCCAGTTCAACCAACTCGTGCGCACCACGATCTGCCTGGACAACCGTGCCAGACAACGTCGGTCGGAGAGACCGATCCTCCCCGGCAACCCATACCCCAGGCAGGGGCCAAGTCCTCGACTGGAGGAGCAGCAGTCTGAGGGATCCGAACCCATGGACCTGTCCCGGGCCAGTACGAGGATCTCTACCGAGGAACTAGCACGCCGCAGAACCACCGGTTCGTGCTTCTACTGTGGGAGGCCGGGTCACACCCAGGCTCGGTGCTCCTTCAAGACCAGGCCACCAGTGGAGGTGAGAGCAGTCGACAGACATGAGGGTTCCAATGGAGACGACCATCGTTCCACGCTCACCACGCTGTTAATTCTTCCCGACTGCACAACCCGGGTTAGCGAGTTGGTGGATTCTGGAGCGGACGCCAACCTCATTGATGAAGTGTTGGTGTCTGAACTGAACATCCCCACCCTCCCTCTACCCCACCCTGAGAATGCGCGGTCGCTGGATGGAAGGACTTTCTGCCGCATGACGCACATCACCATTCCCATTCAACTGGTCATTTCTGGGAACCATTGGGAGATGATCCAGTTCCGCGTCATCCAGTCCCCCAATGACCAACTCATCTTGGGATTACCCTGGCTCCAGAAACACAACCCCACGATCAACTGGAGTTCTAACCAAGTGCAAGCCTGGAATCCTAAATGCCATCTGTCCTGCTTGGGTTCGGCTCCACCACCAGCAGAGGGAGTACCAGCCCTACCACAGACTCCCAAGCCCTCCCTGGAGAGGATTCCCACTCCTTACCACGACCTGGGCACAGTATTCTCCAAGACTCAAGCTCAGTCACTGCCGCCTCATCGACCCTACGACTGCGCCATTGAGCTCCTTCCCGGTTCATCACTCCCCTCAAGTCGCCTATACAACGTCTCCAGACCAGAAAGGGAGGCTATGGAGAAATACATCCGTGATTGCCTGGCTAACGGACTAATTTGCCCATCTTCCTCTCCCGTCGGTGCGGGATTCTTCTTCGTACAGAAGAAGGATGGCTCCCTACGCCCATGCATCGACTACAGGTAGCTGAACAACATCACAGTGAGGAAAAAGTATCCTCTGCCCTTGATGGACTCCGCGTTCCACCCTCTTCACGAGGCCACCATCTTCACCAAGTTGGATCTCCGCAACGCTTACCACCTGGTCCGTATCCGTGAGGGCGATGAATGGAAGACCGCCTTCAACACCTCTCTCGGACACTTTGAATACCTGGTCATGCCATTCAGCTTCACCAATGCTCCTGCTGTGTTCCAGGCCCTGGTGAATGATGTTCTTCGGGACCTGTTGGGCCGCCATGTGTTCGTCTACCTAGATGACATCCTAATCTACTCGACTAATGCCAAGGATCATGAGAAAAACGTCAGGCAAGTGCTTCAGAGACTCCTGGAGAACAGACTATTCGTCAAGGCGGAGAAGTGCGTCTTCCACTCCGACACAGTTGAGTTCATCCTTGAGAGGGGACGGATCAGGGCGGATCCCAAGAAAATTCTGGCGGTCACCGACTGGCCCACACCCACCTCACGTAAGCAACTCCAGCGCTTCTTGGGATTCGCCAACTTCTACCGAAGATTCATCCGATCCTATAGTCAAGTGGTCTCCCCTCTAACCAAGCTCAAGTCCCCTGCGGTGCCATTCCGGTGGAGCCCCAAAGCTGAGACGGCCTTCACCAAGGTCAAGAGACTGTTCTCTTCCGCGCCCATCCTGGTACACCCCGACCCCACCCGCCAGTTTGTGGTTGAGACGGATGCTTCTGACACGGGGGTGGGAGCTGTGCTCTCTCAGGTGGCGGCCGCGGACAACCGACTACACCCCTGCGCCTTCTTCTCCAAGAAGCTGTCCCCAGCGGAGAAGAACTGTGACTTTGGTAATCGAGAACTGCTGGCAGTCAAACTGGCGCTGGAGGAGTGGAGACATTGGCTGGAGGGGGCCAAGAAGCCGTTCATCGTCTGGACCGACCACAAGAACCTGGCATACCTCCAGACAGCCAAGAGGCTGAATTCTCGACAGGCCAGATGGGCACTGTTTTTTGGGAGGTTCAATTTCTCAGTGACCTACCGCCTGGGTTCTAAAAACGTTAAGCCTGATGCCCTTTCCCGCCAATTTAACACCTGTGTTGAGCGTCAGGTTCTGGAGACCATCCTTCCGGCCTCCTGCACCATGGGGTCCGTCACTTGGAAAATCGAGTTGGTGATCCAGAGGGCTCTACGGGAGGAACCCGATCCCAGGTCCAACCCCGGATTACGCCTATACGTGCCCTCAGCCGCTCGGGCACAGGTGCTGCAATGGGCCCATTCATCCCTCCTTTCCTGCCATCCCGGCTTTACCCGCACCTTGGCGGTGCTCAAGCGGAAATTCTGGTGGGTTTCCATGATCCCCGACACCAGACACTTCATCAAGGCTTGCACCACATGCGCCAGAAGCAAGGCATCTCACCAGGCCCCTGCTGGACTGCTTCAACCATTGCCGGTGACCAGCCGACCCTGGAGCCACATCGGAGTGGACTTCATGACCGGACTTCCCCTTTCCGAGGGTAACACCACCATCCTGACTGTGGTGGACCGATTCAGCAAAGCGGCACACTTCATCCCCCTGGCTGGATTGCCCACCGCCCAAGAGACCGCTGATGTTCTAGTGAGAGAGGTTTTCCGCATCCACGGACTTCCCTCGGACATCGTTTCAGACCGTGGCCCCCAATTCATCTCTCAAGTGTGGAAGGCATTCTGCGTGGCCCTCGGGGCCACAGCTAGCCTCTCTTCAGGCTACCACCCTCAGTCCAATGGCCAAACGGAGAGGGCCAATCAGGACCTGGGGGCCGCTCTACGCTGTGTATCGGCCAGGAATCCAGCCGCCTGGAGCAAGATGCTTACCTGAGTGGAATATGCACACAACACCTTACCCTGCGCCGCCACCGGGAAATCGCCTTTTGAGGTCTCCCTGGGCTACCAACCTCCACTGTTCCCTGACCAGGAGGCCGAGATCGCTGTTCCCTCCCTCGCCATCCACATGAAACGGTGCGCCAAGATTTGGAGGGATGCCAAGGCCGCGCTGTTAAGCACGGCAGACCGTAATCGGCGTTTCGCTGATCGCCACCGCACCCCAGCTCCGGCCTACAAACCAGGTGACTCCGTCTGGCTGTCCACAAAGGACATTCCCCTCCAAGCCACTTCCCACAAACTGCAACCCCGCTTTATTGGTCCCTTTAAGATCCACAGCATCATCAACCCTTCCTCAGTAAAATTGTGACTCCCTGCTTCCCTTAAAATTCACCCCACATTCCATGTGTCTTGTATTAAGCCTGTATCCTCTCACCCCATATGTCCCCCGGATCCCCCACCACCTCCCCCCCGCATTATTGACAACCACCCTGCTTTTACTGTAAAAAAACTCTTGAACATTAGTAAGAGGGGCCGTGGGGTGCAATACTTGGTTCCCAGTCTCATTCTGGACAATTCGCTCATCAGAGACTTCCATCGTGACCACCCTGACAAATTCAAAGGACCGCCAGGAGTCGGTCGTTAAGGGGGGGTCCTGTCACGTTTCAGGTCTGTGTTGCCATGTTTTATGTTTATTCATTTTGTCTTAGTCTCGTAATTGTCTTATCATGTATTATGTTAGTCTAGGTTCGTCATGTTGTTTAGTTTATGTCTTGTTACGATTTATTTTTTCGTCATGTCTAGTTATGTTTCGTTACGATTATATTACCTTGTTATGTTGAGTGGTTATCGTCTTAGTTTCGTTTTGTGTTATGTTTTGATTTATGTTTATTGTTACGTAGACTGGTTACTGTTTAAACATACACTTTTACATGTCTTTCCGCAAACCTTGCGTTCCGCCTTTTCTCTCTCTCTTTCTGTCATTCACACCCTAATTGTTTCCATTTGTCTATTTACTAAAACTACTAACGCTAGATCAGGATTGGGTAGAACTAACAAACTAATCATGTGTTCATGTTACCTTACGTTTCTCGTGCATGTCATTTACTAATTTACTAATGCTAGGGCAGGATAGGTTTATTACTAACGACTACTAATTACCTTGTTAAACTTGTCATCTATCGCACCTGTTTTTCATTTCCTTGCTGCTCTCTAAACTAATTGTCTACACCTGCATTTATATCCCAGTCGCGCTACTGTTCTCCGCGAAATGGTCTGCCTCTTGTTTTCAACGCAACGCTTGAGCATTATTACTGATTGATTCACGTTAAGATCCAAGCCTGTTTTACCGACCATTGATTATTGATTTCTGTTTCGTTGACCACCGTTTGTTTTTAACCACGTCCTCGCCTATAGTTTTTTGTACCTTTGCCTCGCTGATTGTTTCATGGTTTCGACTTCCGCATCGCCCTCGACTACGACCCTGCCTGCCGTCCGCCTGTACTTCTGCCCCGCTGACAGCTCTCCTGCTACCGGACCTTCCTGCACGTCTACCGACTATGAGTTTGCCTCTTCCCTCGGCACCGTGCTTTTTGTTTGTTTTTTGTTTGTTTGGCTGGATCTACGTGTATGGACTTTGCTTGTTTTGACTACGCTCCTGGGATTCGTCCCGAATAAAGCCCTGACGGGACTTTGGGTCCAACCCCCACGCACCCGTCTCAAATGGTTACTGCCTCATTTTTTTGAGATTCAGATAGTGGCAGGATCAATAAATAACAATAGCATCAAATGTGGGTTTAGTTTCCTTTAAGAATAAAAATCAGAGAAAGGAAGCAGCGCCGGGTATTTTTATAAAGATGAAACAATGGAATGATTTACAGCTAGATAAAATGTACAGCCCACCCTTTGGTATAGAGCAGTGATGGGTGAGTGACTTTGCATCTGGATAAAATTAACGGCTTTTGTTAAACTGCATCCAAGGCCATTGAGTTTTAGGAAGCTACATTTTGCAAGCTATATTTCATCATAATGGGATGGGTTGGCAATGGGTTGGATATGGCTAGGTATATGGCTATTCCTTTTTGAAAATGAAACTTCCGCAATATATGGAAATACAGTAATTCTGAAATATTTAAATGGATAGGGATAACAAGACATGTTGTGACACCTCTATAAAAAATATTTGAAAAATAGCTTCCGTTTTTACAAAATACATTTTTAACTTACACTTTGCTCTGAAGTATATTAATCATTATATTTTCCACATATTTACAATATCATTCCATACATTGAATTTATATGATGGTTTCTTGCTCCCAAATGAGTGGAATTATATTTAATATATACATTCAGTGAGCACTGTATTAGCCATTTATTCAACTATTTTTATTGACTTATTGGTCTTCTGCTGCTGTAACCTATCCACTTAGAGGTTTGATGTTTGTGTGTTCAGATACTCTTCTGCATACTACTGTTACAATGTGTGGTTAATTGTGTTAATGTCACCTTCCTGTCAGCTTTTTTGCACCATTGTCTGCAAACTCTAGAGACTGCTGTGCTTGAAAATCACAGGAGATCAGCAGTTTCTGAGATACTCAAACCACCCTGGCACCAAAAATCATTCCACGGTCAAAGTCACTAAGATTTCGTTCCAATTCTGATATTTGTTCAGAATAACAGCTGAACCTCTTGACCACATTTGTATGCTTTTATGCATTTAGTTGCTGCCACATGATTGGCTGATTAATATTTGGATTAACAATTCCTGTAAATTCTTAGTTCAGATCGACCAATTTATACAAATGCTGCCTGGAGATTACATTACATTACATTATCGGCATTTGGCAGACGCTCTTATCCAGAGCGACGTACAGTTGATTAGACTAAGCAGGAGACAATCCTCCCCTGGAGCAATGCAGGGTTAAGGGACTTGCTCAAGGGCCCAACAGCTGTGCAGATCATATTGTGGCTACACCGGGATTAGAACCACCAACTAACTAACCATTACTAACTAACAAACAAACACATAAACAACAGAATCACACTATAATGACAACTAAACTTAATTAGAAACAGCACAAACAAATGATACTTAACTAATCCTGGAGAAAATGCTACAAACCCAATGGAGAACAGTAATGCACTCTGATAAACTCAGAGATAGCAAACAACCTGCTAGACCATGGAAGACCACTGTAGTGGATGACAGAAGAATACTTTCAATTGTGAAGAACCCTTTTCAGTTAAGAAACGGATCAAGAACATTCTGCAAGATGTAGGCTTAGATGTGTCAAAGACAAAGACTACCATAAAGAGAAGACTACAGTACATTAGAATAACCTCAGATGGTAACCCACTGGTAAGCCAAATCACTGCTGTTCACTGGATGTTCGCACCATTCTCTGTAAACTCAACATACTGTTGTGCTTGAAAATCCCAGATAAAATGTAATGTAATTATGTTCTACATAATTAAGTCATATACAACTGAAATGATAACCTTAATGTGAATCTCAGTCTGGTTAATATCATGTAATCCCTTCCATCATGTCATAATCAACCTCTAAAATGACCTTAGAAATGGGAGTCATTTGTTTGGAGCAATCTATTAAACTTAAAACACTTAGATACTGATAATAAGTGTTTTACATGTACAGGAATCAATTATGCACTCAAATGAGATTACAGGGACTCCCTGTGTTCATGTGGGTTACTGTAGATATAGTGCATTCATAAAGTTATTTGTATTTGTTAATCTTATCAACACATGGAAGTGACAATGCATTTTTTGAATTATGTATTTATTTATATTTGTGACATCTGGCCTTATAGGGGCGACATGGCTCAGGCAGTAAAAGCAGTTGTCTGGCAGTCGGAGGGTTGCCGGTTCGAAACCTCTCTCACTGTGTCGAAGCGTCCCTGAGCAAGACACCTAACCCCCAAATGCTCCTGACGAGCTGGTCGGTGCCTTGCATGGCAGCCAATCGCCGTTGGTGTGTGAGTGTGTGTATGAATGGGTGAATGAAAAGCATCAATTGTACAGCGCTTTGGATAAAGGCGCTATATAAATGCCAACCATTTTTTTATTTGATTTACAGCCTTTTAAGCGAACTTATCCTATTATTGTATGCTAACCGCCAATCTTATCCCATTTCATTTCAATTGTTTTTTTCATTTTAACTTTTTGATGTTTGATGTTTAATTTAACTATAGACCAAGACTCCCTCAAAAACTAGAATATAAATCTCATTGATGAAAAAAATGAATTGTGTGTATATATAGACAGGCAGACAGACTACAATATATACTATATATACACTCACTTTATGAGGGATTTATTAGACTTTTTTTTTTTTTTTTTACTTCTACTGCTGTAGCCTATCCACTTACAGTTATGATGTTGTTACGGGTGGTGGGGTTTTTGTACATGTTCATAGTTAGATCTGTGTACATGTAGTTCTGTTCTGTTTCGTTGTGTGTGTTTTCCCTCTGGTTTCATTTCAGTAATTCACTTTTGTCATCCCTTAGTAGATTTCTCTGTCAGCTAATCATCTGGATTGCCTGCAGCTGGAGTCACCCAATCAACCTATCATCACACACACCCTATTTAAGTTCTTTGTTTGCTCCCAGTCAGGGGATGTGGCAGGTCTCAGATTTCCCTGTTTGTTTGTTTGTTTGTTTGTTTGTTTGTTTGTTTGTTTGTTTGTTTGTTTGTTTGTTTGATTGATACTTTTGATTCTGTTTTGATGATGTAGTTTTTGATTCACTTTTTTTTTTTTTTTTTACCTTTTTCAGTTTACCAGCTGTTTGGTAACTTTGTTCTCTTTTTGTCTTTTTTCTAGATTCAGCCGGACGCAGGGTTCGAGAGGTAGGGAACTTAGGTATCCGCCTGCAGGTCTACATCTTGTCCTGCACCACAAGTAGACTTCTCTCTGTATTAGTACAACAGTTAGAGCGGCGACACTAACCCATGTCTTTGGGGTGCTAGCGCGCCTGTCAAGGGGGTTAGGCTAGGGGGATTAGTCCTGGGGTTGTTTTTGTGTGTTTAGGTAGGCTTAGTTTGTTTTGGGCTTTTTCTTTTAGTAGTCGCTGCATAGCTCAGGGGGTTGGGTACATGTTGTGTCTCGGCCCTGTGTTCCGGTTGTTTTTTTTTGTTAATAAATTATTGTTACAACTATTTGGTGTCACTGCCTCCTCCATTTCCACACCCTCACTGTCTGTTACGCCGGCGGCCTCCGACCATCAGAGGGGGGCGTAACAGATGTGTTGTGTGTTCAGAGAAGCTCTTCTGCATACCACTGTTGTAATGTGTGGTTATTTGTGTTACTATCACCTTCCTGTCAGCTTTGACCAGTTTGACCCTTCTCTGACCTCTTTCATTAACAATGCATAACAGCCACTTTTATTGAATTATTTAAAAAGCTCAGGTGTCATTTCAGTAAGGGAACTTCACTATAAGCCTTTTAATGCCTGGTAGTCATCCACATTATGGCTGCCTGTGCTTGATTATATGAAAAAGAGAAACATGGCTGCATTGAGGCATGCATGAGGTGAAGAATACAGTAAGCCATGGTATTCAAGTACAGTAAATCTGTCAGAAGCTTCTTAAAGTGCCCAGCCTGTAATCCCATTCTGTTAATCTTATTAGAGACCATTAGGTATGTGAAAGGAACAGGACCGCTAGCTATTACCTGGCTTCTTCAAAGGGCACAAATGTGTGGCAATCCATTTTTATTGAATCACGATCATCTTGTTAAAGGTGAACAGGCATCTGCTTGTGGTCTGCATCATGGATAACAAGATAAATGCATGCTATATTATATGTCTAGCGAGAGGGAATGTATTGAGAGCAAAACTTTCTTTTAGAGTCCCTGATTCATCCTGCTGAATCCATGAGTTCAGTTCCCAAGTTCCAAGTTCCCTATCACATTTGAGCCTGGCCTCATTCCCAGGTTGTCATATATTGACGTGTTGTCCTCGACTTCACTTTCAGATGCAGTCCTTTGACATCTCTTCTGGACAGGGACAGCGGAAGTTGGGTTGCGAGGGTGTAGCAGGAACCCCTCTTGGCAAGTTGGTACCCCCTACTAAATGTTAAGCTGCTATTATTCTAGACCCACAATGTAATTTCCATAGTGCAAGCAATGGTATCAGCACTTCCCTTGCATTCTGCCGGACACTCCTAGATATAGAAACAGGCAAACACAAACTGACATTTATTTTTCTTCTTCAGAGCATTAATTACTAGAAAAGTAACATGACACAATTGGTACATTTTAAGTGCATATAGCAACAAAATATGTACCCAATTGATTTTTTTAAAATCTGAAATGTATCAACTCCTGCGTTCCTCTGAAAATAATCTATTTGGTTGTTGATTCAATGAGAATATTTGATTGAATCCTCAGCAGCCTGCCCAGTGGTACATGTTGTTTGAAGTAGACCACCATAGTTACAGTGCCCATAGCAGGTATTAATGCATTGTGTATTGGAAGCCTTGTCTGTGCATAGGTCAACATAATGTTCTCAGTGCTTCTGTGAATTTCCTATACAAAATATAATTCTTTTCCTCTCAGTGTGTTTCTCAAAAACTTGTTACTAAAATCAAACTGTACTTCATTAGTTGTACCGTATGTCACATTTATAAAATATATGCAATGTAACAAAATCATATAGAACATGAAAACCAAAGAAAGTTTTGAAACCATTCAGGGGGCTTATGAATCAAGCATGTCAGAGTAGGACTGCTGATCTAGAATCGTATTTCGTATAATGAAAGGTAAAACAGGTCCCAGGTCAGCACAACTCTATGCTGACATTTTGGTCCAGGTCGGGGCTTTTAATTTGTGTTTCGGATAAACATGTCAGTCATTAATTTTGTCAAGTCAGTGGGGTGAGTGCCCTTTAGTTTTGCTTGAGCCCCTGCCCCCCAAAATGTCTGTGCACACCCCTAACCGGGTATCTTCCCTGGTGCTCTGCCAAGTGTGTACTGTAGCCATTTTCAGCTTCTTTTTTGGTTCTGGGGCATTTTGCCTTCAGTCTTGTTTTCAGGAATTGAAAAGCATGGATTCCGGACAGGTGATTGACATGGCCAGTCAAGAACATTCCACTTTTTGGCCTGAAAAAACTCCTAAGTTGCTTTAGCAGTATGTTTGTGGTCATTGTACTGCTGCAAGGTGAAGAGCCATTCAATGAGCTTTGGGACATTTTGTTGGATCTGAGCAGATGGGATGTTTCTTTACACCACTGCTGCCACCGTCAGCAGTAATCATCAGTGAATACTAGTGAGCCATTTCCAGTGGCCGCCATATATGCCCAAGCCATAACACTGCCTCCACCATGTTTCACAAATGATCCTGACCAGTTATTTTCTTCTCCACACTTTCTTCTTTCCATCATTTTGGTCCAGGTTAATAATCCTTTCCTCTGCCAGGGAGACTTTATTCCGGAATGCTACTCTTTTTTTAGCAAACTCTCTGGCCAAGTAACCCTCAGGTTATGCTGATGTAGTCGCTTTATGGTATCCTACATCCTGGAGACTGTTCTTGATCTGCTCAATGGTTGAAAAGCAGTTTTTCTTCACAATTGAAAGTATTTTTTGGTCAATGAAAAAAAAAAAAAAGTGGACTTCCGTAGTGTATCAGGTAATTTGCTATTGCTGAGCTCAACAGTGCATTTTTGCTGAAAATGTTTTAACTATTTTTTCAGTTCAGCCTTGCCCTGTTTGTTTGGAATGGAACATTGATGAACACAGTCTCCCAGAGCCACAGTTTATTGATCCTATTTTACATATAGTGGGCAGTTTCAGCCCCTCTGCTAACTTGCTGAAGGACTTTTCTCCAATAAATATTGATTGCCTGACTTCTGAAGATGGCTCAACTGATTGACGCAATGTTAAAACATCACCTCAAATGACCTGTTCAGAAAGGTTGGATGCTTCTCTGGGACTCTCTCTGGGATGCTTTCCCTTTGAATGGGGAATAAATAAATAAATAAACAAATAGGTAACGGCTTCGTTTTCACACTCCAAATACCAGAGTTCCATTCGAAATGAAACTATGACTAAACTATTACTTGGGAGTACATCAAATTCCTGCTAAAAATGTCATTTCATCAACTTATCAAATATATTTTTAAATATGCTTTTTGCTTTTTAGGCACTTGCTCTTTTGCATTTGGCATGTAAGTTCTTGTGTGCATCATCACATTTAATGGGATTGCAATTACAAGACGCAAGCACATTAAACTGATATTGCTACAAAAATGAAATCATGAAATGGTATGAAATATATATTTCTAAATATAAAACATAATGATTACTACTTTAACACTAGAAAGACCAGAGCCAATGCCATCAGGTATTTGGACATTAAAATGTAAATTACTCCAACACTGTAAATGCAATATGCTCCTCCTTCTCCAACCTTTCCTAAATATTTGGGCTTAAAACAACAGCATAAAAAAAAAATTTGACTCAATAAAGGAAAAAGAGCCAGTTTGGGCCATTTGCAATTCATTCCTCTCCGTAATCACAACTGCATAGTCATTAAAGGTGTGCTCTCTCCCCAAAGCACAGTTAGCCAAGTAATCCAAAAGTGGATTACACTAAATAAAAATATAAATTAATTAAAATGTCAATGTTATGACAAACATGACATATGACTATGTTGTTGGTCAGTATTACAACATAATATTGTAATATTAATACAATGTTGTTGTTACTATGATGTAACTCTAAATGGAAACGTGTACACTCAGTGAACACTTTATTAGGTATTTATTATTTATCCGTGACATGCTGATGCATTTTGATGTCACAAAGCTGCACCAGAAAGGGTTGCCACCTTTGCCACTAAGTTCCATGGTGGTATTTTTGTATATATCCACTCACTGAGCACTTCATTAGGTTTTTATTAAACATATTTTTTAGACTTATTGGTGTCCTGCTGTTGTAGGCTATCCACTTAGAGGTTTGACTTGTGTGTTCAGAGATGCTCTTTTGCAGGGGCGGTGCTAGGGGCTGAAGACATTCGGGGCTTAGCCCACACCTATAGGGGGGTCAGCTCTCTCCCATCTCTCACTTCCCCTCCCTTGTCCTCCTCCTGCTGCTTTACTCTCTCTCGCTTCTCCCTCTCTCTCTCCTCAAGGCCTACGGAAATATATTAGCATTTAGCCAGTCCGGATTTTAGTCAGAGACCTTTCCAACACTATTAGGACAGAAACCACTCTGTTGTATGACAAGGCTGATCAGCTAGGCCTCTCCAACTGCTTCTGTTCAATTCCTTTTATATTACTGTATACTCAGTATTCATGCTTGTAATAAATCATCTTTATACCAGTTCAGTTTGGAACACCTTTATTTGAGAATATTTATTTGAACATATATAGATCATTTCTTCCACCACAGAGGGCAGACCAGAAGAAGGTGGGAGGGGCCAGGTACAGCAAGCTGTAGAAAATAAAACAAACACAATTATTATTCCCTCAGATTACAATGCTCAATGATCATCAACAATCAATATATAAAGCAAAGATTCACCATCTACTGCTAGTAGACCATTCCTTTTCTCCACTCTCATTCACTCCTCTCTCCTTTACTCTTCTCTTCTTCCCTCTCCACTACTCTCCTCCTGGCTCCTCTCTCCTCTGAGTCCTGGTTCCTCTTCACTCCTCCTCTCCTCCTGGCTCCTCTACTCCTCTCCTCCTGGCTCCTCTCTCCTCCTCTGCTCCTCTCCTCCTGGCTCCTCTCCACTCCTCTCCTCCTGGCTCCTCTACACTCCTCTCCTCATCTCTCCTCTCCTCCTGGCTCATCTCTCGTCCTCTCCTCCTGGCTCCTCTCCACTCCTTTCCTCCTCTCCTCCTGGCTCCTCTTCACTCCTCTCCTTCTGGCTCCTCTCTCCTCCTGGCTCCTCTCCACTCCTTTCCTCCTCTCCTCATGGCTCCTCTTCACTCCTCTCCTTCTGGCTCCTCTCTCCTCCTGGCTCCTCTCCACTCCTTTCCTCCTCTCCTCCTGGCTCCTCTTGACTCCTCTCCTCCTGGCTCCTCTTCACTCCTCTCATCCTGGCTCCTCTCCACTCATCTGCTCTCCACTCCTTTCCTTCTCTCCTCCTGGCTCCTCTTGACTCCTCTCCTCCTGGCTCCTCTTCACTCCTCTCATCCTGGGTCCTCTCCACTCATCTCCTCTCCACTGCTTTCCTCCTCTCCTCCTGCCTTCTCTCCTTTCCTTTCCTCCTTGCTCCTCTCTTGATCTCTCCTCTCCTCCTGATTCCTCTCCACTCATTTTCTCCTCTTTGTGTCCATTCCTCCTCTCTTCTACACTCCTTTCCTCTGCACTCATCTCTTCCTGGTTCCTCTTTTCCTCTATCCCCTCCTCCTGTCTCATCTCCACTGCTTTCCTCCTCCCTCCCTATGTTTCCCCTCCTCTCTCCTTTCCTCTCCACTTCAGTCCTCTACTTATTTTGTGGTGGTATCATAAGGCTGTACCGTCTTCATTTTATTTGAGCGAATCGGTCAATAACCTTATCATGGTCAATGGCAACCAGATGATCTTTTTCGATTGACATGACGGCCAGGTCATTGAGCCTGTCTTGGCCCATGGTGCTCCTTAACCATGTATGAACACGGCGCAAGGCATTGAAGGAGTGTTCACAGCTACAGCTGCTCACTGGAATGGTCAGGGCCACTTGAAAGATGGCCTTCAGGGTTGGAAACATGTCTTCATTGAGCAGCTGGAACACACTGACTATATCACGGATGGTTTCTTTCTGCTTCCTTTTCTGTATGAATTTTTTAGCCACCAGGAATTCTTCTGATTGCCACAGAATTTTGTAGTGTGTAGCAAGGTGTTTGAGGGGCTCTTCACAGAGAAAGGTCTCTGAAGCTGGGTGACAAGCTTGAATTCCCTTCATGAGCTCCCACACCCGAGAAACGACTGGCAAGCTCCTGTATCATCCTGTCGAGGCATGGATAAAACAGTCGATGCCTGAAATCATCTGATGTGGTCAGATCTGAGGTTGTGCCACATGCTGACTCCGCCACAAAATCATCCAATCTCTTCTGCTTCCGCCTGGGACCAATAGAAGGCTCCTGAAGGTTGTTTACCTTACATAAAGCCATGGCTCTATCAAACACCTCTGCAGCACTAGGACCTGTGCACAGCTCTTTCGGAGAGTCGCAGACTGCCATCTTCTATTCCATTGCTTGCCCCAAGTCTACAGTTTCACACTGTAGATACTTGTGGAACCCCTCAGTGATGGTGAGCAGTTTGCGAAACATGACCAGCATGTATGTAGTCATAAACTTGCCAAGTTTGGACCGAAGTCCATGGGCCATTGGTGTCTGAATTGTCTCGAGACATTTCAAAATAGGCGAAAAGTTATCTAGCACAGCAATGACTGACCTCACCTGACATGCCCACCGTGTTGTTGAAAGCTGCACTAGTTCACTCTTCCTTAATCCAAGCTGTTTCTGTAGATCTGCAAACTTCTGGTGGTTCACAATAGAGGTACTGAAAAATGTATAAACACTCTCCAGTAAATCAAAAAATTTGGAAGCTTCAGGTATTGCCTTGCAAGTGTGGCAAAGAACAAGGTTAAGCTCATGTGCATAGCAGTGCACATACACTGCTTCAGGGTGACTCTCTCGGAAGCGGGCTTGTACACCACCCACTGCTCCACTCATGACGGATGCACCGTCATAAGCTTGTGCAACACACATTAGATTGCCTAAGCTGTGTGACTGCAGCATCCGCTCTATTGCCTCAGTTATGGACTTTGCGTCGAAGCCCTCAAGCTTACTCAGGCCAAGAAAACATTCCTTCACTATGTTCTCTGGTGTAACATAGCGCACACACACACTGCCAGCTGTTCTGTATGTCTGTCCCTGGCTTCGTCTGCCATCACAGCATACATTCTTGACATCTTAATTTCCATGGAAATATTTTCTGTGACCTCTTTTGAGATGCAGGCCATCACTTCATTTTGTGATGAATGAGAGAGGTAGGTGGTATGGGAGGGAGCATTATAACTTTGTAGAAATGGATCAAAACATCTCAGGAGCTTCATGCACTCAGTAAAGTTACCTTGATTTGGACTTGACTCCTGCTTATCATGCCCACGAAATGCAATGCCTTGTTTGCCTAGATATGATGTTACTGCCACAATGCGGTGAAGGTATTGGCGTCTTTCTGATATTTCACCTACATTAGCAGTTTTGAGTTGCTCTATGATATCCCCCTGACTTTTAGTGGTTTTATAACTCTTCCAGCATGTCATGGTGGACATGTGGAGAGTACTTTTCTCGTGTTCTCGAAATGACTCCAGAGCCCTTTTCCAATTTGAAAAACCTGAGCTAATCAGTGCATCCTTGTTGTTTCTGATGTTCTGCTTTCCGAACAAACGGCAGGAAAAACAGAATGCTGAATTCCTGACTGCTGAATACTCAAGCCATTGAAAGGTATCAAACCAATTCTTATTGAAGGCCCTCTGTTGTGCTCCAAACTGGCTAAGAGGATATTGAGAGAGTTTCACCTGCTTTGGACCACTTTCTGGAGTTCCTAAATCATCCTCTCCACTGGATCCTCCTGCTGTCCCTAACTGTGGTTCTACTTCCAAAGGCTGATGTCTTTCCTCTCCCCTTGCTGGCTCATCTGTGACATGGCATAAATAACAAGCTTAACTCTCTGATCATTTTCAATAATGAATAATCTCCACTCCTCAATTCATGATTGTTTTCTACACAACATAAATAGGATAAAAAGAGTGATTTTGATCATGTGTACTACAATTATCTACATCAGGGTTTCCGTTAGCCGGCCATTGGCCGACTAGAATTTCAATTGGCTGGTAAATATAAATCTTGACGGCCATCTTGGCCGGTAAAAAAAATAAGTTTAGGACATTAAATAAAGTAACACAACATTGCAATACGACCATTTAAAACAACTAAAATCATATTTCAAGTTTTTTTTATGAGCATACATTGACTGGCGAATTGTCAATGAATATGTGTTAAGCTTTGTTTATGCCTGACGCAGTGGCATGACGGCGCCGAAAATGACGTCATCGCGCCTTTCGCGTCGAGCAAAATAATAACGGCCATTACCAGCTGTTTCATTTCATTTAATACAGTTTTTTCTTTTTATTAACGGATGCTGTGGGTCGTTTTTATAGCATTTAATGCATGTTTTAAAAATGTATTTTTGCACGCACACGTATAAAAAAAATGGCTACCAGAAACCTTGGTCTACATATGATTGAAAAAGGAACTATTAACAAACTCATAACTTCTTATAGAAAATATAATTACCCACTACCCATATATTTTGTCAAGTGTTATAGTGACATTTCTACCATACTAGTCTAGCTAACCTAGACCGGGTCACCGCCGCAATGTTCTTCCGTTTATCTTCTCGTGCACTGATTCGCTAGCTGGACAGCCAATCAGAGAGCTCTCTCTCATCGACGGCTCCGGGGGCTCCGACGCTGATTCAACATGTTGAATCGGCGTCGAAGCCCTCCAAAACAGGCCGACGGAGTGTCGCCGTGCGGGACACACCGGAAAGAGTCGGCCGACAGGGCGCCACCGACGGCCGACCGTCGGTTTGGCGTGTCCGGGCCTTATAACAGTCACTGTTAGAAACACTAGACAACAAGTTTGTAAGGCAGGAAAGGCGGGGGGGGAGGGGAGGGGTGTGGGTAAAGGGGGGCGGAGGAGGGGTGTGCGTGTGAATGAGTTGCCAACTTTCAAATTGGTGCGAGATTGTTTCCACAGAAACAGCTAAACAGAAACTTTGTTTCATTACGTTATATGGTTCTGATTCCAGAGTCAGAAGAAAGACTAGGGGAAAAAAAGATCCGGGGCTTTTCTGAAAACATTCAGGGCTTAAGCCCATTAAGCCACCCCCCCCGCGCCGCCACTGCTCTTTTGCATACCACTGTTGGAATGTGTGGTTATTTGTGTTTCTGTCACCACAGCTGCTGCTCACTGGATGTTTTTTGTAACCCTAAAGACTGTTGTATGCGAAAATCCCAGAAGATCCGCAGTTTCTGTGATACTCAAACCATCCTGTCTGGCATCAAAATCATTCCATGGTCAAAGTCATTCAATTAAATTTCTTATTATTGGCTGATTAGATATTTGCATTAACAAGCAACAGGTTTACCTAATGAAGTACTCTGCATTTACACATATTTCTATACACAGATTTTGATCATACCAAAGAACAAATCCAAATAAGGAAAAAAGATAATGCTGAATTATTTGTGGAACCATTTGTAAGCTCAGGTAACCCATAGAAAGGCCTAGGAATCACAGTGCATTGTAACGGTCATGTCTTGAAAAACAGTCATATGATCAAATACAACTCTGGCATCGCATCCATCTGTTAAGGGAGATGTAGCGCACAGATCGCATCCATCTGTTAATTCGCCCATAAGGGGTTAACCATCCAATCTGACCAAGTTTTGTGAATGAGACCCATTGCATGCATTTTGAGACAAACTGTTGTTGTCTTCATCTTTTTCGAAAGATTTTCTTTTGCCTTGGGCATAAAACACCATCAGTACTACTATTGCCTTTGGTCTTTTCAAGGTTATTATAATTGTAGTGGTCTGTTCCAGGGTGTTTGCCATTCCCAAATGATAAGTACCCACCTGTCCCCTCATCCATGGCAAAACATAATATTCCAAAATATTAATATTAAAAATGACCAACAATTGCTCATTTTAATTCAGTTCAATGTAAAGCAAAATCTGGAATTCAGAGGAAGGGACGCTGCCTTTTTAATGCAGACCTAAAGCCTCACATGTCCTTATTTAATGCAATCAAGGCCACTGCATTGTGCAACTTTGTCTTTCATCGTGGTGCAGCTTTTGCACGCAGTTCAGCATCACGGTCCTAAAGGTCACTCTGACTAATGCGGTGGAGTGAGCGGTCACATAATGAAACAGAAGCGGATTCCGTTCCTCACTTGATTAAAGGTCAAGTGCTGCATATTTCTGCTTGCACATTAATAGGGTTCAGGAACATGTGAGTAAAGCACTGGGGCATCGAGTCCTCGAGGTTGGCTTGTAGCTCCAGTCTTCTTGTTTGTGAATCCCCGTCCCCAAACACACACACGCGCACACACATGCGCACACACACACATACTACCTTTCTTTGAAGGACTCTCTTCAGCTGTCTGGACCCAGAATGATGATTCAAGATCAATCGACTGCCAGGCTCCTGTTCAGGCCTGTGTACAGCCAAAGCCTGCAGACCTGACAGCTGTGTTGATGGGACAGTCAGCAGTCCCAGAGATTCACTCTCTCTCTCTCCTCTACCCACCCCCCACCTCTCTATTTGCCTCTCCCCTATCTCGCTTTCTCAATTTCTACCCCTCACTCATCCCTTTCTATATCCCTCCATCACTGGGCTTGGAGCTCTTTCTGCTGGTGACAAAGGGGTGCTTTGAACCACTCGTACGTACACATTTGTTCTTAAACTGCTTAAATCTCTTGAAACGAGTCATTTAAGAGAACTTGACACATTCACCAAATTTAGGAAGGAGAAACATTTCCATTTATGAGTGGTCTCGACCAAACTTTCAAACTAGGCGTTGCAGATCAAATATGAATCAAGATTCAGCAACTGCATTCCTTATTTCTCACCTCAAATGTTTTCATTAGCATATTTTAGTGGACGGTTTAGGAGTAAAAAGATAAAGTATATAAATGGTCCACCGTATAATTATGTTCTGCCAAAAAAAACACTTAACCGCAGTCTGCCCAATCAGGTACCGACTATGTGAGACGTTCCTTGTTCCTGTTAATCCCATTGGCCATCTATCCGACAGAACCCACCTACATTACCACATATACTATATTATAATGGGCATATTAGTTAGAGAAGCGTTTGTTGAATACAACATGGCACACTCTATGAGCCCATCTTACAAAAAACTCAATAGATATTCATAAGAATATGTTGTGAATAACAAAAATTGGAAACCAAAAAAGGAAGTCATCTGCATTCTAAACAGCTTGGTTGCTCAATTAAATCAATTTTAAAATCTGCTTCTCTGTGTTGGTCTCAGATGACACACATTTAATTGGATTTTAAATTAACTGTGTTGCTTATGATCAATATTTATCATGTTCTTGGAAACTGACTTAGTCTGATAATGTTGTAATGATAAGTTCCACATTGACGCCTTTGTGCATCCATAAATGGTGTACGAGATATTTTTTTTGCTATTGATTTACTAACCTTATAAGGATACAAACTTCACAAATGAATACATAAGTGAAAGGAGAGGAAAGAGAGATAGAACCTGCCCTAGGAAATGAGGTCAGGACCTGAGCTCAGAGGGAACCAAACAATTCAACAATTCACTGGCGACAACAATCAATATTTCTGGTATTCCAAAGTCATGTGACTAACCAAAAATAACTGAAATTACACAATCACCTGTCAGAGAGAACACTTGGAAAGACCCTTTCCATTAAAAAAAATGAAATAAATAATAACACAGTACAGTACTTGGTGATTGGAATTCCAGTAAAAAATGAATGAGGCACTGAACTCATATTAAATTGTGGTTTGTGTTTGTGCTTGGCGGGTTGTCTGAACTGTAAAACACTGCAATCACTTTTAAATTAAGTGAATACGTGTCACTCTTCCATGGCATTGCTTCCACATGGTCAGGTTCTAGGCTCCAGAGATGCCTGTTAAATTCAGGTCATTGGCACAAAAAAAACCCTCTCTGATCTACAGAAACCCAACCCAAGAGCCTTTTTGGTTTTCCTGCTGAACGAATAAGGGCAATGACTGAAGTGCTGTACTTAATAACGATGTCATTAAAGCCTTTAGTAAGAGAAAGGAAAGAATGAGAGGAACATTATTTAGTGATGGGAGATTGAATATTTGTTTTGGTGTGCAAAGAAACTATTAAGCAAATGTAATTTTACTTTTAAAAGATTCAGCTAATTAATGGGAACATGTACTGTATATGTTTTGCAAAATGGGAGCTGTTGAAGTTCAAAACATTTACAAAGTATATGCTTGAGGAGTATTTAATTCCTGAAAATACGGATTACTTTGGTGATGAGTCACACCAATTGCCTCTCCAGAGTGAAAAACAAGTACAGTCAGAGGTGATCCAGCACTCTACTTCTCTCATTATTTATTAGAAAACACAGCAATATGTTGATCTCCACTTCATTAGGGAAAAACGGACTTACACGTCCACTTCTGAAGGGTCCAAATGCTCAACATTTTTATTCAGTCTCTCAGACATTGCTGAATCTGTAGGAAAACAAAAGAAATGCACAGTATTCAAGAGCCCTGATCTCAACATCACTTTGCGCTTTGTTAATTGATAAAAATATTAACTATTTACATATCTATTTTTGAAAGCATTCTTACTTTACAGCATTTTTTCACACCTGCCTAAAACTTTTGCACAGTACTGTGTATATATATATATATATATATATATATATATATATATATATATATATATATATAAAGCATGCATATAGTACTGTACTTTAATTTCCATCTATGCATTATCTATGTCAACCTTGCACATCAGAGGACCTTTATTCAGTTTTGCAGTGTTGATCTTATTGAATATATATAGTATGTACATAGTATGTAGTATATAGTACTGTATTTTAATTTCCATCTATGCATTATCTATGTCAACTTTGCACATCAGAGGACTTTTATTCAGTTTTGCAGTGTTGATCTTATTGAATATATAGTATGTACATAGTATGTAGTATATAGTACTGTATTTTAATTTCCATCTATGCATTATCTATGTCAACTTGGCACATTAGAAGATGACTTTTATTCAGCTTTGCACTGTTGATCTAATTGAATATTGATATAAAAAACCAACCATGAAACATTCATGAGTGGACAAGACTGGCCATTTCCTAGTTCATGCAGACTTACTGTACAAAAGCAAGCATTTGATTGGATACAGTACCCCCATGGGTATACAGTAGGATACATTGCTTGGACCCGAGAGGGCTACAGTGCAGCTTGGCCTGAATCTTGCACATGTTACTGTTTGTGGGAAATAGATGGTAAGTATCTGCATTTATATAGCGCCTTTATCCCAAGCACTGTACAATTGATGCTTCTCAATCACCCACTCTCTCACACACACACACTCTCACACACACACACACACACACACACACACACACACACACTCACACACCAACAGTGATTGGCTGCCATGCAAGGCACCAACCAGCTTGTCAGGAGCAATTTGGGGTTAGGTGTCTTGCCCAGGGACACTTCGACATACCCAGTCGGCAACACTACTATAAACAGTACACAGCATGTATGTATATGCAATGTATTAGTGTACACTGCACCTCCAGTGCCCCAAAAACTCAGAATGCATTCGTGCTTACGAAGATGTGATTAAATGACACATTCGCTGCATTTTTGTATTTGTATGAGCTATCCCAGAAATTAGGGAGTATTACTCTTCACTACCTGTACTCTCTTTAAGATTGGGTCCTCCTAGTGCACTGCCATAGCTGGTTCATTGCAAAGGCCTCAGCCCGACAGCAAATCACAGAACTCCCCCAGTGGCCTGTTCTCTCCCCATGCCTCACTCAACCCAAAGGCCTGCTTTGGAATTACTGCCTCTCATATGCTGATGGGGGTTTGCCGCAGCCTTCATTTGCCAATAGTGTCATCGTGAGGTGCTTTTGCACAGCCAACCTGTTAATTAGCCAATCCTACTCAGCTCTGTCACAAAACAGCAGGTCGCACACAGTCATATACAATCATCTCTTCACCAGTTCCTCTGAACTCTCTTTCTTAGAAAGGCCGTTGAAGTCTGCACTGAAAGGGATTTTTCAGAAAACAGATCATCGTGTTTCAGAGGAATAGCGCTGTTCCTCCATTACAAGTGCTTCCACGTAGGCAGGAATGGGCCTTTCTAATAAGGCTTTTTTTTTTTTTGTCGTGCTGTGCTGGTCTTGAGCACTGATAAAGAGATCTCTTTTTCCATTTCTTGCTCTTTACATCTCTCTCTCTTTCATTATTTATTCAAAATGATTAAAATAGAGACTGTTTTATTGCTCTGCCTTGTTAACCATTCCGTTAACAAAGCCTGAACTGATTTACGAATCGGGCCACAATCTCGGACCATCGCA
This sequence comes from Conger conger, assembly GCF_963514075.1. Lineage (NCBI taxonomy): Eukaryota > Metazoa > Chordata > Actinopteri > Anguilliformes > Congridae > Conger > Conger conger. Next base: position 54,228,733 of record NC_083762.1, read on the forward strand.
ACCCAGGGACTAAACAGCTGTCTATATTCACCGACTCTTCCTCAGCTGCATTATAGCACCTCATCCGTAACGCTTCTGTCCGTTCCATTATTTAGTACAACACCGGTTTTAGTCTCATCTTCCATGATGGCAGCAAGGCAGCTGTTTGTTATTTTGCACCGTCTATCAATTACCAGACTAACAATTTCCCGACCAAGGGTGATTAAAAAAAAAAATTAAAGGCATCACCATTTTGTCACGATAGTGAAATACAGTCTTTCTCACAGGGTAAGGTGGTCGTCATGAGGAGGACGGCCCCTTGCATGTTTGAAATTGAACGTACAAGCCAATGTATTGAAATAGAAGTTATGTTATAGTACTTCACAGTACAAGGGCACATACAAATATAAATTATTGTCACTTTCAGATATTTTCAATAAAGCTAAAAAAGGCTACATGTAAATTGTTTTATTTACCTTACACATTTTCCCTTTAATTAAGGCTTAATTAGAGCAAATAAAAATGGCAATTTATCACAGCAAACTGATAAAAAAATGATTAACTAGTAAAAATTATTGATTTAGCAGGTCTAAAAAAAACTTTACATGTTATGTACATAAAGTATACATGCTTTTACAACACAGTTTCTAAAATGTTACCAATGTGTTATAGTCGTGAAAGTTGGTATTTTTAACAGATGTAGCAAGTGTATACGTCCTGTATGTATTGCAACTTATTCTTTCCGAAAGTGTATCCACGACATGCTGATGCATTTTGATGTCACAAAGCTGCACCAGAAAAGGTTGCCATGGCAGTGACACCTTTGCCATTAAGTTTATCTCCATGGTGGAAGCATATTTTTGTACATATCCACTCATTGAGCCCTTTTTAGGTATTTATTAGACTTAGACTCTCCTCTGACCTCTCTCATTAACAATGCATAAGGCATTTCTGCCCACAGAAATGCTGCTCACTGGATTCAAAAAAAAAATTTTCCGCACCATTCTCTGCAAACTCTAGAGTTCGAAAATCCCAGGAGATCAGTTTCTGAGATACTCAAACCACCCTGCCTGGCACCAGTAATCATTCCATGGTCAAAGTCACTTCGACCACATTTCTGGTCTGAAAAACAGCTGAACCTCTTGACCATGTCTGCATGCTTTTATGCATTTAGTTGCTGCCACGTTAAATATTTGCATTAACAAGCTGGTGTACAGGTCTACCGAGTAGAGTGCTCACTGAGTGTATATGTTATGCTTGTACTACATACAATTTTATTTATAAAAAATGTCTAATTCTAATTACAATACAGCTGACGTAATAATTAATCTGTCTTCACATGACAGAAGTGAATTGCAACCCATCTATTTTGTACAAGAAAATATTGATTGTTCATTGTTATCACCAGCAACATAAACATTCTGCAAGAAATGAATTACAAAATATATTGTCATTTCTAAGGATCACCTGCACCTTGCTTCTGTAATTATGCTGGAATGTGTCAATATGTCTTCAAGGGTTAAATTTTAAAAGCAAGTAACAAGTGAGTGAGTGTAAGTGATATGCCGCATGTAAAGATACCATTGGAAAATATTAATTAAATGTCCCAATTAACAGTAACAATAATGTAATATATGCTGGGCGTCCCTATAATTCTATCGTTTCTGATAACATTTTTTTTTCTGGTTCTCCCATCTTAATCCTGACATCTACTGGTGTGAATTGAAACTGCAATGAAATTGTTTTTCCTGCAGAGACCATATTTAAGAACATTAGAATTTATTATATAAATATTTCATAACTGTTCGGAATTTCCTTTGTCACAAATTACAACTGCTCATTTAACTTGCACCATATGAAATCTTCATTAAAAAAGTGCTAGGCTACGCTTTATATTGTTGCTCTCATAAAATAAAATAAATACAACGCTGACAGTCTGCACCCAGGCAATCTCAAGAATTTATATCATGACAATCAAGCTGTCCACTGCTCATTTCTACACGGGCCTTATTAAGTAACCACTTGCCTCGCCAAAAATTGTGATATGGATGACAAATCACATTTTCTTGTGAAAAAATAAATAAATGTAGGAGGTAATAAGTGAATATGTGAAAAATCCATGATTCATTACACACCTGTATAATTTACAAATGACTGTTTAACATACAGTATGTGTGGACGTATCTATTCATCATCATTGCACATCATTTCACAAACTGTACTTTTTCTAAATTAATGCAACCTTATATTTCCATTTCTTTTGTAGTCATGCATCAAATGAGATGATGGTGTCATCTCAATTTTGGTAGACATTCAATTAATTCATTATAATGAATTATAATAATTCATTCAGAATGTCATGGTTCAGGTTCACCCTGCCTTTAATATTAACTTGAGTAAGATAGCATTTCAAGGCTTCTGGGTAATATATTCAACATTGTCTTCTGAGTAACACTGATGCCACTGATGCCATCACATTCATCTCTACAAATAAATAAATGGGGGGGGGGGAATCCTTTAGGAGCTTAAGAACACCCACAGCGTACAACTTATACTATTTACAAACTCCTTGGCCTGTCCACATGGGATTAAGAGAAGCTGAGTAAGAGATGTAGCCGTATTTATAGATGCAGAACACCAGCTTACATTGTCTGAGAGTAAAAATAGTTCACACCTTAAATGGGGATATTTCTCTTTAAAACCTTTTTAGAATACATGGGGGGGGGGGCAACAACTTGCATACACAGCACTTATGATATTGAAAGAGCATTGACACCTTTCACTTGAAACGTGCTATTTGATTGTACCTTGTAAAGTGTGCTTGGCAAATGTGTAATTGGATTGGATTCAAATACTTTTCTGAGCTTGACTGGTGCAATTGAGCCAACAGAGAGGATCAGAAGGCAGGGTTTGCAATACACCAGACAAGTTCAGTAAAACGTAGAAAAGTATTTGACTCCAATAAAATTACATATTTGACCCAGGTCTGGAGAAGGGTGACATATAAATATAATAATAATCAGAATAATAATCCATTATTTGGCCTCACTTTATTCAGTTCAATCAGCATTTTTGGTTCGTAATTTTATGACACCCAAGAATCGACCACTTTCTGAATTTGGCAATTCTAGGCTATGATAAACACTTAACCCAAAAATGCTGATTGAACTGAATACACATTAAGCCAAGTAATAGTAATTTTGATTATTGACAAAAAACTATAGTAATTTGGTACGTGGTTTGGAGCAGTGGTTTAAACATAGCCCAGGTAGAAGGCATTGAGACATTGGTATACGGAATGAAATCGATACAGACCCATAGCTTTCCAGTTTGTCTATTGGCAGACAATTTATCCTCAGCACCAGGATCGCAGCCTTAGACCCAGCAGAACCAATCTGTAAGAAAATAGGACTTTCACACTGGCTGCAGTCAGCATGGACCAAGGGAGCCATCCACTTCAAAACTCTATTCAAACATTAGACTGATTATTAAACGTTTTCAATCCTCTGCATCCTCTATGTATTATTTATTTGTTCATCTATCTATCCACAGTGGGCTCCAGAATTATTGGCACCCTTAATAAAAATGGTGATAAAACGCTAACAATTATGATAATATATACTCAGTGATCACTTTATTAGGTAGACCTGTACACCAGCTTGTGAATGTACATATTTAATCAGCCAATCATGTGGCAGCAACTAAATAGATAAAAACATGCAGACATGGTCAAGAGGTTCAGCTGTTATTCAGACCATATGTTAGAATGGGGAAGAAATGTGATCTATGTGACTTTGACATATTTTAAGTTTAAAGCCTAGTGCCTATATACTTTATACGTGCTTAATTATATCTAAAGTATGCAGACAATACACTTAAATATACTTATGTGCATACTTTATGCTTAATTACGGTATATATAAAGCATTCAGACAACATGCTTTAAATATACGTCAAATTATTTTCATTGCTTTTCAAGATTCATTTGAATACAATTAAAATAAACTTGAAATTAATTTCTAAAAGCAATATAAATATTAAAAGTATATAAGTATATTAAGTATATTTAAAGCATGTTGTGTGAATGCTTTATATGTACTGTAATTAAGCATAAAGTATGCAGACAATATGCTTTAAGTATATTTAAATGTATTGTCTGCATATTTTAGATATAATTAAGCATACAGACAATGAGCTTAAAACATATTTTAAGATTATTTAAGGCTTAGTGTCTGCATACTTTATATGCAAATATAATCTTAAGTTTATTTTAAATGTATTTTAACATGAAGTGCCAAATAAATATACTTAAATGTACTTTATCACAAGTTAATGGTGTCTTTGTGCCGGATAACTGTAAAATGTGGAACAGATCTTTTTGCTTCAGTCTACTTTATCCAGCTCAGTAACTCATTAACCCTGCTTTGTGGAACAGGCCCATGAACTATCAAATCTCAGTGTTACCAAAGCCTTACTGAAAAACGTTACAGCTTTTTTCACTGAGAAGCTCTCGTTGTTGCATTTGCACCTGATCACAGTTGACATCTGCAACTGTAGCCCCCGGGTACTCTCATTACGTTATCTGTATAGAAAAAACATTAAAGGGCGTTAGAGGAAAATGGGTGAAATAACCAACTCCACTTCCCTACAGAAATAGACTGGTGACTAACTACGCTTACATAAAAATGTAGAAATGGTGAATAAAGGGAATAATGGCCAAATTCGTTTTTTCACCAGTGAGGATACTCAGCACCTGGTGATGTCTATGGGTCATAGACTTCAACCAGCCATTGCATACATGACTATTTTAATTTACACTAATACACTAAAACACTAATAATACTGGGGCGGCCTGTAGCATAGTGGTTAAGGTGACTGGGACTGGGACACGCAAAGTCAGTGGTTCTAATCCAATAAGATTGGGCCGTTGGGCCCTTGAGCAAGGCCCTTAACCCTCATTGCTCCAGGGGAGGATTGTTTCCTGCTTAGTCTGTATGTCGCTCTGGATAAGAGTGTCTGCCAAATGCCAATAATATATAATACTAATAAGTCCCAGAAATTATGGCGCTCAGAAATGGGGAGAATATGCATAATATATACCCTTAATAATAAAAGCTGAATATGCAGTGTAACCGCATATGAATTACAAATGAAAAATTGTGGAGTACAGATTGAGCCAATTCAAAAGGCATAGGCCTTTGACATGGTGCTCACTGTATGAATTCAAATGAATTTATCTGAGGTTGATTCATGATAGAATTTTTTCTAGGGGAATAGTTTTCACTGCTACAGAGGTGCACATAATTATAAGGCCTGGTACATCAACTTTATAAATCTGGATTTATTTAATCCTACCCTCATGTAATATAGGTTATATTCCAAACCTCTCATCCTATGTTTAGAAAATACACAATTCACTGCAATGACCCACCTTGCTGGATATAAGGCATAGACTATGTCCAGTGTTAATTCAACAGTAACAGAGTGCATATGGTCTGGACAGTGTTGACTTAATATTCAACATTGTACTGTAAGTATGTCACAGAACATAATAGCTGCATCTAAAATGCATTACATTTATTTGAGGTCAAGTTCTGTCCAACAGGCCTAACTTGGCAACTCGCAAAAAAGATTTTAAGGAGACTGCAAAGACTTTATACCACTTTTAGCCAATACGTACCAACAATAGCATTGAGCTTCAAGGGGTCAAGCTGATCCTTGGGGGTGCCACTCTGGGAGCACTTCTCTGTCAGGCTGAAGGATACCAGCACTTCCTTCCCAAAGACAAGAACTGCCAGTTCCTGGGCAAAGATGGACATCCGTTTCCGTATACCGTTTTGGAACATTAACGTTGGCCAGGGAGATCTGTCAACAAATGGAAGTTTAAAGCAACAAAAGTCAGCCATTAGTAAAACCTTATTGTGACAGTTCTAGCTGTGTGTCTGTCTGTCTGGTTCTGTCTGGTCCTGTCCGGTCCTGTTTGGTTCTCTGGATGATCAGTTTTGACCCCCAGTTTTAGGGATGGATCAGGAACTGATCCAAAATGGAAGAAAGGAACAAATGCCCATGGTCCAAAGTACCCCCTTCATCTATGAGACAAGGTGTTATGTGTCATGGCTTGGGCATGTATGGCTGCTTATGGAACAGGCTGACTTGTCTTTATTGATGATGTAATGGAGGAGGGAAGCAGTAGGATTGCCAGCTCCTTGTCCTGCAGCAAGACAATGCCCAAACCCCAAACACACTGCCTGTACAACCAAAACATTAATCAGTGGGGAAAAAGTGGAAGGTTTTTTACTGACCAAGTCAGTCACTTGATTTAAACCCAATCGAGCATGCAATTCACTTGCTGAAGGGGAGACTGTAGACAGAAAACTCCTTAAAGACAGATCAACTGATGGCAGCTGCAGAGAAGGCCTGGAAAGGCATTTTGAAAGAAGATACCAAATGATTGTTGATGTCAATGGGTAGACTTGATGCAGTTATTGCATTTAAGGGCTCTGCTATTTTCATAGCTGAAAATGGGGGACTCACAAATAAGTATTTTGTCACATTTCATGTTTGTCATGTCATGTTTCATGTTTAGTCATTGTCTTAGTTATGTTTTTATCATGTCACGTATTATGTTAGTCTAGTCTCGCCATGTTGTTATGCTTTATATCTTAAGTTTCATGTCATGTTATGCTTCATGTTTAGTTGTTGTTAAGATTTTTTGTTAGTCTTGTCATGTCACATTATGTAGTTTATTCATGTCACAGTTGCAAACTTATGTCATGATTTATGTTTGTTTCATGTTATGTGGTTCCATTCATTGTTTAGCATACACTTTTTTATGTCTTTCTGCAAACCTTGCATTCCTGCTTTCTCTCTCTCCCTTTCTGTCACTCGCACCCTAATTGTTTCTATTTCCCTTGTCTTCTTACTAATTTACTAACTTTAGATCAGAATTGGGTAATACTAACATTCTAACCATGTGTTCATGTTACCTTACGTTTCTTGTGCATGTAATTTACTAATTTACTAACTCTTGGGTAGGATAGGTTTATTACTAACGATGACTAATTACCTCGACATGGGGGCGACATGGCTCAGGCAGTAAGAGCAGTCGTCTGGCAGTCGGAGGGTTGCCGGTTCGATCCCCGCCCGGGCTGTGTCGAAGTGTCCCTGAGCAAGACACCTAACCCCCAAATTCTCCTGATGAACTGGTCGGCGCCTTACATGGCAGCCAATCACTGTTGGTGTATGAGTGTGTGTACGAATGGGTGAATGAGAAACATCAATTGTACAGCGCTTTGGATAAAGGCACTATATAAATTCCAACCATTTACCATTTACCTTGTTAACTTGTCAATACTCCACACCTGATTTCCATTCTCATGCTGCTTTCAAGCTAATTGTCTACACCTGTCTACACCTGCATATAAAGCTCAGTTTCATGTCATGTCTTTGTGAAATTGTTGCCTCCTGTTTGTCAGTGCACCGCTTTAGCGGTTTTGTCAAGCCATTGTCTACCCGTTACGATCCACGCCTGTTTATTGACCAAAGATTATTGACTTCTGTTTTGTTTACCATTGCCTGCCTGTACCACGACTTTGCCTGCTGTATTTGTTGGCATTCGGCCTTGACTCTTGCACCGTCATCGACCCTGAGCCTGCCTACCATCCGCCTGGACTTCTGCCCCGCTGACACCTTTCTTGGCTAGGGCTATAGTTTTGTTGATTTCCACTGGGATTCAGCCAGACTGCTGTATCCCAGCTGCATCCCAGATATACCCACGGCAACAAAGCAGAACATCGTTTTCACATCTCAAAGCCAAAACAACAACACTCACTGCAAGATAAGTCATTGCTGACTGTGGTGCTGACAATAGTATTGAAGCAAAACAAAAAAAAAAAAAAAAAAAAACTAAAAACAAACCTAAAACAAAAAAAAATCCATCGCTACCAGTAATAACTGATGTTATGAGCAAAAGGTACATTTATACAGGTGTCCTTTAAAGTTGTATCCATTTTTAGTAAGAGTTTAGTTGACATTAAATCCCATGTAATATTCTCAACCTAAAAATGCACCCATAAACCTTGTTGCCCTGGGTAAAGTTTGTGTCGACAATGTAGAATTTGGTAAAATAGACAAACAGATAGTAGCTATTAGGGGGGAACCAAGTACTTGTATTAGACGAGTACCCGTAACGATTTTTTCAGATCCAGAGTGTTGTGCGAGTAATTGGATCATTATCCTTGATCAGAAAATTGACCTGCTTTATTTATTTATGTTTTGGCTACAGTAGCTGTACATCAGTGACAAACGTGTAACATAAAGTTAACACAAACACAAACATATTTTGCCGTGAACATTTGCTGTCTTGAACGCACCTCTGGTAGAAACTATAGTCACTGGGTGTTTCTGAACAGACCTTATCAGGTGTATGTTCTGGGTTGCTACCGATACATGTATGACATTGACACGCCCCAAACATGTCAAAGCATGAATGCCGGCACTTTGTATGGAGTGAGCTTTCTACCTGGGTCAGACTTACTGCATTCTCCGGGCGGGGTTGTTAAAGAAATCAATCGTACTTGTAAGTACAGTGTTTTAATGATCATGTCAATGAATACATTTTTAGTAGTTGTAGTAGTAGTTGAATTGAAGTAAGCCTGTTTATTGTAACCATAGGTGGTGGTTGGTAGCCTAGCCGGCTACTTTAGGCTGACTGTACTGTGGGTGACGGATAGGCGTCGCACAATAGCAAGGTATGGGGCAGTTCTGAAACGTACCGATAATCCATGCGAGCCCAGCGTATTGAATGAGGTGTATTGCCTCTGTCACAGATTGCTGTGAGAGTTAGTGGTCTGGAGATCTGGAAACAGAGTATGGTCGCTGGTCACACAATTGTTTGTGATTTGCAGTATGTTATTTGAGTGATTTTTATCTGCATTACTTTATTTATTTAACAAACTGTTACGGACGGGACCCAGTTTTGACGGGTGTGTGTGAAGTGTTCCTTGGTTTGAAGTCTTGGATTCTTCTCATTATGCATGCTGGGGTTCTGTCCCATGCTTCAGAATTACGTGAAGGGATATAGGTTATTTTCAGTCCAAGGCAAGGAGTTGAGAGGATGAGCAGGAGGAGCGTGGTGTGCATCCGTAACAGAAGTGACAGGGCCGTCCAGTTGATTTGAATTTGTGACTATGGTTGTGTGTTTGAGGTTGATTGAAGTGGGGCTCAGCTGTATCAGCTTAATAGAAGAACAGTCACGGCATCAGTTGTCGTAGAGTAAAAACAAGCACACCGATCTGCATGGTGTCTTGTCCATTTTATTCTGGTAGAACACATTGCATTCGTCACATGCACTTAAGTATGACGGTCATCACAGCTCTTGCATACACACCGCATGGCTGCAACAGTTGAAATGCAGTGAATGCTAGCTGCTTCTGTACCTACATACATAGTGAATAACTTGCCGTGAGTTCTACCAATACAAGCGAGACAATATACATACGCAATACATTTATCACAAAAACGTTAACCAGCATTTTAAACAAATGCCAACTCTGTTAACTAGTGACTGTCCCATGTGCTCATATGGGCGCCATTAGCGGGCTAGCAGCTATGGCCGTATGCACTTGACCATACACAACATGTGATCCTAAAATGCACATTTTATTACATTCCACTAACTATCCAACCATCACTATGACTGTGTGGAACACACTGGTACACAATTACACATCATTAATACACCACTGGTCATTATTATTAACAGTAACATACAATTTTAATACACAGGAGCGTATATACTTGTTTGATTCTGTTCCATAGTAAAAGGGAGGTTTGTAAGCCTGCATTGCCAATTAAAGCTGATGGACCAAACCACATAATGAAGTAAATGGGGGGGGGGGGGGGGGGGGGGGATCTATTGGCAGGTTTTTTAGTCTTGTACTGTAACTTGAAGAAAGCTTGAACATAAAATGATACACTCTTTGTAAAAGAATAATAAAACCATTTCCCGCATAAAAGTATACATTTTACACCAATACTTGACAGGGAATAAAAATAATATCCCCCTACTATGGTAACTATAGCTCCTCCTTATACACTGAATACAGGATAGCAATTGGAATAACACGTTTTAATATTACCATTGTTGCACAGGGACTAAGTAGACCCTCCTCCTAATTGTGTTCAGGGTTATGACCGTTACCACTGCTCAGAATACAAAAATGGTCTGGTCTTGGCAAAGCCATCAATTCAATGATCATGATCTTAATTTTTGCATTACTTCTTGTGAGTCTGTCTGTCTCATGGCCTCTTTAACTCACAAAGCTAGCAGACATAATGAAATCAAGAATTAACAGTTAAGTGATGTTATCCACATCTTTCCTGTCACATTTACATGGTGTCATGATGTTTCCTGCTTTTGAATTTTGAGCCGTTTTGTGTAGCCTATTAATTTGACTCACTACGGCAATGTGTAGCAGTTGCTATCAACCAGTGCCAAGTTACATGCATTAGCATTCCATTAGAAAGCCAGTATAGTGTATTCCATTGTCAATGTCAGTATTCCATTTAGTGTTCAGAAAAGACTAAAACCTCAATCATCCACGATCTTGCAAATTAGGAACTAAAAATTGGTTTGGGAAAATAACTTTGAAATCTAGCCATGGGAGAGACATTGCACAAAATGGTTTCTTGATGTGATGAAGGTCTGTGACCAGAATGTTCATTGTTCACCTTGAATTCCAAACATTTTTGTGTTTATAATGAATCTGTATTTTTGCTAAAGCCTCTCTCTGCAGGTCTACATTATTCTATTTCTAATTGCCAAGAGTGAATATGTGGCCTGACAACATTTTGTCAGCAGAGCATTGAAGTTGCATGGAAAGGACCAGTGTAACCATAACCTCTGTGATATTGTAACTTTATCTGACCAGAAATACCCAGTGTGTGAGAAGTTTCTCAGCAAGCCACATTCTGTTCTCAGGAGTGACTCCTGGGAGCCCGCAGTTTGCTGCCTCCAGCCAGATGTCTCCTTTAATTTCTGGCTCAGTTAGTTCATCACCCATGAGCTGATGGGAGAAAACATTGGAAAATGCAGCTTCAATTATCCAAATTTGACTTCAGTCTGAAACAAGTCATAAGGGGTTAAGTCATGTGTATCACACATGTATAGCACACAATGCCTGGATAATCAGATCTGTGCAAGCTGAAACAAATGGTCAATTGAAATGAACACAAACCAGTTTTATCATTGCTCTGACTGTGTCCAAGTTCAGGACAGTCTTGAGGGCAAACAGCCCTCACTATACCTGCAGATGACAGGGATGATGGCAAGGCTGAGGCCACAGAGCCGAGGTCCTTCATTGAGAAGGCAGTGACCCATGATGCAGCCTGCCACAAGCTATAGGCCACTGTCAGAAAAGGTCTTTGATGGTGATGGAAATAAGTGGTCCCTCTCTCCTTCAAGAAGAGTGGTCTTCCCACCCATGCAAGTAAGCAAAAAGGCTGCAACTGCAAAAGCTTGTAGAAACTATTTCTTAAATATTTCTTATTACAGTTCAGTCAGGACACTCATGTCTTCAGTTAACCATTTATTTCAAAGAAATGGTATTACATTATTTTGCAGTTAGAAGCTCTGCTCTTTAGGGTGTCTCCAGCCCAAGGGTTAAGCAATACACATGATATCCTTATACTATAAATGGCAGGGAGCTCTAAACATAGACATGTCCCCCACAGGGAAACATACAGAATCAGGCAGAGATTCTGGTGGCAGGTACAAAATATTCTCACCATATGTCCTATTAGTCTAGTGGAGATGTGATAGGAGCAGAAAATGGCTGTTGAATGTCTTGGAGCGGCCCTAATGCTTTGCTATGCCCAAACTGCATTGCACCATATCTATAAAAATGATTATTGGTACTAGAAATAAGTTACAGAATGCAGAGCTCTGCAAAGGAGATGAGGTTCAGCCTGCATGCAATACTATGCATATACTGCATAGTATTAAAAACACTGAAGTTTTTCACAAAGGACCTTCCTCAGAATGTGAAATGCAAAAAAAGGCTTCTTACCTCCATATAAAAACACATCCAGAGGTGCAGCCCACTCCTGTTTCTGTCCCCCTCTTCAGTGCTACACAGATGCATCATTCATGTGCTGAGCCCTGTTAGGGTTTGTAAATCTACAAGGAACAGAAAAGAAATATGAGCATGGACATCATACACTATCCCTTCAATGGCAGCTACTTTTACCAGCAGTCCACTCTTCATCAACATTGTCCATTTCAATTACATCCATCTGGGTGCGGGTCTGGGACCTGGTCTGTGGTCATGGCTGTGGCTCAACAATGTCTACTCTAGATGATGGAACAAGCACAAATATGGCGGAAGTGCTGTGCAAACTGGGCAATTTTCCAGGGTGCCAGACCACTAAGGGGCGCTGCAACATTTGCAAAAATTAAGATAATTGAATAATCGATGGCTTTGTCCAGGCCAGGAAATGTTATGAACATTTTCATACTCTGAGCAGTGGTAACAGTCATCACAACGAGAAATTGAAAGTCTAGTGGTGCTGAATATACAGGTGCATCTCAAAAACTGAATATTGTGGAAAAGTTTTTTTTTTTCTCCCCATAATTTAAAGGTACATTAGATTAGATTTTTGTGTTAAAACATTGTTAAAAGACCTTCCTATCATTGAAAAAGGCTCACTGACATGTTGACTCACCCTCTGCCTGTGTTTATAGTCCTTAAATTCGGGTTTCAAAGTGTACATTTGTAGGGCCGTCAAATGTATCAAAACATTGTACAGCTGTACAGCAATCAAAGCTCATTGGTTGAAAAATGGTTCCAACTGCCACAGCCAATGGCATTCTGGGGGCTTATTCTGATTGTTTGTGTCACTGCCCAAATTGCACTCCAGACAAGCAATCACTGAAACTCTTCTTTGTACTATTGCTTAGTATCCAAGCAAAGACTACATATCTTGTTATAAAACAATACCAGTTTGTTAACTATCAATGGCTAATTTGCTTGTTATAGCAAACTGGTATTTTCTAATTAGATAAGCAATAGTATAGAGAATTTCAGTGATCGCTGTCTGGAGTGCAATTTGGGCAGCTATACGTTCCTTGGTCTCTTTACCTGTAAACCTTTTCTCTCAAACTGTAAGTTGCAGTTGCATCGTTTGTGGTAGATTATCATATCTTAGTAATATAGCCAGCTAGTTACACAGCCAAATAACTTGCTTGCTCAGAATATAGTTGGTTAGCTAAAGTGAAAACTATAAATAGTGTTGTGTAGCAGACCAAAGTCAAGATCTGAAAAAGGCACATCTTTGGCAAACATTTTGTCACTAGAACACCACGAACAGACGGCAGGCTCTGTTGCATTTGTCACTGTCAGCTTCCCAAAACAGTGCACGAGAACACTGAACTGTATAATAACGATTTATATTTAGCGTTATATTCATAGACTGTGGGAAGCATAAACAGTGTTGTGGTTTGAGGTTGTCTGTTGTTCCAATTCCTCTCTTGACCGTCCGAAATGACCTATTATACCTTTAATTCAAAAAGTGAAACTTTCATGTATTCTAGATTCATTACACATTAAGTGAAATATTTCAAGCCTTTTTTTGTTGATTACGTTTTACAGCTCATGAAAATCCAGTATCTGAAAATATTAGAATATGACATAAGACCAATCAAAAAAAGGATTTATAATACAGAAATGTCGACCTGAAAAGGGCTACCCGTCTGGTAGTGAAATGGACTAAAATCTTAAGTAAACAATGGCCATTCTATCGATGTTTCTCCAAGTTAGCATGTTTTTGGAAACAATGTCAATTCTTCCCAAAAGTAACTATCTATTCAACATGATCCCTACCCAACCGCCCTCTAAGTGGTTTAAAACTTTGGACTCACTCTACTGGAAAAACAAAAAACCAAGAATAAAACTTGCTATCCTACAGAAACCAAAATCAACAGGTGGTCTAGAGGCACACAATTTCCACCAGTATCACTTAGCAACTCAGCTTACATACCTAGCACTGTACACCTCTCCATCAAACTTGGCTAGAACAAACAGAATGTAAACAGTTATTAATCAGTGACCTACCCCTTCTTAGCAAATCTATTTCAAAGCATAGCTGCTTCAAAAACCCAGCCATTGTCAACACTTTAAGAGCATGGTGGAAATCAAATCATATGATTAATTCACTCCACATTTACTCCATGCACACTAACTCCAATATGGCACAACCAGGATTTCTTCATTAATAACCATCCAATTAATGGCAAAAACATGGAGAGATAAGGACATCACCCACCTTAATCATCTCTTTTCAAACAACACAATACTTTCCTTTCAACAGTTGATGCTTAAATATAGGCAAATACCAATATCTGCAGTACATCCAAATAAAGAGCTCCATCAAAACCAAAAATTGAACTGATAAATAATCCCCTGTGTCCATCTCCACTAATAACTAACGTTGTTAAAATAGCAAATAATCCCAAACAACTCTCAAAACTCTATAAAGTCCTATCTACATCAGATTCTACGTAACATTACCAATAGAAAAATGGAAAAAATTTCAATTTCAACCCTGACAGCAACTTCTGGTCTGCCAATCCACCTTCAAATTCACCTTCAAAATATGAATCTACAATTTATCAAATACAAAGTATTACATCATACACATATCACAAAATGCATGGAATGGGATTTACTAATCTGGGTAGATTAGTCCACTAAATTATCACAATTTATGGCTGGCAATATATAATTTACCCCATCCGCATGCCTGCTTGGTGACCTGTGAGATCTCACCATAACAAGCAGTGAACCTATACTCATAGTCCTAAAAATCACCAAAAAAACTTTACGCAAGAAATCAAGAAACCAACTCTCTTTTATTTGAATAAAAATATAAATGTAGGCCCACCTTGTGTTAGGTGTTTTGTTTTGTGTGTTTCTGTGTTGTTCTTTTGTGTTATGTGTTTTAGTTTCTTAATTTGCTGGCTTATTGGCTGCTCTTTTCTTTACATAATTTTTTTCTTTTTTCTTTACATCACACATTTTACATTAATTGTGAATAATATGAAACTAACATAACTTAAACAGTGAATTACACTCAGTATTACAAATGCAAATTTGACAATAATAAACAATCAATACAAACCCTCCAAAAAAGAAAATGGATTAAAAGGTCCCGAAGGGACATAAAGATTTTAAAAAAGGGGTCCATTCGCTCTGGTGGGGGGTGGACTATATAGCGAATTCTGGACTAAATTCAATTTTTAATGGATATCCTCCATACACTAATCAATTTAGTCGAGGCCTAAACTTAATCTATGTCTGTGAAACTTTTTTACATTTATTTATTCATTTGTTTATTTATTTTTAACAAAGGAATACAGTTAGAATTCAATATACAGGGGATAGTATACAAACAGAACAAACCAGGGATATATCCAAGTAGACAAAAATATTATAAAGTATTCACATATTAAGTGTTTTGATAGCCTTTTTGTTAGTCCAATTAGAAAGTAGTTTGACATATTGTTCAACATCTTTCAAGAAAACATCAAAGTAAGGTTTTTTGTTACTAAATTTACATTACTGAATGAAAGATTTTGCGAGAATCAATATCAAATGTATAAAAAACATTTGTCTTCTTTTCTTGAGTTATTGAAAAAAAACAAACACCACATTTTCCCAAAATAAATGAAATTATTTCAAGATATTATCAAAGACAAATCTGCAATGGTCTTTCTTGGTGCGATAACAATGCCAACATAGGTCTAAAACTGTTTCCAGATATTCATCACAAAAAGAGAAGTTTGTGTTTATGCCTCTTTCAATTTTCTGCATGTAGCAATTGGCGGTGTGGTATTTAAGAATACATTTGAAGGACACCTCCTAAACCCTATTCACAATTAGGTATTTATGGGGAAGCATCCAGACTTTCTTCCACTATAATCATTCACAAACCGATTCCAATATGCGGTGACATACGGAATAGAGACAACATCTCTCTGAAAAAGGGCACGTAGAGCTATGTCTGTGAAACTGTCCATAAATGTGCAACAAACCTTTTTCAGTGAGAGTGAGGGGATCACAGTGGGGATGGGATGTCGTTGGTTTTGAACCAAGCAATAACAACACCACTGCATGATGGGATAGGTACGCTTTGGCATTGCAACCCTATTGAAACCAAGATGGCTGAGATTATTTTATGTAGAACGGAGAGTGACACGATACACAAATGAAACATAAATAATTTAAACAAGAAAACTAAGAAATAGACCGTATCTACAGCAGTAATAGCTTTTGGTGAAAGACTTCGGAGGGACGTGCGTACCCGGACATAAACACAGACACGAACAACTGAGAGAGAAAGTCTCGTATGAATTCCGACGAGAAGCAGGACTGTGAGTGTGCGCCACCACAGGCCGAAGCTACCCCTGCAAGAGAACACGACAGGTCGGTAAGGTTGCTGGGGTGAGTAGCGGGGATCTTGGGGAACAACCGAGGCATGAAGAAGTCAAACTATAACAGCACACGTTCAAATTGGATTAGCTATCTAGCTGTATGAAGTTGAGGGTATAGCATGTAGTTAATTTGTAGTATTAATGCTAGCTAGCACAATCGTGTAGTGCATTTTGCCGCAATGCCATAGCTGGTTAGCAAGCTAACCTGAAATGTCGTTGGCTACCATTTCCTTCTATACATTTAGTTAGGTAGCCAAGTAGCTAGGCCTGAAAAGTGGAATTTCATGTGTAGCAAGCGAACCACGTAAGTAGCTAAAGTAACTAGCTAGCAGTGATTATAGCTACGTATCAACAGTGGCCTCAAACAATGTCTTCTGTCAAGAAATCACAGCAGTAAAGCTAACTTAGCCAGCTGGCTAGAGCTAACATGCACTGTCATTACCCTGTTTGGCCTGACTGTCAGTGTCAAAACGTAGCATAGCAAGCTAACTTGCTCGTTAGCTGGCTCGCTAATGTTTCCAGTTTCCCTTTTTAATTAGCTCGCACGCTAGATATCCTAGACAGTCTATGGCTTGGTTTGTTTGTTGATAGGCTAGCTAACGTTCCAATGGCTATTTTTTATTTTTTGTTAAACAAGTAATGGTAGCGTAATATTTCCATTGATACATGTAACATAGCTGGCTAGGTAGATAACTTTGACTCGAGGAACTTGCTGATCAACTAACTTAAGTATACCTAAATTTAGCTAGGTAATTGGCTTCTGGAGCATCCAAGCACAGTTTGCCATAATACAAGTAGCTAACTAACGTTACATTCTTAAAAAATGTCTCATAACGTTTTAATGTTGTTTTGCAGTATAGTTGCCAAACGTTACCTCTTAAATGTAAAAAATCGGACCGGTATAGCGGCTACTGCGTTAACTACAATAACTATTCTAGATGTTGTAGTTAGCCAGCTTCTATTGTTGGTGTTATTTTGTGTCTTTATATTGGAGTTGTTGTGATTGGCAGGCATAAATGCACGAGTAAGTAGCTACAGCAGCTTTAAATTGCAGTATAAATATTGGTATGTTGTAGTAGTGACTGTTAGCTACTTGGTTTATAATGTATAATGTAGCTATAACTAATTGTTGATTGTTGTCTCCCACTTGAGTTTATTCGCTATGTAGTGTTGCGCCTGCAATGCGAGAGGGGTGACCTGGGGTTAGGTGTACACCTCCCGATTGCTGGTGTTTGCAGTGGTTTAATGGACTACGTGCTCAGGCTGGTGATGAGGTTTACTCTGTGTAATGCTTTACAGATTGAGGTTTCTTTTCGTGAAATGAACAACGTTGCAAGTGTAATTCCTGGTACAGGCGGTGGTGATAGAAAAGTATCCATTTACATTACATTACATTACATTATTGGCATTTGGCAGACGCTCTTATCCAGAGCGACGTACAACAAAGTGCATACCCATAACCAGGGATAAGTTCGCTGAAAGACATTTGTTAGACTTAAGCCATTAACTTAGCAAATTGACAAGTATGTGAAAAAATGCTGCAAAAAATAAATACAGTTATTGATGTAAACTCTATTTTCCTATATGTGTAGTATGCTTTATTAATGATTCTGTGGAATCAAAAACCAGAATTTTTCAAATATCAAATATTTATGTAAAAAAAAACAAAAAACAGGTTTCACAATTATTGGCATCCCTTGTTTAATACTTTATGCATATACCCCTGGAAAGATGACAGCCGTGAGCCTTTCCTACAATTTGCGATGAGGTTAGAGAACACATTTGGAGGGATTCTTACCTTTCCTTCATTCAGAACTTTTCAGAATTATTGATATCCAGCACTTATGGACCCCCCTCTTCAATTCAACCAGATTCTCTGCCATGTCCTGGTACTTTGCTGAATTCATTACTTAAACAGTGGCCATCAGCGTCAAAGATATCGCCATCAGTGACCCATCTTCATATTTGACAGTAGGTATGAGGTGCTTCTCCCTGTATGCATTCCTCATTTGCCGCCAAACATGTCGATGGTGCATATGGCCAATATTTTGTTTGCATCTGACAGTAGCACTCTCTTCCAATCATAATAGCAATAACATTTGTCAAATGGCAGATGCTTGGTTTTGTTTATTGTGCTCAGTACTGGCTGTCTTCATGCCACCCTTACAATCAGTTTGTTGGCATTGGGTTTGGGGATGATGAAAACAGGAAAAAACTGAAATCTCTCATATATTATCAAGAATTCAGACCCTTTGCTTTGGCACTTCAAGTTGTGGTTAGGTGCATCCTGTTTGCTTTTATTATCTTTGAGATGTGTCTAGAACTTGATTGGAGTCCGCCTGTGGCAAATTTAATTGATTGGACAAAGTTTTGGAAAGGTACACACCTGTGTATATAAAGTCCCACAATTCACACTGCATGTCAGGACAAAAACCAGGCCATGAAGTCCAAGGAATTCACAAGCAATAAAATTGTGGCGAGGCAAAGATAAGTCTGGAATCGCCAGGACTCTTCTTAGAGTTGGCCGTCTGGCCAAACTGAGTAACCGGGCAAGAAGGGCCCTGGTCAGGGAGGTCACTCTAACAGAGTCTCAGAAGTCCTCTGCAGAGATCAGAGAACCTGCTGCAATGACAACCACTTCATCAGTCAGGCCTTTATGTTAGAGTGGCTAGACAGAAGCCACTCTTGAGTAAAAGGCACATGTCAGCCTGCTTGGAGCATTTTAAGGAGCATGAAGAAAAATATTCTCTGGTTTCATGAGACAAAAATGGATCTCTTCAAGCAGAACTCCAAGTACTATGTCTCGCAGACACCAGGCACTGCGCATCACCTGGCTAATACCATCCCTATGGTGAAGCATGGTGGTGACAGCATTGTGCTATGGGGATGATTCTCAGCAGCAAGGACAGAGAGACTGGTCAGAATTGAGGGAATGATGAACGCAGCCAGTTTTTGAAGAAAACTTGCTCCAGAGTGCACAAAACCTCAGACTGGGGCCAAGGTTCAATTTTCAGCACGACAATTACCCGAAGCCAAGACAACATTAGTGTGGCTTTGGGACAAGTCTGACTGTCCTTAAGTGGCCCAGCAAAGCCCAGACTTAAACCTCATAGAACAACTATGGAGGGACCAGAAGATGATAGTTCACAGACCCTTCCCATCCAATCTGACAGAGCTTGATAGGATCTGCCAGGAAGAATGGAAAACTGCCCAAATCCAGGTGTGCAAAGCTTGTAGAGACTTACCCAAGAAGACACAAAGTACACACTGTAATTGCTGTGAATTCAACAAAGTACTGAATTTAGGTTCTGAATACTTATATTAATGAGAGATTTCAGTCTTTCTTTTTTAGTAAATGTGCAAAATAGCATTTACTATTATGGGTTATCGAGTGTAGATTGATGGGCAAAAATCAATTTGATCAATTTACAGCACAGTAAAATGTGCAAAAAGTGAAGGGGTCTATACTTTCTGAAGCGACTGTATGCTAATTCTTTTCCATTTACATGAAATTCTCATCTCTTGCCTTTCCTCACCCGGTTTCAGGTCACTAGAGGAATCTGACAGAGAAAACTCTGAAGCAAGCCGAATGTAAGTACTGGAATTTAGATCTTGTCTGCATAACGCATGCTGGTTATTTTATTATCTTATTTTGTTATCTGCTTTCTGATAACATACTTTCACTGTAAATGCCATCTGCTGTATTTTCCAGTAGGTGTTCAGTTCATCTGTGACCAAGCAGTACATCGACACACTGATGAAAATATGATGATTCAAATCTGTATACTGTAAGCTTTCGTACCTAGGCCAAACTGGTTGAATCCTATTTATAATGCTTATGATGAATAATACTATGTGGCTTACATTGTCAAAAGTTTGGCTGCGGTGTATGCTAAAAGCAACTGACATGGAAAAATATTGTGCAATACACACATCCAAATACGACTCCCATTTATACAATATAATATGGTCATTGAAAGAAATCATTAAACCTCTCAGGTAAACAGTGAAATCCGGTTGCTCTTTAAGAAGTTTCTATTTTATATTAGATGACCTGTAGAATCATAGTTCAGTAGTGAGGTACATTTGTATGCTCACAGTTCTCGTAAGTAAGCTTATATATATTATATGTATTTAGCTGAATTTGGCTGAGCTGGTTCTGGCCATTTATATGTTTATTTAAAGTATACTTTACCCCCTTACAACAATGTGTCAGAAATGGCAATAACATGCTATAAAGAGCAAAATTTGCATATTCATGTCCCAGGGCTTTTAATTGGCTAGGTCAACTAATGCGTTAGTTTAGTGTAATATGCTATATCGTAAATCATTTATTTAGAAAGATTATTATTATTATATATTTTTTTTAATGGACTATAATCCTTTTATCCTGTAAATCAATGGAACAACCCTGCATTCTGTTATGACATGAAGTAGTGGAGCTCACGGATAACTGCTTTAATTATGAACACATACATACACATTGCACTTAAATGGCCATTTGGTTTGGTTTATCTCATCTGTTGAAGGCACTCAGAGCGCCAGACTGCAGTATTCACCAAAAATAAGGATAACGGTATCATATGTCTTAATGCTCAATCTGATCATGGCTCTGCCACATCTCTAAAATTTTGGCTAAGTTACCGTCTCCTATTTGACCCTGATGAAGACACTGTGTGTGTTGAATAAAAGCTGTGCTCCAGACTGATTCCTTCATCTCCGTTTACCGCCCTGTTTCTGAGAAGCACCGGATCAGCATGTTAGTTGGCAGGTGTGTGGTGATCTTCTGCCTGACTATATTGTGTTATGTTCAAGGAAAAAAAAAAACTGAAAGAACACCTGTCAGATCAAGAGATTGGCTTCAACGATTCCTCTTGTGCAAGTTTGAAAACCCCTAGTCTTAATTTTATGGCCATCGTACAAGATAGAGGAGGCATTGACTGCATTAGCTGTAGGATACATTGTTTGCATATTGTTGTAAGGTTTGAGCCTTAATTTCCTCAAGCAGAAAATTTGTGAATGATGAACTAATTGGCACTGATGCTGTTTGCTTGGGATGTTGTTGTTGAACTGTGGTGTAGTAAATGGGATGGTACCCAATGGAGGATGTAAATAAACTGATGTCTGTGGGGAGTAGCTTTGAAATTCTGCCCATTCTGTCTTCATTGTTCATGGTTTATAATTATCAAGCTTGGATCTTTCAGCCCGTTGCAGATGGTATGCAATAAAATGCATGAAAATGGATTTGCAAGAGCTGCTTGCTATATAAACTGCTGGCACTAAGCCGACCAAATGAGGAGAACTCTCGATGCCCTAGTATATAAATGGGGTATATGGAGAATTACAATCTGTCTACAAAAGAACACAATTATTGTTGTGGTATCGCCTTGCCCTATGTTGTTTTTCTTTCCCTGTCTTCTCTGTGTGTGTGTGTGTGTGTGTGTGTGTGTGTGTGTGTGTGTGTGTGTGTGTGTGTGAGTGTGTGAGTGTGTGAGTGTGTGAGTGAGTGAGTGAGTGAGTGAGTGATTTTAATAAAATATTTATGAAGGTATTCTAACCAATGGCAAGATGCAGTCTGTGCCCAAAACACTGGAGTCTTTACTAATGGTTTAAGGACTCTGCTTTGACAACGTTGCAGCCATTGTCATTGGCAATGCATAACTGCTGTTCCTTGTCTAGTTTCCTTGGTTTTAGGCTGTCTTTCAGGCCTTGCACAATTGTGTCATCAGTGTGGTCGTCTGATGCATAGCTTGTCAGTAAGCACATACTTTTAAGCTCCCAGTCTTTGACATATTGCGCAGTGTCATGGACCTTATTTCTGTTCGGTGTAGATCGGCATCATGCCCTTTGCAGTTTGAAAAGCCACTGCCATCGTTATTTCTATCCACTTGGTGCTCGTCCTGTCATAGGAGACACGGCAAAACATTGACTCAGTTAGTGGCGTTTGTTTCAGTGGGCAATGCTTTGGTGGGGGAGAAGGGCTTGCTGCTACCTTGAGTTCGACGCACTCATCATACTCCATTACACACTTTAGATGGAAAAATAGTTTGGTGTGTTGCCAGTCTTTATTGCAACTTCACTCCAGCAAAGTTTACACACAGAAGTGATTTGCCCAGTGTCCATTTGCCTGAAACTGAACCACTTCCTAACAGCGGAAGTCACATTACTTTTTTATTGGACTACTTTGATAGCGCTTGCATTTGTGCACGGCCCTCGCTCCATCATGCTGACTACTGAGAATCACAGGGAAACCCACACAGTGGGGGGTCACACCTAAAGGCATATGGAGAGAAAATGGTAATGCAGTCAGAGCCTGGGGAGAGATATTTCAATGAGCTGGGAAGGAAAACTTGATTAAATTTTTTTCAAATCGCTCTTCAAGAAAATATCAATTGAATCGACATGTATCGGCCAGCACTAGTTTGCATGAATACACTGCGGTCTGTCTGACTGGTGTGGGTTCATGTTCAGTTATACAGTACTGTGCAAAAGGTTTTGGCAGGAGTGAAAAGTAAGAATGCTTTCAAAAATAGAAACGTTAATAGTTTATTTGTATCAATTAACAAAATGCATGAACATAAGAAGTGAATGAACAGAAGAAAAATCTAAATCAAGTCAATATTTGGTGTGACCACCCTTTGCCTTCAAAACAGCATACATTTTTCTAGGTATACTTGCACACAGTTTTTTAAGGAACTTGGCAGGTAGGTTGTTCCAAACATCTTGGAGAACTAGCCACAGTTCTTCTGTGGATTTAGGCAGCCTCAAATGCTTCTGTCTCTTCATGTAATCCCAGACAGACTCGATGATGTTGAGATCAGGGCTCTGTGGGGGCCATACCATCACTTCCAGGACTCCTTGTTCTTCTTTACACTGAAGATAGTTCTTAAAGACACTCGCTGTATGTTTGGGGTTGTTGTCCTGCTGCAGAATACATTTGGGGCCAATCAGATGCCTCCCTGATGGTATTGCATGACGGGTACGTATCTGCCTGTACTTCTCAGCATTGAGGAAACCATTAATTCTTACCAAATCCCCAACTCCATTTGCAGAAATGCAGCCCCAAACTTGCAAGGAACCTCCACCATGCTTCACTGTTGTCTTTTTATAACTTTTGCACTTACTGTACATCTTCAATCAATTTTTTTCAGTTAAAATGAAATTGGTATGTTTGGCCTTCTTATGAGTGAAATAGTGTTATACGCAGTAATGGTCTTATGGCTTCATCTTCCCTTAAAAGTTTGAATAATTTCACTTTCTTCTGTTGACAGTGTTATACATCTGTCTAAAGCATCATCAGCCTTGTCTGATGGATAAGCATAAATAAATATTTGAAACTTTTCTTGAGCTCTTGGAGGACCGTTAATGCATTGAATTCAAATATTTTTTTCTGAAAGTGTAATGATATTAAGTGCTGAAAACAGAGCATAATCCATTTCTTTTGAAAAAATCAGCATGAAATGATCTTGTGTGCTTTCAGTATGATGATGTTTGAGCAACTCACACATTGGTGAGTAGTGCTTGTGCAGTTGTTAGTGGGCTCTACATACTTTGTGTCAGGATGGCACGTTGATCTCGTCTGAGTGAATATTTCTGAGGAAGACAGTTTACACAAAAGAGGGCATTTTCAGTGATGTGACCCCATTTTATATTGGTGAGCATGTAAATACATTCTCAAAATATTGTATTATTATTAATTTTGCTTATACATATGGAACTAGCCTGCATTTCACATGCAATAATAAATTGCATGTGAAATGGTGGAATGTGTTTGATTGTTGATGGGGGTTTGGTATTTGATGACAACTTCATCAATGGACCTCAATTAATATGTACGAGATGGTATTATTGTGATTATTATACTTATTTTTTATGATCTTCTCGACCTGTTGCTGTCTGAGGATAGCTGCAAGGAGAGGGGGTTTTGGACTGAGAGGTAGGGGTGGATGACAGGTGGGGGGAGGTGCAAACAGGATAAGGTTTAGTAAGCAAAATGCTGTACATTCCACTTCATAAGACCCATAATCTTATTTAGTTTCTATGCGTCCATTTGGAGTCTCCGAACTTTTTTGTAAAATTCCTAGAGATAGATTAGAAAAAACAATGCAGAATGCAAATTTTTTGTGATATTGTCCTCAAATTTGGATTTGTCCAGTGTTGTGACTTGGCTCCATTGTGTGTCAAAGCGCAACAGCCACATCACAGTAACCTGTTTCCAGTCAAAAACAGAAAATCTTTTCCATGAGGAAAAAAAAGCTTCCACTTTCACTGTTCGAGCTCCTGTAATTTAGCTTTAGTAATTCTGGGTTACCTTTCAGAAGGGACCAGGATTATGCATGTACTCAAAAAGGTTCAACCATTTTATTTTGGGTATGTCATTTTTAAGCTTGTGTCAAGAAAAGGGGCGATACTTAAATGAAAGTCAGCATGAAAGTATACATATAGGGCTGTCATGATCATGACATTTTAGTTGACAATTAATTGTCATACAAATAATTGCGATTAAGGATTTAATTGTCTTTTTTTTTTCATTTTATTCCTTAGAGGATAAGCCTACTAAGAAGAGACGTTTTTTCATTTGTAAACAAAATAGCATTTTACATTATTGCTTAGTAAATTGCTTTGTAATTTACTGCTGTGTAAACAAAACAAAAAAAAGACATCAATAATCATAACTTAAATTAATAACTTAAATGTACAAAGCCTACTACTGAAAAATACAAAGAAATGATTGAAAATGACAGGTAACAATAATCAACATAAACAGTGTACTATGGCCAAAACAGGATATGGCCTGAAACAAAATACACAACCACAGCCAATCCTCCTGCACAGAGATTGGTTTATTTATAATTTATTTTGCTTGTTTTAAAACTATCATGTAGGCGTACATAACACAATGAAAAAGTGATTCAAGGCAGTTGATTAATGTAGAAGGACACTTGATTTAATTTTCAAAAGTTAATATGCATGCAACGGTGAAACACAAAGCATGTTTCCATTCAAGATTTTTATGCACATTATCTAATTAGAAAAGCTGGATGGAATTGGCAAAATTTAACAAAACTTCCACAATATCGCTAAAATGGTTTTAGACTCATCTGAGGTGTTACATGACAGATCCACTGTTTGGTGCAATTTCATTGTACAATAATTATAAAATGAAGAATATATAAATTATTAATTATTTAATTATTTTATAAGCTTGGTTTTTAAACATTGGCTACTGAAACTACGCAGCAAAATGACTCTAAATTATCTCCAGCATAACTTTCCCCAGAGCTGTCGAACTGCTGCAACCGTAGGGGAGTTTCAGATACTGTAATCTAACAATTATGTAAAATAATCGTGGTCAGCTCAAATAATCACGATCAGATCTGTTGTTGGCAAATCTTTTTTGCTATAGGTGAACATTTACTAATTCCTTGTCCTGTGATCTAATCAGTGAAACTCTCAGGGAGTGAAAAATGCGAGCCATAAGGTAGCTGGTTGACTTAAGGCCATTTTACACAGCATTCAGCTGCGGCATGGCTGCTGCACAATACGTTAATTAGAATGGTAGTGGATTGTGTGTATTTATACTAGATGCGGGTGCAGCACGTTGCCTGCTGCAGCAGGCTTCCAGCACGCAGCAAAAATAGACCAGAGGTGACCAGAGGTCTATTTTTGCTGCGTGCTGCAGGCCTGCTGTAGCACACAGTGAAGTGTTTAAACACATGCATTTGCTTTAAAATGCTGTGTACACATAATTTCCTTTTTTTTTTTTTTTTATATTTTATCATTGTATGACTGTGTGTGTTTCCCTAGATCCCTCCAATGGTTATTAAGCAGCTTAAAAGATGTTTTTTTTTCGTCGTGGTATTTTTTCTGGCCGAAAATGAAAATGAAAAAGTTCTGAACTTTGAAAATGTACCTTTCTGGTCTTATTTTGTGGAGGGGCTGGTTGAATTTGAAAATATAAAACTGGTGTACTTATGCACTGCATACAATCACATCCCTATGTCGGTGTAAAATGCTGTGCAGCTTGCTGTGTAGGGGTGCAACAAATAATTGATGTAGTCGACTAAAATTGTCGATTAGTTGGTGATGTCAGGGTGTTTTTCATGCTGACTCGGAATGCTCTGACTTGTAGCCATTACTGCTTACTGGAGTGAAGTGAGCAAGAGCGTGATGGCAACGCCTTCACAACCAAAAACAACCCTGAAGTGGTTTATTTCCTTAGAACTGGGGTGGTTTATTCCGCTTATGCCACGGCTACTAACCAAATATATAATTCTGCGCTTTTAAATTCCCATTTTATTATTTTGTGCAAAGAGTATTACAGTTATATGTGTGCACATCCGCAGAATATAGTGAGACCCTTGCTAATTTAGCTAATATTAATTAGCGATGTGTTTAGCGATCACTACCTGCACAGTCTGGATAAATCATTAAATATCACAGTTTTAAAATGTTGCCCATTAGATTGAAAGAAATGTAGCTGCAAGGTAACCGTACACATCTACTTACACTGCTACAACTTTTAACCCCTTGTCACTACCTAGAGTTTAGCTGATGTTAACCATGCAGTGTCCATCTTAGTTCATGTTAATTTACCTAATGTTAACATTAATGTTAGCGAAACTGTCACTGTTGTAGACTACCTATGTATGTGGAAACTATGACTAGACCACATCATATTCATTTGTTGACACCAAACCGTTTCTATAGCGACATGGAAAAAAACTGATTGAAAAGGGATACGCGAGGCCAGACATTTTTTGTTCTCGTTGTGGTGGGCGAGAATTTCCTTAAAGGGAAAACATTATCCAGTCATCGTGCTTGGTCTCATCAAGACAGGCGTTTTGACAGACCGACCACTTTTTACTGGACTGTGCGGCAGGTTATCTGAAATAATAATTATAGTATCCATACCTGCTAAAAAGACCAAAGGTTTTGGAGAATCTGGCAGAAACAACAAATATGTTGTGGCTGCTGGATAACATTGACCAAATTGATGCTGTTATGTCAAGTTGTGAATGGAATCTTCAGTAGTGTAGAATGAGCTTGCATATAAATTTTGAATGGCGATAAGGCCACTTTCTCTGCCACTACTAGACGTGGATTATTACCGTGCATTTACTGGGAAATGCCAGCCAATCAGAAAGAGTATTTAACCAAGCCGTGGTATAATAACAATCCTGTTCACCCAAAAAAAGAATATTGGAATTTTTATTTATCTTTTATATCAGCAGGAAAGTTAAAATACCTGTTTCATTTTTTTTTTTTTTTTTTTTTTTACCTGCCTAAGTATTCATCAATAATTGATAGATTATTTGACTATCAAAATTGTTGTTAGTTGCAGCCCTATTGCTGTGCTGACGTATTGCATATGTACCACTGTTGTGCTGCATGTGCATGCAGTGTAAAATAGGAGTTATTGGCCCTCACAGCTCCAACAACGCCTCTTAGCTGTGATAAAATTTCTGTATACCTCTATATTCTATATGCCTGTTGTGAGTTATTGCTTAAATATATAGTTATCAATTTACAATAACAGTACTATTATCGGAAACGTAGTTGCTGATTACACAGTATCATGATTTTTGAGCAAGTTCTGTGTGTTAGCTTATCGTCAGTTTATCGTGGGGCAAAGTTGTCATGTGACAACTTGCTCCCAAGTCATGGAGACAACTTGCCCCAAACTGACATGCTAATTTTGGCTGTATCTCAGGGCCATCTTAATAAAGAACTACATTTTTATTCTACTCAGAACATCTTTACATTTTTAAGTATGAATGTTCAAAATGATATTTTTGTATTATTACAGAAAATGTGAATGTATTTTTTTTTTTTTTACTTTTGAAGGTAGAAAATAAGGAAACTATCCTCACTTCAGATTAGTATGACTATTTTTGACGTAATTCTCTTGTTTTGGAGAATAACAGTGTGACCACTTACCCATGTGCTCTTCCCAAATAGCTTGCCTTTGCTGACAAATGCAATATTCTGTGTAAGTTATTTTAGTCACGTCTTAAAAACATTAAGAAAATTCTAAATGTTATGACATTTCCAGAGGGACTATATTGGCAACTGAGATTCTAAATATGGAACAAATCTGTTTTCCAAAGTAAGCCATTACATTTGAGAATATTCCTATGTTGAGTTAAGTTCCATACAATGAACACGCAGTAATGAAGCATCCTTTGCACAGTCAATGCCCCATACTTCAAATTGAAAGTAAAATGCTTTTAAAGGCCCTCACACATCAGCTTTCTTTTCCTGGTTTTAGTATCTAAAATGCCAACAAAATGCTCCCAAAGAGCTGTGAAGGTTTTCTGAAAAGTCCCCCACCTTCTGCTGTCAGCTCTCGGTGTTAACATTTAGCTATATCATCAGATAATTATGCATGATGTTGGGGACAAAGACCAATTTCTTTTTAATGTGCCTCGGCCACAATTTGAGATTCTTAAAAATCATGTGGTTAAAGTGCACATTGCCAGATTTTAAGAACGGGCATTTTTATACATCTTGGTTTCACCCATTAGAAATTACAGCAGTGTTCATACGTAGTACTCCCATTTCAGGGCACCATAATGTTTGGGATGTTGTGTAAATGAAAGTAGTCATGTTTAGTATTTTTTTGCATATCCTTTCCATGCAATGACGGCTCGAAGTTTGTGATTTGTGGACCTCACCAGTTGCTGGGTGTCTTCTCTGGTGACGCTGGTGTACTGAGCAACAGACATCAAACAGGTTGACTAAGGAAAACAACAGCAGCTGATAACAGAAACATTATGAAAGCTGTGAAGAAAAACCCCATCAATCAGTGACATCACAAACAATCTCCACAGTGCAGGGTTGAAGGTATCTCAATCAGCCGTTCAAAGAAGACTTAGAGGCTGGACTACAAGATGCAAACCACTCATCAGTAGTAAGAATCTGCAAAGAAGTACAGAGATGAGCCACAAACATTTTATTGACTGGGGCCAAGAATAACTTCTACCAAAGTGATGGAAAGGCCGAAGTGTGGAGAAAGAAGGGATCTGCTTATAATCCAAAACAGACAAGCTCATCTGTGAAGCATGGTGGAGAAAGTGTCATGGTTTGGGCTTACATGGCTGCTTCTAGAGTGGGCTCACTAATCTTTATTGATAATGTAACTCATGACCGTAGCAGCAGGATGAATAATGAAGTCTACAAAAACATTATTTCTGCCAAATGCATCCAAACTAATTGGGAGGAACTTCATCATGCAGCAAGACAATGTCCCAAAGTGCACTGCCAACACAACAAAGGACTTCATTAGAGACAAAAAGTGGAAGGTTTTAGACTGACCGAGTCAATCACCAGACCTGAACCCAAATGCATTTCATCTCCTGAAAGGAGATTGAAGGGAAAATCCCCCGACAAATAACAACTGAAAGAGGCTGCCGTAAAACCCTGTTATAGCATCACAAAAGAAGAATGCAACAGTTTGGTGATGTCAATGGGTTGCAGGCTTGATGCAGTTATTGCAAGCAAGGGATATGCTACCAAATATTAATTATTTACTTAAACTCTCTGTTCAAATACTTTTGCTCACCAAAAAATTGGATGGTCTGATACCAAAGGTGCTATGTTCTAAGTAGAACTACTAGAATCTAGATGTAAAAACCAGGAAATACGAGCTGAAATTCTGAACTTGTATCTCAACCCCAAATGTATTAAGTGTATTGCAAAAACAAAGGAATAGGGCTTACTGTTCCAATACCTTTGGAGGGGACTGTATGTGTACTGATCCTTGTTTGTTTATGGATGTGTATGTACGTACATTATCTGGTCTAGCAGTGTCGCTCATCTGCTCTATATTACTGTTTGTTCATTTAGCTTGTGGGGAAGCTTTCATTTTTTTTGTTTTTCCTCACTCTGAATAAGAGTGTATGAAAATGAATGTAATGTAATGCTGTTGGGACTGACCATCCGTAGCTTAGTCCTAATCAATGTTTACTTATTTGGCATAGGAAGCGAGCGGCTGCAAAGCATCTGATAGAGCGCTACTACCACCAATTAACGGAGGGCTGCGGAAATGAGGCCTGCACCAACGAGTTCTGTGCTTCCTGTCCCGGCTTCTGTCGCATGGACAACAACGCGGCCGCCGTGAAGGCCCTGGAGCTGTACAAAATTAACGCGAAACTGTGCGACCCTCACCCTTCCAAAAAAGGAACCACGTCCGCCTACCTGGAGAACAGTGCCAAGGGACCTCGCCACAAGTCAGCCTGCAGCGACAGGAAGATGAACCACAGAGATCTGCACCCAATTAAGGATGACTTGAAAGGTGAGGCCCCAACCGTTGACCCTTGACACTTGACTCACTTCTGCTTCTGGCCAGCTTGACAGTGACTAAAGTCTTGGAAACCTATGGGATTTGCTGCTTTTTGCAAGCAACAATGAGCACCAGCAAGCCTTGGTGCTCTCCAGGACCAGGGTTAACCACCCATGGTCTAATGTGTTATATACTCACTCTCCTCAATAGGTGCCTTTCCACAGGCCAGTAAGATCAACTTGAAAGCTTGCGCAAGTTTGAAGCTGACGCTTCATGCCAAAGACTCTTGTCTGCTTGTCATGACTGTGGTAAAAAAGCATTGGCGTGTGCCTGGACAAGTTGTTAAAAATTAGATGAATGCCTTTGTTGAGAGAGAGAGAGAGAGAGAGATGTATATAAGGCTTTAAAATTTCTAAACTTGTGTTTTATGGAAAAGCAGCGTCAACTGACCTCGAAGCCTCTTGTGATTTGTTGTATTATTGTGCCCTTGGAGTTCACTCTGTTCTATTCTCTTTTATTTCAGAGTGCATATAAGCTATTTCTTAACCTGAAGGAGCCACAGCTTCACAGTGAAATAGCCTCCTACTGCTTTTCACTCTTCCGCTCTAGTAGATAAGAATACATATGCCTCTTACTGCAGTGAAGTGTGTTAGTCATAACCCATTCTAATGATGCAAGCTCACATCCATGCTCTTCTGGCCTCTCAACTAATGGAAAACAAATGGGCGTGCAATCTACCTGTGAACAGGCACTAGAAATTGGGAGGTCTATAGTGAAAGAAATGATTGCGGCTCCTGCACTTCGTTTATTTGACACCGTTTGCCATTATTTACAATTTCTTCACTTTTAACTATTGTGAAAGGTCTGTTATTAAAATCTTAATTCTCATGAATGAATGAGAATAATTCTTAATTCTCATGAATGAGGTGATCTCTTGGAGATTAATTAATCTTTTGTGAGGAAGTAGTAATATAGCCTCACTTATTTCCCTCTTTTCCATTATTCCACAAGCGAACCATTTTCGTCTCCTTTCCATCCCCAAATATTAGTAACCTGTTAATGAGTAAGGTTAGGTTATTATTGGTTAGGAATTACTTGAAGTTGAATGTTTTTCTACCAGTGTAACATAGGGTCAGGTTCTTAACCTTATTGTGGTATGAGCCTGGAAAGATGACTCTGATGTGACTGCTGGGGATGCCCATTGCTGGTACACATCGTGATCCTCCCAGTTGGAGGTGGCCATTCAAGCCAGAAAGTGATTTGATGGTGTACTGATAATTACTCAGGTCATGGTGAATTACTACTTCTACCTCTGTCCATTCTTGAGCAGAAACTGGTTTCCTTGTTGGAACAATGAGCTCATTGGCTAACACTACTGCAGCACCAATTATTTGCTCATTGTTGCCCCCGTCTCACAGATTTGAATTATCTGACGGAGGAGAAGGTGTACGAGATCCTGGACATCTGCAGAGAAAAGGATGACTACTCCCCGCTGATCCGTGTGATTGGCAGGATCTTCTCCAGTGCGGAGGGCCTGGTGCAGAGCTTCCGCAAGGCCAAACATCATACAAAGGAGGAGCTCAAGTCCCTCCAGGCCAAAGATGAGGACAAGGATGAGGATGAGAAGGAGAAGGCCGCCTGTTCCGCCTCAGCCATGGCTGGGACACTAGAAGGTGCCTCTGAAGGTGACAGCAGTGCACAAAAGCTTGGGCCCGATGAGGTTTCGGTGGACATCGGCGCTGTGAGGCGGGTCTACAACAGATTGCTGGCCAATGAGAAGATTGAAGCAGCCTTTCTCAATGCGCTGGTTTACCTGTCACCCAACGTAGAATGCGACCTGACCTACCACAACGTGTACTCGCGGGACCCCAACTACCTGAACCTTTTCATCATTGTGATGGAGAACAGCAACCTTCACAGTCCCGAGTATCTGGAGATTGCACTGCCACTCTTCTGCAAGGCGATGAGCAAGCTGCCCCTGCCAGCTCAGGCCAAGCTGGCACGGCTCTGGTCACGGTACGGCGCCGAGCAGATCCGGCGCATGGTAGAGACCTTCCAGCAGCTCATCACCTACAAGGTGATCAGCAACGAGTTCAACAGCCGCAACCTGGTCAATGACGATGACGCTGTTGCCGCTGCTACCAAGTGCTTGAAAATCGTCTACTATGCAAATGTCTTGGGCGGGGACCTTGACATGGGACACAACGAGGAAGAGGACGACGAGCCTGTACCGGAGTCAAGTGACCTCCAGGAGCTGCTGGGAGAGGAGCGACGGAACAAGAAGGGCCCTCGGGTGGACCCGCTGGAGACGGAGCTGGGCGTTAAGACCACCGACTGCCGGCGGCCCCTAATCCCCTTCGAGGAGTTTGTCAACGAGCCACTCAATGACGTGTTAGAGATGGACAAGGATTACACCTTTTTCAAGGTGGAGACTGAGAACAAGTTCTCCTTCATGACCTGTCCCTTCATCCTGAACGCTGTCACCAAGAACCTGGGCCTGTACTATGACAACAGGATCCGAATGTACAGCGAGAGGCGCATCACGGTCCTCTACAGTCTGGTTCAGGGCCAGCAGCTCAACCCTTACCTGCGGCTCAAGGTGCGCAGGGACCACATCATTGATGACGCCCTTGTCAGGGTGAGTCCTGCAACGGCAGCCTCCAACACAAACTCACCGTAAAGCAAATGCTCTGTGGCTCTGATGTATCATGTCACGTTGTAAATGGAAAGTTTATACATAAGGGAACAAGCAATGGGTCCCAAGTCCAGATGTGCAGTTTGTGGCATATTTGGCCTTTTATAAGAAACATTTCTGGATAATTTCCCATTATTTTGCATATAGGAATGTGATCCTACCTTCATTTAGTCTGACATTGAACTGACGTGAAAATAAAATTCATGTCAGGACATTTCTTGTACATGGAGAATTGGATGTTGCAAGCAACCAGCCGATAGCCTATCATTGAAATATCAATATTTTTTTCAGACTATGCTAGACTTTAGTATGAACTGTGAGGCCACAACCACTGGGTTTTTTTCATTTTCCCAATTTATTTGTGTGGCAGTTATTGCACAAGTCAGTTAAACAAAGACGTAAATGCACAACGCACGTTAGAGCTCCATGTAGAGGACATTACTTAATGCTTTTAGAAGAAAAACAAATGCTCAGTGCTACAGACCTATCCTGGAACATTTTCTCACTCATTCGTATGTACTGTTAACTGTACGATTTTCTCAAATACAGTGCCCTCCATAATAACTTGGGACAAGTTGTTTATTTGCCTCTGTACTCCACAATTTTAGATTTGTAATCACATGGTTAAATTGCACATTTGCAGAACTTACAGCAATGCTTTTACATGGTCTCCCTGTGTCAGTGCACCACAATGTTTGGGACTCAGCAATGTTATTTAAATGAAAGTAGTCAGGTTTAGTATTTTCTTCCTTTGAATGCAATGACTGCTTGAAGGGCTAGTCCCCTTACGTTTTCTCTTCAGCATATGAAAGGCATGTTCAATTAGGTTCCGATTGGGTAATTGAGTTGGCCACTCAAAAATGTAATTCTTTTTAGAACGATTTTCAAAACACCAGAAAGCCACTGTGTGGCTTACCGCACAGAAAAGGATTAATAGCCAAATTTGGACTTTCATTGCATTGCCAAGAAAAGTACAGCTAACGGCATTTGCCTATGAAAGTAATTAACACCGCTTCTGCAACGTGATGTTTAAAAGTGAAACCAAAGGATTATGATCAAGTACGTAGTCTGGTTAGTTAGTCTAGCTAGTCAGTCTATTTTTCATGGTTATGGATTATAATGTAGTCGACATGGGTTTTCATAAGATTAATTCATCTTATTTTTCCATTCGCTTCTGGTTATTCTTGACTGACTTCACTGAATGCCAACCCACCGCCGCCATGTTCCAAATCTTTTTAAATTGTGCAGTGGGTGGAGACTGGGAAAAAGCTGGGGTTTCATTCCCTTTAAACGGTTAATCAATTAAATTAGGCATTTAACGAAACATGAAAATACTGAAATGCCCATCCCTACTACATGGTGAAGCAAAAAAAGTATAAAAGTACCCTTTATTAAAATCTGAGTGTGCACTTTAATGGCATTATAATTATGTGATTCCAAACCTAAAATTGTGGTTTGTCCCAAACATTATGGAGGGCACTGTATGTTAAAACTGGTAATGACAACCTCATGATTGATGTCATGATGTTATAGAATTAGGCTATATTATTTGTTCCTGAGGATGCAATGTAGGGTATTTTTAGTTTTCTCCGTGCAACCCAAGGTTGCTTTTGATTGTTATTTCGTAAATGTCATCGGCTGAAATGACTAATGATATTTTTGTCATCTTTATGCTATGGATGTCAATGGCATAGCACTTTTTCAGCACTCTTTCCAGAGATAATTTTTTATTTTACTTTCCAGAGGTCCAGAGTTTTATTTAATTGTTTTTTTTAATGCTACTTTGACTGTTTTGATTGCCAGTGCTGACACAGCTGATTTAGGAGGACCAACAGGCTTACCGTTAAGTCTATTGGATAGTATTGGATTACATTTCCGGAATGTACTGGTCTTAATCCATGTTGTTGTTTCTCTGCTTTAGCTTGAGATGATTGCCATGGAGAATCCTGCAGACTTGAAGAAACAGCTCTACGTGGAGTTCGAGGGAGAGCAAGGCGTAGACGAAGGAGGAGTTTCCAAAGAGTTCTTTCAGCTTGTAGTCGAAGAGATATTCAACCCAGATATTGGTGAGAAATTGTGGAATTCCAGTTGCTTTCCTTTTAACCTAGAGCCTAGCCTATCCTAAATGATAGCGCAGTTGCTAATCACTCTAATTAATTTTTTTGTAACATTGTTGATAGATGGGAATATATTTGTTTTTAGATGACAGGACACCATAGCTATTTTATTATAATGATTTTGAGTATTCGTGTCAGGAACATAGTTTGTGCCCACCGACCATCCATACACACACCTTTCTTTATAATGTATAGCTCTTGGGTTAATACATAGCTCTTGAATTGTAAATAAAATAATTAGATGCAACATTTGTTTCCACATTAAATCATTGATAATCTCATTTAATTCTTGTTTGCACTTAAAAATATTTTCATTTCTTATTTCCACATTCATTTGGAAACACATCGGAAATAAATCTATTTAATTATGTTTTTTGGGGGGTTTTTTGGCACCATTGTATTGAACAATTTAGTTTAATGGTGTGAACTGTTTTGTAGCTGTTTTGATGTCTGCTTCTGTCTCCTGTAGGAATGTTTGCATACGACGAAAGTACAAAACTGTTCTGGTTTAACCCATCCTCATTTGAGACGGAGGGCCAGTTCACACTAATTGGCATTGTCCTGGGCTTGGCCATTTACAACAACTGCATCTTGGATGTACATTTCCCCATGGGAGTCTACCGCAAGCTGATGGGCAAGAAAGGAACCTTCCGGGACCTGGCAGATTCTCATCCGGTATTTCTTCAGTCTCCAATTGTTATTTGCTTATTTTTTTAAAGAGGTGACCAGAAGGTATATTGCTGGACTGTGGTATTAGAGGTTGAAGGTGCTCTTTTGATTGGGTCCACTCAGTTGATTAATCTTGAACATTCTTGAAAAATATCACCGAGATATTGTTGGAGCAGAACAATATCTTTGGCAGAATAGTACAAGAATTACAATCTGATATTGTTTTGATCGGTGGAGGAGTTTTAAAGAAGAGAAGAACACGGACTGAAGCAGATGTAAGTTAATGTTAGCACATTTAACTTTTAGGCTACCGAAAAAACTAGTCTAGCTTGTAGAAGCGGATCTATTGGGCTTCCTTTTGAGTTAGGTAGATAGCTAAGATTGATCTGCATGTTGTTGCTTATAGGATGCATGTGCGAATCCAATACTTTTGTAGAGAACCAAGTTTAATTCCTGAAATGAAATTTGAAAGCATGTGCAAGTTCAATTGGCTATGTCCAAACTAATTTTCGGTATGTGTGTATGGCAAGTTGATGTTTTATGCTTATTTCTGGCTATTTTCTTGGTGATGATGATATAAAAGAGAAACATGCTTTTGTTGTGTAGGCTACAGCTTTAGCCACAATAATTCATAACCCTGAAGTCCTCGTTATACTCATCACACTATTCATTCATACTTCATCACACACAAGACTAATATACACTCAGTGATCACTTTATTAGGTAGACCTGTACACCAGTTTGTTAGCGCAAATATTGAATCAGCCAATCATGTGGCAGCAACTAAATGCATTAAAGCATGCAGACGTGGTCAAGGGGTTCAGTTGTTTTTCAGACCAAATGTCAGAATGGGGAAGAAATGTGATCTAAGTGACTGACCGTGGAATGATTGTTGGTGCCAGTCAGGTTGGTTTGAGTATCTCAGAACCTGCTGATCTCCTGGGATTTTCACACACAACAGTCTCTAGAGACTGCAGAGAATGGTGTGAAAAACGAAATACATCCAGTGAGCAGCAGTTCTGCAGGCAGAAACCCGTTACTAATAAGAGAGGTCAGAGGAGAGGGGCCAGGCTGGTCGAAGCTGACAGGAATTTGACAATAATGCAAATAACTACACATTACAACAGTGGTATGCTGAAGAGCATCTCTGAGCGCACAACAAGTGGATAGGCTACAGCAGCAGAAGACTTGAAAAATAAGTCTAATTACCTAATGAAATGCTCACTGAGTGTATATGATACAGATATTAGATTTCCCTATGGGTACATACAGTCCCTTCAAAAAGTATTGGAACAGCAAGGTCAATCATTTTGTTTTTGTTATACACTGAAGACAATTGAGTTTGAGGTAAAAAAATGTACATGAGATGACCGATCTGAATTTCAGCTTTTATTTCCTTTAGATTTGTTAAACAACTTAGAAGATATAACTTTTTGTATCATACCATTTTCTAGGTGAGCAAAAGTATTGGAACGTATGACTGACAGGTGTTTTGTTGCCGAGATGTGGCCTGTTAGATTGATTAGTTAAACAATAAATAGTTCCGAATGTCTACTCTTCCTTTTAGCCATGGGTTTTGCCCGTGAAAACAGCATTTGAAAACCAACATTAAGACCAGCGGGAGAAAAGCAAGCCATTTTGAAGCTTAGAAAAGATCGGAAATTGATCAGAGCCATTGCACAAGCATTGGGCATAGCTTGTACAACAACTTTGAATGCCCTGAAAAGAAAAGAAACCACTGACATACTGAGCAACAGACATTGAACAGGTTGATCAAGGAAAACAGCAGCAGTTCATGACAGCCATTGTGAGCGCTGTGAAGAAAACCCCCAAAATATCAGTCGGTGACATCACAATCTCCACAGGGCAGAAGTGAAGGTATCTCAATGAACCGTTCGAAGAAGACTTAGAGTGCAGCAATATAGAGGCTATACCACAAGATTCAACCACCCATCAGTAGTAAGAATCGGAAAGTGAGATTACAATAGAAGTACAGAGATGAGCCACAAACGTTCTGGAAGTTTTATCGACTGATGAGACCAAGATTAACTACCAAAGTGATGGAAAGGCCAAATTGTGGAGAAGAAACGGATGTGCTCAGGGTCCAAAACATACAAGCTCATAGGTGAAGCATGGTGGAGGACATGCTATGGCTTGGTCTTGCACTGCTGCTTCTGGAGTGGGCTCACTACTCTCTATTGATAATTGATAATTCAACTCATGAACTAATTGGGAGGAACTTCATCATGCAGCAAGACAATGACCCAAAACACACTGCCAACACAACAAAGAATTTCATTAGGGAGAAAAAGTGGAAGGTTTTAGACTGGTCAAGTCAATCACAGATCTTAACCCCATTTAACCTCCTAGAGAGGAGATTGAGGGGGACAAATCCCCCGAAACAAACTGAAACAACTGAAAGAAGCTGCAGTAAAAGCCTGGAAAAGCATCACAAAAGAAGATTGAAACAGTTTGGTGATGTCAATGGGTCGCAGGCTTGTTGCAGTTGTTACAAGCAAGGGATATACTACCAAATATTAAGTGTTATTTACTGTCATTTACTTAAACTCTCTGTTCCAATACTTTTGCTCACCTAAAAATTGGGTAATCTGATACCAAAGGTGCTATGTTTGAAGTAGTTTACACGTCAGGGTGTACATACCAGGAAACAAAAGCTGAAATTCTAAAATCTTAAGTCTCGTGTTCATCTTTTTATCTCAACCCCAAATGTATTCAGTGTATTGCAAAAACAAAGGAATTGGCCTTGTTGTTCCAATACTTTCGGAGGGGGACTGTATGCTGCAATTTCTTTTCTGTTAAACTGAAACTGTGCTTCAATTTAAACTGCAACTGTGAAGTACTAAATTATCTGCATTACACTTTTCCTCTGCTGATGGTTTTGTAATGGGGTCCTGTGCTGAGTTCCATGTTGATATAGGACGTGTGGTTCCTCTCTGGGCACGGCAGGTCCAGCACCAGAGCCTGAAAGAGCTCCTGGAGTATGAGGGCAGCGTGGAGGAGGACATGATGATCACCTTTCAGATATCACAGACCGACATCTTCGGGAACCCCCTCATGTACGACCTGAAGGAGAACGGAGACAAGTTCCCTGTCACCAACGAGAACAGGAAGGCGAGTGACCGACCGCAAAAATGGAGAACGTTTGGCTAAGTTCATTCCAGTGCATGGAGCTGATCTATTTGTGCGTCCCATGTGCCTGTGCTTGGTAATTGTACATACAGCCTGCCTTTAAATTTTGAAGGAAAGACCATTTGACCTCAGTGCATATGATCAGTGCAATTTATCTGCTGATCTGAAGTATATATCTTTAAGTATTTGAAGTTAGTGTGATCTGGCCATTGTACAAGGACGTCATCATATACGAGAGAAAATCTGTGCCAAAATCAAAGCATGAGCCCTATGTTGTATGATCATGTACAGATAAGACACTGTGGCTCTCCAGGTTGTCGTATATAAAAATGTTATTATTTCTGTTCAACAAAGGTGACATCTCTTCTCTTTCTGTCATTCACAGGATTTTGTGTCTCAGTATGCGGATTACATACTGAACAAAAGCATAGAAAAGCAGTTTAAAGCATTCAGAAGAGGTTTTCACATGGTCACAAATGAGTCGCCTTTAAAGTATTTATTCCGGCCTGAGGAAATTGAGCTGCTCATCTGCGGAAGCAGAGTAAGGCTGGAACACCCCCACCCCTCCATACACACACACACACACACACAAAGACAAATACCAACCTTTAAATGCTTTTCTGTGCTCTACTCCAAACACAGAACCTCGATTTTCAAGCGCTTGAAGAAACAACAGAATATGACGGGGGCTACAACCGAGAGTCTCGCATCATTAAGTAAGGAAATATTTCACGTTAGAGTAGTGCCCTCAGGCACTACTTTAACACTTCCATTTGATGTCAAGCCTCTGACAAGGGCCTCTGACAAGGGCCTCTGACAAGGGCCTCTGACAAGGGCCTCTGACAAGGGCCTCTGACAAGGGCCTCTGACAAGGGCCTCTGACAAGGGCCTCTGACAAGGGCCTCTGACAAGGGCCTCTGACAAGGGCCTCTCTCTTTAAATAAAAATGAAAGTAAAACAAATTACAATAATTACCATTGCCTCATCATGTAAAATGGGTGACATTTGTTTTTGCAGCCTCACAATGACAACTGGTATATGTAAATAAATAGGCTACCCATAGATTTGATACATACATTTTCTGTTTTTAGTTTTCATTATTTTGAACATCCAATTTAAGATACTTGCCCAACTATGGAAACATGTACTGATAATATAGAATGAAGTGTACAACAAGGTTCTGTCTGTGTACTTCCCCAGGGATTTCTGGGAAACGGTGCACTCCTTCCCAGAGGAACAAAAGAGGCTGTTCCTTCAGTTCACCACTGGCACGGACCGGGCCCCCGTGGGAGGCCTGGGAAAGCTGAAGATGATCATTGCCAAGAATGGCCCCGACACGGACAGGTGACACACGGGTCAGGGCGGGGGTCGAGCGGCAGCTCCTAAAACTCAGGGTGTCTCACAAAGCTAAAGTCCCAGAGCTGATGTGTTTAAACCCTTCCATAAATTCAGGAAAAATTTTTTTGGGGTGGGCAATATTTTATTTAGTCTCCTGCTCGATTTTAGCCATGATACAGCTTTCCTGAAAAACTATTCCAGGTGTGATTTCCCTACCAGCTAACATGTTAACCAGTGTTGCATTCTGTAATGACATGTCAATCAGTGGTGACTTAATTTTGTCACTATATTAAAGCAGTAATGGAGCAATAAAACCACATGAATCCATAAACCCATCCTGCCTTGCATTAATGGTTCAGGCTCGTGGTGGCTGTGTAATAGTGTGGGGGATGTTTTCTTGCTATACGTTAGGCCCCTGTATACAAATGGAGGATTATTTAATTGTGCATCCCTTCATGGCCACGGTCTCCCTGTCTTCTGATCGCTAATTCAAGCAATAACGTGCCATGTCACGAAGTACACGTCATCTCAAGCTGGTTCCATGAACATGTCTGAGTTTGGTGTACTCCAATGGCCTGCAGAGTCACCAGATCTTAATCCAATTGGGATTTGGTTGAACGAGACATTCCCAGCATGAATGTGCAGCTGACAAATCTTCAGCTATAAATATTTATGCATTTTCCCATATACAGTACAAACTCAGAAAAGCAAAATAGTCTGGTCAACCTTCCATGAATGGAATAATATATGAAATGACTACTGAAAACCGCAAACAAGTAACAACTGAAATTATGTGAAAATTAGACAAAGGGCTGAGCTTCACGGCTGTTGCTAAAGAGTAACCTACAAAAAAGGACAAAGAATTTTGTTGAGTGGAAGTGAGAAGCAGGTAAATCATTGTACGTATAGCAAATATTGCTTCATACTGATGGCTAGGGCCCAATACAAGCGGCAACTTTCGCTTACCATTGGTGTCACCTGGGACAAGTGCGCTGAAAGATCCTCGAGGGAAGTACAGATTCAGTTGCTAAGAATACAACAAGCAGTAACAGTAGCTGTCTGGACAAATTCCAAAGAGGTTATTCGTTTTTTATGACTCCAAATAAACTGAACTGAAGTAAATAGGCTCATTTCATTTAATAATATTAGGTGTATTTCAACGTCACTTTTAGAGTTTCCGTGTTCCAAACGACCTTCTTTCCCGATGTGTTTAGTTGTCTGAGGTTCTACTGTATTCTAGTATTGCTGTATTATTTCCGACCATAATAGAGAAATAGCATTTCATACAATAAATTGTACATGTGTTTCTGAACATACAGATTTTCATTAATCAGAAAATGGAAATAATTGAAATACAGTGGCTTCAGAAAGTATTCAGACCACTTCACGTTATTGTGTTGTAGATAAAAAAAACTTTAAAAATGTATTTCAGATTTTTCCCTTTTTCTCCCAATTTGGTTGCCAGTTGTACCCTATCCATACCAATCACCAATGTTATCTAGGATACACTGTATACATACGACCAGGTCCCCCGGCAGCATGAATGGATCGAATAATCTGAAGTGTGATTATTCCAGGCCACAGCCTCTCCAACCACAGCTGTGACTCTGAGGCGATCTGTTGTTGTATGCAGCGATCCTCCTCCTGCTGAGTCCTCCCCTCCCTCGGAGCGGCGGGCCAATTATGCCGCTTCAATTATGCCGCTTCAATTATGCCGGCCAAACTCAGCCTTTTGTCAGGACTGGGAATGTGCAACTGTAACAAACTGAACTGCAACAGTAGGTTTAATTTTAAATGGATAAATTGTCATTTTTGCCCAAAACTCTGTTAAGGCCCGGACACACCAAACCGATGGTCGGCCATCGGACATCGGTGGCGCCCTGTCGGCCGAGTCTTTCCGGTGTGTCCCGCACGCCGACACTCCGTCAGCGTGTTTTGGAGGGCGCCTGGAGCCGTCGATGAGAGAGAGAGCTCTGTGATTGGCTGTCCTGCTAGCGAATCAGTGCATGAGAAGAGAAACGGAAGCGACGAAAGCAAGCCATTCCAAAGTTACTATCACTACCAGACATAATTTTCGATTAGTATTACTAAATAGCGAGAGAACAAGGAAATTGCTGCAAACTGTTTGTTGTGAGCGAGACAATAGCTGCTTCTAGGTCCAACGCAATGCAAACGCATTCCCCGGTCTTCCGGTTTCCATTTTTTGAAAGACAAATACAGACTACCGCCACCTGCTGGTGTGGAGAGTTATTACCTCTCACGCAGGCGCAGAACATACGTGCGACTCGGCCGTCGGCGGACCGCGGTGTGTTCGGCACAGCCAACATTAACGACGCGTATCGACGCGAGGCGATCTTTGTCGGCGCTCCGCGGCCGACCGTCGGTTTGGTGTGTCCGGGCCTTTAGTGACTGTTGGGTTCTTGGTCAGCTCCTGGAAACATACAAAGTTTTAGAAATGGTTTCATACTGTTGGCCTAATCTATGCCCCGCCACAATTGTATGAAGGTCTACAGAGTTCCTTGGACTTCATGGCTTGGTTTTTGACATGCAGTGTGAATTGTGGACCTTATATACATATAGGTGTGTGCCTTTCTAAA
The DNA here is from genome assembly GCF_963514075.1 of Conger conger. Taxonomy (NCBI): domain Eukaryota; kingdom Metazoa; phylum Chordata; class Actinopteri; order Anguilliformes; family Congridae; genus Conger; species Conger conger. The sequence goes on from NC_083762.1 coordinate 54,272,051, forward strand.
CAGGTGGACTCCAATCAAGTTCTAGACCCATCTAAATATAATAATAAAACGGATAAAAGATAATCAGGATGCACCTGACCACAATTTAGAGGGCCACCTTAAAGGCTCTGACTACTTGACAGATTTAAGTTTTTGATTTTTACTAAATTTGCCAAAATTTCGAAGAACAAGTTTTTACTTTGAAATATGAAATTATGATTTATTGTGTATTGTGTTGATAGCCAAAAATAGCTCTTTTATCCATTTACAACACAAAGTGTGCAAAAAGGGGGAATACTTTCTGAAGCCACTGTGTTCACTCATATTGTGAAGTGTTACAATATCTTAATAATGTTTTGTTTCAGTACATTGAAATGCATTTCCGTAAGTGGTACTGTGAGTCTGTGATTGGCTGGAACAGCCTTCCCCTTTGCTCCTCCCCTCCACCAGGCTCCCCACTTCTCACACCTGCTTCAACGTCCTTCTGCTTCCCGAGTACTGTAGCAAGGAGAAGCTGAGGGAGAGACTGCTGAAGGCCATAACGTACGCGAAGGGCTTTGGCATGCTGTGACTCCCCTCCCCCCCGGAGAGGAGAAGAGAGGAGCGGGAAGGCGGGACGAGGCAGAGAACTAATAACCCCCCCTGTCCCAAAAAAAAGAAACGTAATCGCAAAATAAGGAAAGGGAGGGAGACGGGGGCGAGAAGCCGAAACGGGGCTGTACGTCGGAGAGCCATGGTTGGGCTGTCTGTGTCCTGGCTCGCACCCTGAGGCCACAGGGATGGGAACAGGAGAGAAACCACATGTGATCTTTATTTTTTATTTCCCACCCACTGTCCCCCTAGATGTATGAATGTGTGGCATACCCCCAATCCCCCCCACCCTTCTCATATGTACAGAATTCTTTCGTTGCTATTTATTGTAAGGGTAAAATCTGTTATTTTTTCGTTGGCTTGACTGGAGTTTAACTTCTTTGTGAGTGTCTGTGTGTGTGTGTGGGAGGGGAGGGGCATATAAAAAGTGGGAAAAGAACATTTGGTAAAAAAAAAAAAAAAAAAATTTTTTTTAAAACAGAATAGAAAAAAAAAAAAACAACTTAAGTCTCCCGCTCTGTTACTTTCTGGTCTGTTAAGCCTACCCTGAAGCCCCATTGGTTATTTGGGACCGGGTGTCTCCTGGTCCCGGGCCTTGCTGTAACCACTGCTGTTCTTATGTAACGGGGCTCCCACAGGTGTGCTGTCCAGGGAGTAGCAACAGAAGGAGTACTGCAGAATGTTCTGGAACCTCAGCCTTGAAAATGTAGACTTTCTGAGCAAAGCACAAAAGAGATGCCCCCCCTCTTCCCAAACCCATGTAACTGTCAGACCCAACCCCCAACTGTCAGTCTAGTACCTTTACTCGGAATGGCCACATGCTAGAAGGAACCAATTATAAAATGTGAATTTATATTCCTGCCCATAAAATGCATCCAGCAACCCTTAAAATGGTTTGCCACTAGATCATTTCCTGTGTGAAAGTGCACTTAAAAATTTTCAGAATGTCGGCACGTTTTATCAACTTCTCCTTTTTTTCTTTTTTTTTTAAGCATCAATCAGATGTCTTCCCAGATAGCTGTTTTACGACAATGTTTGGTTAAATGTTTGGGATGATTACTGAAGAAACATGTTCACTCTTGAGTCCAGGGAGCTGTTTTTACTGTGTGTAATTCATAATTTGTAATGCCATTTTGGACAACGTGTGCTGCTAAATTTTTTGGCTGCATCTAGAACCAAGGCATTATGTGCTCCAAAAAAAGAAAACTGGTCTTAAAAAGCTTTGGTCCATTCTTATTTCACATTAAAACATTAGTCTCTTCCTTATCTCGACACCACAAAAAATATTTTTCTTCATTCAGGCTTTCAGCTGGATTTTGTTTTCTTGTACTTCTTGTACTGTAGGATCCTTGAGACATTGGTCATTCAAAGTCAAATTGTGAACATGTTATTACAGTACCGAAGTGAACTGTTGTTTTTAATACTTCAGTAGCGAGTAATTCCCAGCACAGTATCCCTGACCTAGATAACGTACAGTACAATGTGTCTGAGGAAGGTGCGGGGGGCTGATGGGTTCACACAATACCTCTATACCAATGTTCTTCTGACCATGCATATTCAGAAACCTTCCCCCGGCCATTCAGCAGGAAAACCTTTTTTTTTTTGGTATTGTCTGGTTTCCATCATTTTATTTCAATTTCCTGTGGTTTGTACTACTGCCGATGACGCACAGCCAGGAAGAGGCATCTCGGCTGCGGAGCTTGGAAAAAAAGCAAAAATGTGACGTTTAAATAAAGATCAGAAGGGAAAGCAGTTGGTTATTTGTAGGTTTATTTGGACAAAGATGTTCTCTGAAAAAAATGTCATTGAACGATGACAAAGTTAACGTGGTGTTTAAACATAATGCTAAATAAAAGTGACTGCTTTTTTCATCACGTCCTTTGGGAAGAGTAAATTGTGATTTCTTACGAGTTCTCCTGAGGCGTGACATCCAGGAAGACCAGCCGAGCAGAGGTGGTGGTGAGACACCTCAGACCCAGACACACAGCTTTTAAACTCCCTCAATATGCTACAAGACTGGATATGACTCACAACCTTTAATCAGCGATGAGGGAGTGTGATGCTGACCCTCACTTGTGTGTTTATTGGGAATCAGCATTTTCCATTTTGATCCGATTCCTCTTTTGAAATTAGCTTGAGAAGCCTTGAAGATTATTGTTAACCCTAGTAAAAACAAGGATCTGGTTGTCCTGGGTGCCCGGACAAGCAATTTGTCCACTTCTGTTTTAGGGTATTTATTTATTATAAATAAATACATTCTGTCCTTTGGAAAGATAGCCAAGATGCAAGTACTGCATAACTCCACATTTGCAGGACAGGAAATGGACAGGAAATGTTTCTAGTCTTATCATGACAAGTGAAGCTGTGGAAAACTTACTTATGCAATCAAACAAATTACAGTTTTTTGTTTTTTTGGGACAATTGGTACATTTCACAATGTTGTGCTTTGCGTTTCATAATTTTTTGTCATGCAATAGTTGTCCGCTAGTAGCCATTTACAAGTAATTTAGTGTAGAATTTGGATCCAAACAAAACTTGGTTTAATGAACAAAAGGTTGTGAACAGTATTACTAAAAGTAGCATTTCAGTTATGCTGATAGTTCTTGAAATAATCTGATATGTAGCCGTCAATGCCATCTGTTGGAACTCTACTCACTGTATGCATACACCCTTTTGTTTTCAACTCGTCTGTTTTCCTGATGACATTGATTTGAGTCCCAAGGAAGAAGTAAAAAATAAATAATTCAGTACAGAGTCCTGCGACTCTGGCAGACCTGACACATATTGACAGAATAACTCCACCTGTTCATCCACATATTTAACCACATTGCTGGCAGAATTCCATTTATACTGGTCATGAGTACTGTAGTAGACCTCACCTAGGGTCCATGGGCTTTCACTTGATCAGGGAAGTCAGTCAGCTCATGAGTGTTGAGCAGGTATGTCCCCTCATTCTCCCCGAAGTGGAATGGGAAGCAGCCGGCTGTTGTTCTGCGACATCGCCTCTGCCACAGAGATATTAATCACCTGAATTTTGTCTTTTGATAATAACCATGACCCTGTACAGAGTGGATATGGTTATGGTAGAAAAAGCCTTCAGGATGGAGTATATCTTTTAGCAATGGTAATCCCACATGAAAAAATAACACCTGTTCTTTAACCAAAAAAAAACAAAAACCTCCCAAGGATTTAATTTTTGGAATTTGGATTTGGATCCAAGATGTTTATTGTGTTTTTGAAAGAAATGCCAGAAGGACAGCTCCCATTTATCCATTCCAGTGCACGCACAATCGTGGTGATTCTTACCTTTATATTGTTCTTCTGCTTTTCTTCTTTGCCCCACTTCCTGCCTTGTGCATATGAAATTTGGGCCTTTTTGACTCATTTTGCAGCTGCAGTGCAACTCAAAGCCAGACCTAGACGCTTGCAGCCCCTGGTTTGGAGAAAAAACGGTGAAGCCTTTGTAGAGAAGAACACCTTTCCACTTGTTGAGCATGGAGGTGTTAGTATCAAAAATATCAAATATCAAACATTTCTAGAGGCTAATGTAGAGTTGTCCTTGTACACAAAAAAGATGGTGGTGTCCACTGGAGCATTCACTACCAGCACCTGAACAGCATTATTTGTAAAGATGCTTACCTACTTCCAAAAATAGAGGAGTGTCTGATGTCTCAACCCTGGCTCTCCAGTGTGGCTATTAGCAGATTGCCATGGATCATAAGGATGATGACAAGACAGCTTTTATCACAAGGTATAGCCTTTACGAATATACGCTCATACCACTTGGGTTAGTAAATGTGGCCAGCATCTTCCAGAGAGCCATGGATCTGGTTCTCTGTGGCCTGCAGTGGAAGACACTGCTCATCTACTTGGATGACATTATTATCCTGGGAATGACGGTTGACGAGAGCCACCAGCGCCTTGCTGATGTCTTCAAATGTCTTCACAGCTATGGTCTTAAGGTTAAACCTAAGAAATACCAGCTGTTAAAAGAGGAGGTCATCTTCTTAGGGCATGTTGTCAGCGGGGAGAGAATAAGTCCCAATCCTACCCTGATCAAAGACTTGCAGGACTCAGGAATTGCAAGCATTTCTCGGGCTTTCTTGCAATTATTACCGCAAATTTGTCCTGGGATTTGCAGAGGGTGCTAACCCACTTACTCTCTCCTAAAGAAAACAACCAAATTCCAGTGGGAGAAGTCACAGCAACAGGCTTTCATGCCACTCAAAGACAAACTGACTGCTGCTCCAGTCCTAGGATATCCAGCATCAGGAGCCATAGAAAGGGCCCTGTGCAGTTACTGCATGCTGCAGCCTTGTGCTGTATAAAATTCTGCCAGGATCCAGTTGCACAGCCTGAACATCAGCACCCAGCTGATGTGACACAGTCACTTCCTACTGACAACAGCAGTGACGATGGTTCAGATGGCCTGGAAATGGAACCCCCAATGCAGCAGAGGGTCAAAGGTAAGAGTTGGCCAGCAGCACGCCGAGTGAGAAGAAACCCCAGGCCAATCAATGCCCTGAAGAAAACTCTGAAAACTCTGAACTGCTTTCCCCTCTTGGCCAATCAGTATGTGACAAGCCCTTTCTTTTGGGCTTAAGAGAGGCAGTGACCTGCACACCTGATTGCTTTTCTGATCCTACCTTCTTCCAGTGAGACATCATGACAGAAAAACCATTAGTGGTTTATGCTGACATTTGAGAATACTTAAATTAAATTTCTAGGCATTTTTTGCATTACTGTTTTGCCTGTATCAGGGCCTTGGGCCTATCATTGCGAAGCCCTGCTGGTTTTGGTTTTGTTTGAGTTCATGTAGTGTTTAAGTTCCAGAACCCCATATTCATATTTTGTTTTTATTTATTATTTGGGATTCAAAGGGAGAAAGGGCAAATATTTCAGTTTATATTATTGAAGAGGGGTGGCACGGATGGTGCAGTGGGTAGCACTGCGGCATCACAGCAAGGAGGTCCTGGGTTCGAATCCCGGTCGGTCTCTGTGTGGAGTTTGCATGTTGTCCCTGTGTTCGCGTAAGTTTCCTCCGGGCACTCCGGTTTCCTCCCACAGTCCAAAAACTGGAGAATCTAAATTGCCCATGGGTAGGAGTGTGTGAGTGAATGGTGTGTGTGCCCTGTAATGAACTGCTGACCTGTCCAGGGTGTATTCCTGCCTTTTGCCCAATGTATGCTGGGATACATTGACCCTGTTCAGAATAAGCAGGTTAATATAATGGATGGATGGAAGGATGGAAGGATGGACGGATTATTGAAGAGCCATTTATTATTATTATTATTATTATTATTATTATTATTATTTGGGTATCAGTACTGCCACAACATTCCAAAGCATTTTTGCAGCTTTTAGTTTTGTAGGGTTCTTTAATGTTTTATGGTCTGTTTAGAATAGATATTGTTTTGTGGATAAATGGATAAGGGTCATTGTGCCTGTTAATAATCACTGGAGAAAACTATTTATATCTGCATGACCCACATGCCCTTCCTTGGATCTATCCTGAATCTCTCCTTTCAGTGGGATCAAGATTATCATGATTTTCAGTGTCAAAACTATCCTAATCTCCACCTTCAAATTTTGAAATGTTCAAAAACAACATGGGATCTATATTCTAGGTTGGATTGCATAACAAGATCCTCATTCCAAATTTTAGGATCACGATTACAACTTCTCGTTTTGAAATGCCAAATTCCAAGATTTAATCTTATCCAATTACTGTAATCCAATCCAAAAATGTTATCAAATACTGGGCCCTGGAGGTCTAAAATGTGGTACAAGGATAACATCAGGATCAACCTTTAAAGGGGTCACATCAACACCATAAACTGGGAAGACTGCAAAAGAAGTGGCAGCATATCAAGGAGTGACTCTCCACCAAGGTGGCCCAACCTCTGTCCACCTCCAACACTACACACTCATGCATTCATTCAGGGGCAGCCTGTACCCTTGTGGCTAAGGAACATGACTTGAGACCTGTAAGGTTGGTGGTTCACAATAAGATCCTCACAGCTGTCGGACAATTGAGCAAGGCCCTTAAACCCACATTGCTCCAGGTGGGATTCTCCCCTGCTTCGTCTAATCAACTGTAAGTCACTTTGGATAAAAGCATCAGTTAAATAACAAATGATTTATTTATTAAAAATTAAAAGGCCCCCCAGGAAGACTACCATACTCAACTCAGTTCAGCAATAAGGGGTTTGGTAGCTAATTCATCTTCAACTATTAGACTATTGGATCGTCACAAAAACAGCCAGATACACTGTTTTTCAGTGTTTAATTAGTACATTTATTTAGAATTTTCAGCATGGTTGAAGCTTGCAGAAATCAAATTACACTGCAGACATTTAAATACATGCAAATAGGAATACTAACTGTTAGGCTGGCCTTCAGCAAAACACTCCACGTTGGTGAGTATGCTTGTAGTACTTGGTCAGCATTAGTACAGTCATCAGACTGATAATTACTGTAGTCTATTCCAATCCAATATCAGAGATATGGCTTCTCTATTTATGTATTTCAAATATTATTGGATAAAATAGTATAGCCTTTATGTGTTCCATAGGGTTTGTCAGATATTAAAGCCCAGTAAGAAAATATTTATTTTTAAGAGTTTGAGACAACAACAGAGCCTTCCCATTGGTATTGGGTGTATCCATGTTAAAAGCCAATAGGAAAGCTCTTTTGTTTGAGTGTGCTTAGTTGTTTTCGGTTCAGTGAAAATGTTCTTCCATTGAAGATAACTGTTTTTTTCTGACAATGTGTCATATTATTTAAAATGTATTTTAATGTATTGTTTATGGGTAAGCAATTATTGATATCTAGACTTAACTTTGTTGTACACAATTGTAGAGATTAGCCTTTCAAAAACAAAACATTCTTATTTTAAATGCATACATAGTAAAGATCATGTTTAAGGATCTTAAAAAAACCCCATTTATTTTGTTGACAGGGTATCCCAACCTTAAAAACAAGTGATCAAATGAGATAAAAAATATTCCCACCTTCAACAGTATTTGTAAAAATATCCAGTAATTTACAAGAAAACAGTAGTATGTAAGCAGATTCATTTGTACACTCTGTATAGCAGTTGCGCCTTTACTTACTTAAATACTTAGGTCATAAGTAGTATACACCTCACCAGAGCAGAGAGGGAGATTATGGCCAAATTAATTCCACACACTGTCATGGTTTCCATCAGACAAAGTCTTCTGCCTTCTTAGTCATACTGCTTCCAAAATAGAGCACATCTCCTAGTTATTTACAAGGTATTACAAGTTATTGCTTGTCATTAAAAAAAACTGTGGTTTTGGTGGTTTAGTGATCTGCCAGCTAATATTGTGACTGCTCAGGCCATTTTCTTCTTTGCTCTGCTTATTTTCACCCAAAAATGTATTTACACCATCAAGGAAAAAGATACATTTCACAACTGAGGCCATCTTACTGAATAATATATGGACATGTCTTGCATATAAATTTAAAAGTATCAATCTAAATTTAGCAGTGTAATTCACAAAAAAACAAGGAAAACAAAAACATTCCAACAGCCTCAGTATATAAAATGCAAACAGTGGGTAACACTGCTCCTTAAAGCTATTTGTCCTTTTTGACTTCCACCACTTCAGAAAGATCTTCCTCACGCAGGGACTTGACCCTGGCCTCCATGTTGCTGATGCGCTGCTTGATTTTGCACTGGCTGGAGGTGTACTCTGCCATCATCCGCGCAAACTTGGTCTGTATAACGTCCAGGTTGGAGTCTAGTCGGACAATCTTCTCCTCTAGATCTTTGGGGTCGGCACCAGCATTAGCTATGGCCTCGTCAATCAGGTTGTCCTTCATCAGGATGGCCTTTCCTTTCTCCTCCAGGGCCTTCTTGGCATCCGGATACTCAGTTAGGGCCTCCATCAGGTCGTCCTTAGAGAGGGCGAAGAGGTCAGAATAGCCCACGCTTCGGATGTTGGCTGTCCTTCTGTTTCCGGCTTTGCTCCCCTTGATTCCCAGGATGCTGATCTCACCAAAGTAGGCGCCATCGCTGAGCACCACGAACTGCGTGATCCCATCATCCGCCACCACAGCTAGCTTTCCTTCTTTGATGATGTACATCTCCCGCCCGATGTCACCCTTCTTGCAGATGTAGTCACCTGGGCTGAAGACCTGGGGCTGCAGTTTGAGCACCAGCTCGATCAAGAGCCCCGCTTCGCAGTCCTGGAAGATCCGCACCTTCTTCAGGGTGTCCAGATGGACATTGATGGCGATCTCAGCCCTCAGCTTGTCCGGCAGGTTCTTCAGCACTTCTCTCTCATCACAGGTTTTCTTGTTCGTCCAAAGGTAGTCGAACCACTTGATGACCCTGGCCTCCAGTTCTTTGGAGACCTTCCGGAACTGCATGTACTGCTTGATGGAGTCAATCTTGGCCTGGAACTCAGCACGGGAGGCGTTCATATTGGAGATCATGGCACCAACGTTACCGACGATGGTGGCGAAAATCAGGACACCGATGAGGAAGTCACAAACCACAAAGAGGTACTCCACATCCTTTACAGGTGGGGGGGTCTCTCCAATGGTGGTGAGGGTAAGTGTGGACCAGTAGAGGCAGTAGATGTACTTCCTAACCAAGCGACCATATTCAGGGTGGCTGATATTTGGGTACACCCAGGTGTCCGTGCCAAACCCGATGGTTTTGGAGATGGCGAAGAAAATGCAGGCATTCCAGTGAATGATGACAAGAATATACAGGACGAGGTTGCTGATTCGGAAAATGTTGGGGTAGTTTGTCCTGGTTTCCGTTCGGTCAAAGAACTCAAAAAGTCGCGGGATTCTGAAGAGGCGGTTGAACCTCAGCTCAGGGTTGTTGAACCCAACTTGCAGCATCAAAATATCTGTAGGAAACAGCGAGAACATGTCGAACTTGAACTGCGGTGTCTTTCTGTAGTTATCTCTCAACTTCTTTGGGTCCTTTACAAGCAAACCTTGCTCCAGAAAACCTGTAAAACAAAGGACAGATTTCATGTTATATTTTGTATGTATAAGGCATGTATCACAATAACATCTCTTCTTTCTACCATCCACTATAAACAAATGCTCATTGCTATAGCCTGACAAAGAATTTGATGTAGACCTAAGGTGAATTGTCTGTTGGGTGAAACTTTCCATTCCATTTAAAAATAAAATAAAATATTGACATTGTGAAAACACATGATGGAGTCAGAGCCAAGTGACACCTGCATGTAGTTGCATTTACATTTTTAAGGAATAAAAGTAGGGCTGGTCAAAAATCTTGCAATGATCATTCATTTTCTATGCTCCCACTTTGAAATATTGCAAACATGTATTTCTATTGTGTTTCTATTCAATCTATATGTTAATGACTGACTTGTGTCTTCATTGTTAAATTGTTTAACTGTTCAGCACACCAGGAAAGCTTAAGTTCTGCAAACCAGTACAATTTTATTAGCTTATTGATCGATCAGATTGGTTGTTTGATCAATTTATGTAATTGGCTATTAAGCTGCACAAAAAAAACATTATTCTTACCCGTTCTTGCTCTCACAAATGTGTCCATTAGGTAGATCGCATCTGAGGAATAATCTAGACAGATCCATAATGTAGTGAAACTGTTCTGGAGCTCATTAAAGCAGGCCCTGTGGGGATAACAGCCAGGCAGACAAAACGCACAGAATTAGCAGTATAAACAGTACTGTAGAGTCTCCTTTCTGAAAAATGAGTCAACTTTATACTGATCATTAATCATCTCCAGTTGGAAATGGTTATGTCTTTAAGTGAGAAAATGCATTTGAAAATGAACCCTAGGGAAAGCATTCACCTTAATGCACCTGTACGAAATGTACACCAAAACAGTGGCCCTGATTAATAAAAACCATGGTTCGTCCATCGAAAATCCCTTGGTTATATTTACTCGGCGTAAAACGGCGTAAGCTGCCGAAAATAAACCTGCTGTTCTAATAAATCAGGCCACTGTCTTGTTGGGTGGTTTATCATAGTACACCAAGTGTGCAACAATGTCGGCACCCCTGGTCAAAAAGCATTTTACAATAAATATCTAAGTGAACAGAAGCAAACCTGACCGCTAAATGGCACAGTTCTTAGAAGCAAGATTACTTTTTATTTACATTTTTTACAGTTTCAAAATAAAAAAAGGCCCTGTGCAAAAGTTTGGGAACCCTGTCAGTACTTCATAACTCCTCCTCAAATGTTTACCCATTCTTCCTGGCAGAACACCTTTAGCTCATCCAAGATATTCTTTGGCCTCCTTGCATGTACGGCATGTTTGAGATCTCTCCACAGATTTTCAATAATATTCAAGTCGGGACATTCCAAGGCCATTCCAGCCCCCAGCTGATGTACTTCTTCTCTACAAAGGCTTCACTCTTTTTTCTCCAAAGATTCACCACCTTCTTTGGTGGTGGCCAAAAAGTTTATTTTTGGTTTCGTCAGTCCAAAGCACATTGTTCTAAAAGGCTGCAGGCTTCTCAATGTTTTCTTTTGTATACTTCAGATGCGTTGTGTTGAGGGTGTTCTTTCTGACAAGTCTGCCATGTAGGTCTTTGTCATTTAAAGTATGTTGTATTCTTGTGCTGTGAACAGCTTGACGAGTGTTTGCTACTCTTTTTTACAGCTCTTTTGCAGCGATGTGCGGGTTTTTCTGAGAATTTCTCACCAGGTCTCAGGCCATTCTATCTGAAATCCTTCTTGGTCTTCCAGATCTTGCCTTGACTTAAATTGTTCCATTAATCTTCTATTTTCTAATAATGTTTCTGACAGTGGTAGTTTGAAACATTGAGAGAGTTTTTGAAGCCTTCTCCTTCTTGGTGGAAATAAACCATCTTCATTCTGAAATCCTTGAACAACTGTTTGGAGGAGCCCATGGTTGTTAATACCAGACAGAACAGTCACTGCAGTTGGATGCTTTAGAAGGCATGGAGTTAAAAAGTTCAGCCCTGGAATTATACTCACCTTAATCATTGAAGGCCTAGTGAGTAAATCACCTGGGTCTGGGCCTTAGTAATCATCTTTTTAAAAAGTAACAAAGAATAAACCAAAAGGGTTCCCAAAATTTTGCACAGGGCCATTTTCCCATAAACATTTTTAATAAAAAGCAATCTTGTTTTAAAATTTGCAGCAAGGTCTCATGTTTAACTATGTACCATTTAGAGTTCGTACTCTGTACCATTTCGATCACATACAGATTCATTATAACAGACATTTAAGCCAGGGGTGCCCAAAATTTAGCACCCCACTGTATATACAATCTGAGGCCAGAGGCTTTTGGTTAGATGAGCAATTGTTTCCAGTCAAATGCTTCCATGGGTTATAGACACATCATCTTTCAAAATAGTTTCATATTTGGACTAATATTGGACAAAGAAAATATGAAATACAGAAGAGGCCAGACATGTAGTGTGCTACTGACCTTGTTATGAGCATCATAAGATTATACATTGCAGGTATAGAGATGACTGAGAGCCATCGGTAGTACAGATCAGTCGCTGGGTCCATGATCCACACCTCCTTCCTGAAGAAATGATACCAAATTTTGTTTCATGGGTGATTTTCCTTCAATTTTCCCTCCCATCCCTTACAGAAATGGAATATACTGCAATAAATTGTAAATATGTGGTATTTTCAGTATATTCTATCTCTATAAGGGAGTGTTTGTTGCAACAAAATATATATTATTTGGTCATTCAAAATGTTGTGAGCCCTATCTGTAAGGTGGTCAAAACAGTAATGTGAAATTTATACTATAAATTCCAGTGGTGCCATTTTGAAGGTTCTATTTTGTCTAAAATCTCCAGTCTACCCCCAGGCTACTGTGTACTTACGGTGGCTCCTCTTTCTTTTTGTCATCTTTTTTATCATCCTTTTTGTCATCTTTCTTGTCATCTTTTTTTTCATCCTTTTTGTCATCTTTCTTCTCATCCTTTTTTTCATCCTTCTTTTCATCCTTCTTGTCCCCATCTTTTTTCTCCTCTTTCTTTTCATCCTTTTTTTCTTCTTTCTTGTCCTCTTTTTTGCTAAAGACAACGTTGCCATTTTCACATTGTTTGGGCTATGATGGCAGTGAATTAATAGCTAGCTCTACAGCACTAAAACTAGTCTAATAGTTTCTAATGTCGCTCTAATGCAGGGACCAGCAACTCGCAGTCCTTGAGCTTCGAAACAGCTTTTCCCTTTCCTCCTGTTACCTGGTATGTTACCAGTCTGACCAATCGGTATCACTAATTACCCAGGAGAAAAGAATACTTGGGCTGGAGTTGGATTTGAGGGCCGGAGTTGATGATCCCTGCTCTAATGGGATTCTGGTATAATGTTCACTCATCTATTACCTATTTATTACCTTCAAATCAAACTAAGAGACATTTGACACTATTTTCCCTGTTTATATTTGGTGCAAAGTCCGCATAGTACTTTCTATGCGCTGTACGGTTTGCAGGAAGCCAGGAAGGGGCAAAGTAGTAGTAGCATACATTGATCATCAATGGCAAAACTTCTGTGACTCACTGGCTGTATTCTACAGTCTGTGCAGGATCAGTCAAGAAAATGTAACTGTAACTTGTTTCAGACAATTTGCAGAAATATGGATTTCATTTCTATACCACTGCTATAGTCATAAATTATTCTATTTTCTTCTTTTGTGTGTGTGATTGTGTGTATGTGTGTGTGTGTGTGTGTGTGTGTGTGTGTGTTGCATGCCACAGAGTGGCAAAGGCAGCTCAGTAAATGTATTTTCACTATGTGGAGGTCAGTGGTTTCTATGGCATGTTTTGGAGATCAAAGTAAACAGCTAGCTGGAACTAACTAATTCTAATTCTTGAAATGATCACAATCTTAACTTATTGGGGGTTTATAATTTATTTTACATGACAAAAAGAACCTCTCTAATATGCACAAAATGAAAGTCTCATCATTGACCATAATCTGCCTATTATGGAATAGGACTGAAAAGCAACTAGTTTACTAGTTCTACTGAGAATTCTAGAGGTTCTACCAAAACTACAGCAGACAGACTTACTCGTCTGTATTGTTACAGTTGTTGACGTTGAGAGGTGCCAGTGGCCACTGACTGATCAAACTTGAAATACAATGTAACAAGATGTGTTATTTAATGTATTGATGCTTTTCCCATGTCATAATTTGATTGTAGTACATGGTATTATTAATACAGTACACCCATCCACTATCTATACCCGCTTATTCCTGGTCAGGGTCGCAAGGGGTGCTGGAGGACCATGCATTGGACAAAAGGCTGATAAAGTAGTTTGAAAATTAAAAAGATGTTTTTCAACTTGGAAATATCTTCTTGAGGATCTTCAAAATAAGCATACCAATGTTAATATCTATATCATCTGTACTATCAAATACATTTTTTAATGCCCAAAGTCCTTATAATCCTGCTCGTCCTTTCACAGTGTCATTGCTAGTGGGTTTAAGGAATCTGACTAAACACAGTCCAGCTTAGGAGTACGAGCAGGGTTTGTGCAATTCTAGATTTAGTCACACAGATCTGAGATCAGTACTGGATTATGTGTCATAATGAGATCACAACGAGGGCACCACCTGCAATCACCCATTCTAACTGAGATCAGTGGAAGGTTCAGTAAAATCACCACGTGTGTGCCTGCCATACTCACCCTGTCTAACTGGTCTGAGATCAGTGGTAGGTTGTGACTTACTTCCTCTTGCGTGGGTGAATGGGGTTCCCTAGTGAGGATGGGGCACAGCTGGATGACTCTTTGAGCTCCGGGACCCGGAAACGCTCCATGAAGGAGTCAGGCCTCTCAGCCTCCTGGTGCCATCTGCCTGAGGCCCAGCTCCTCAGCATGAACACCACATGGGAGACCCTGGAGACCACGGTATCCCAGGTCATATTAGCATTAGCACATTAGCCTTAATACTTAAATACTTAAATACATAAATTAAATGTACTGAAATATAATATTGTGACCTGGGGAATTATTAGGTTCTATCTGTGTCTTGAGTGGTTTTGAGATACTGAGCTTTTTTAAAATGTCAGAACCTTATCATTCTATAGGTCTGTTTATGAATATTATGTAAAATGCATATGGGTGACATAATGTGCAATGGCATATGTTGCAGTATTCGGACAGTGGTACAATTTCTGTTCTTTTCGCTCTACTGAATGGATTTGAAGTGGGTGGGATGATCTCTGTAGGAACTACAGCTCCTTTTATACGCAGTCCTCCTATTTCAGGGCGCCACATTTTGGACAAAAGGTTTCACAGGTGATTCTGATTAGTCAGTTGTAATCAATTGCTTCCTTGAGGGCTTTCAGTATCTAGTCTTCATTCTAGGCTTTTTGATTGCCTTTGGCATCTGTTATTGGTGTTTGTCAACATTAGGACCAGAGTTGTTCCAATGAAAGTCAATAAGGCTGAGAAATAAGAAAAACAGTCAGAGACAGGCCAAACAATAGGCTTACCAAAGTAAACATTAAGAAGAAAATGTGAATGGGTGAGCTCAGTAGTTGCAAAGGGACTAGTAGGCCAAGGTAGACCTCTACAGTTGTTGATAAAATAATTCTTGCCATAATTAATAAAAATGCCCAAACCCCTGCCCAAAAGATCAGAAATGCTTTTCAGGATGCAGGCGTGGGTGTGTAGAAGACACAATTCAAAAAGATCTACACAGGCTACACTACAAGGTGCAAACCACTGCCACTTGGCCTTGTGGACAGATGAGGCCAATATTGACTTTTATGCAGGGCTGGATCCTCGGATAGGCCAACAAGGCCCAGGCCTAGGGCTCAAACTTTGTGGGAGGTCCAAAAATTGGGGCAGAAAAATCCCTTTAAAAAAACATAAAAAATGTTCCATAATTTGCGTCACATTTGCACACCAAATAAAAAGGCTGTAATCAAACAGGAATTAATCATTTGTATTGGTCATGCAAATAATTCACGCAATGGTATCATCCAATCCAAGGTGGAAATATCATGGAAAAAAAGCCAGACCCAAACATTTTAGTGCATCAGAACATATTTACAGGAAACTGCAAGGGAACTGTAGGGAGAACACTTTTTCATAATGATAGAATAGTGAGCTGCAAGATAGTGTCATTTATTTAATCTCAGTATACTGCTTCATCTGTTACATCTGTAAGGACTTGCCAAGAATGCTAGTAGCCTTATATCACAATATAATGACTGGAAAAATGTTACATGTCACCTACGGGAACACAACTTTTCCCCCATATCATATCATGTGTATGGTTGCACGTCCAGATTAAAACAGTAGAACTGATTGTTGTCTAGGTAGCCAAGAAGAATCAAAGAATATTGTACAAACATTCTATCCATCAAACAATGGCAATTACTTCGACTGTTTATAATTTTTGTTTTTTTAGGGGGGGGCACAAAACAGAGTCAGGGCCTAGGGTCCTTGAGCAACATGATCTGGCCCTGCTTGTATCAGGGTGATGGCATGAGCGAGTGTGGAGGCCAAAAAGAACCAAAGCACCCCATCTGTGAAACATGGTGGTTGGAGTGTTATTGTTTGATCATGTATGACTGCCACTGGTGCTGGCTCACTTGCCTTCATTGATGATGTAACTGTTGATAACAGCAGTAGAATGAATTCTGAAGTGTACAGAAGCATCTCATCTTATCTCCCAATTCATTGGATGGTGCTTCATTCTACAGCAAGGCAATGGTTCCAAATATACACCAGTGCTTTCTTTCTTCTTAATGATGTTCCAAACTGTTTATATTGGCAAGAGTATTTTTTTTGGCCGAACCTTTTAAAAAAAAAATTATTTCTCGTCATAATGGCTTACTTGACTTTCATTGGCACAACTCTGGTCCCCATGTTGACAAATGCCAATAAAAATGCGAAGGCAAATCTCCAAAGGCACAGAATTAGGGTGCTGAAAGATACTGAAAGCTAACTTATATCTGCACTAAGGAAGCAACTAACTAACACACCTGATTAATCATAAACCCTGTGATTCAATTTGTAGCAAATGTTATGGGGGCCCTAAAATGGGGGGCTATGTATAAAAAGGGATGTCATTCCTAAATGGATCATCCAATATTGATGTAAACACCCACAAATGAATGGTGACAGTTTGCCACATATTTAACCTGATATTCATTGTGTAATTTCAAATCTAATGTGCTGGAGTACAGAACCAAAATAACAGAGCTTGTACCAACTGTCTAAATACACAAATGCACGGTACATTCTGTTTATATTTATCAGACACAATCATACCAATGAGAACAAAGTAGTAAATTGTATATTTCTATATATTATTCAATACATACAATATCCTGAGTATATTGTACCTTTCATATAACAGTTTGTGCTTTGCATATAGGTTCCCGTTATGTCTTCATATCATGAGTATATTTTTAGTATAAACCAAGAATTCCAATATATGAGAAAGAATATTTGTGTTGCATAAATGAGACCCTGAATAGTGGCTTGTGTGCAAATCTGGGATTCAGGAGGCATTTAAATGATCTTGCAGGGCAAAGGGACGGTTAGTTACCTGGTCATGCCCCCAGGCCTTGTGAATGAACTGCTTTTGGTGTCCAAGGATGTGGCCTTCTGGGGCTCAGATGAAGTGTCCTCACACAAAGAGTGCACCCTTTGAACCGAAAATAGAGAGGGTGTATTTTTTATACATATATTTTCTTAGCAGACCCCATTATCCAGAACGTTACACTTTAACATTCTATACAAGCTGGATATGTATTGAAGGAGGTCAAAGTAAGTACATTGCTCAAGGGTCATTTGTTTTAATTGTCCTTTTTTATTGGATTTGAATTATTACATTATCCCAGCATAAGAGGCATACTTTAAATCTGGTGAAAAAATAGATAATACTGACAGAAAGGATTCCAGGAACTTCTGAAGATCTACAGTCTTTTTTATAATAAGTTATAAGACCCTGAAGATTGAGGGGATCTTTGAGCTTTTCTCCCAAGTGATAATGAGAAACTCTATTAACACACTTCCCTTTATCCCACAGAGATGTTTTTCATGTACAGCACCAGTGATCAATAAAACAACCTCATCTCTCACATTGTCCTTAAAAAGGACAAAATGCATCTCCTTTCAGGGCTTTCAGGCTTCTTTGTGCTCGTTGAAGTGGACTGCTTCAGAACATTCAGTCATTCATTTCACATGGCAACAGGTTAAGGGATTCAATCGAACACAATGACTTGAATCAAATTAGTTTCTTCTTCCAAATAATCCACATGTCTCCTAGACCCTATACCCACAAAGCTATTGAAGGAGCATCTGCCTGTTCATTACATTTACATGAATTAATTATTCACTCTTATCAGGTTATGTCCCCATATTGTATCTTTTAAGATGGAGAAATCAACTCAAGAAACCAAATCTGGATCCCACTGTCCTAGCCAATTATAGACCCTTTTTTATCAAAGATCCTTCAGAAATGTGTAGCTCATCACCTTTCTTCTTTCCTACATGCCAACAAGGTATATGACAAGTTTCAGTCTGGGTTCAGGAAGCACCATAGAACTGAAACAGCCCTCGCTGGTTGAACAATTTCTTTCTCTCCCTGGATTGTGAATGTATCTCTATTCTTGTCTTATTTGACCTAAGTGCTGCCTTTGATACTATAGACCACCACATTCTCCTCTGTAGGCTGGAAAAATCAGTTAGCATTACTGGACAAGCTCGTTTGTGGTTTAAATCGTATCCTTCTGACAGATCTCATTTTGTTATGGTAAGTCCTCTGAGCATTCCAGGGTACAGTTTGGAGTACTCCAATTATCGGTTTTGGGTCCTTTGCTCTTTTCTCTTTAAATGCTCCCTCTCGGGAACATCATAAAAATATATGGTGTTAAATACCATTGCTATGCAGGTGATACACAACTTTAAATATCTATTAAGCCAGCTGAAGCTGTCCAGCTATAGCCAAATTGGAGGCCTGTCTTAGAGATGTTAAGGCTTGGATGACCCAAAATTTTATCATTGAATTCAGTTAAGACTCATATACTGATAATAGGTCCCTATGGACAACATAAAAGTCCTGAAGGGCAACATAAAAACAATTAAAAACTCTAATTTAAACAAACAAAGTGGTTTAAGTGACTTAATAATGGTTCAATGGTACAATGTCGTTTGAACGACTTAATTTATTTGTTGAAAATTATGGAAAATTCCATCCATGTGAGATTTAAGTGAAAATGCCAAGCCATTGTTGTTGCACTTTTTGCTTTTTTTTCAGTGAAAATACATGGAATGCACAATAAATAACCAATGTATAAACCATTCATGGAGCTTGCAGAGAAACATACAGCATATTTACAACACAACACTGGCTAGGCATTTTCATTTAAAGCTCACATGGGTGGAATTTTCCATAATTTTCAACAGATAAAGTCACTCAAACAACATAAATTGTTTGAACAACTTAATAATTGTTTTTAACAAAAAATAAAGAAATCTTGAAAATTGAACCACCCAATGTTTTTTTTTGTTTTTTTTCTATGTTGCCCTTCAGGGATTCCGTAGGTCCCAAATCACTTAGAGATTAATTCCTGCAGTTTTCTTTGAAATTAGGTTTCTGTGAAATGATGGTTTCTCTGTTTCTGCCAAAGCTGCTGTTTGCAGTCTCAAAGAAAACTGAACTGCATACAGTATGCCCTGAATGTAGGGGTAAGTGTTCAATTATCTAACAAAGTTTACTGTATGTGGAATGCTGTATAACCTATATAGGTTGTAATAGGGACCATGTGTGCTCTGTTAGTATCATAGTGAATTTTACACTTGAATGTTGAATTATGAATCCATGTTTAAGGACACAGACATTTATGTCTCTAACCTGTTGCCGCCATGCTCCATCTGCTCCAGGTCATCTTCATACGGCCTTTGGCGGGTGGGGTAGGATTGCTGTGTGCAGATTTTTGCCATACTGACCTGTCTTTCTCTTAGACTCTGCTGGCCAGATGCATCTAGCTGCCAACTCACAGCTGTGGATCAGAGAAATGTTTCTGTATGTTTGCCTCATATATACAAACACACACACACACACACACACACACACAGCACACACATTCACATACATAATGTAAAATCCACATACATGCACATGTACACACACGCTCACACGAAATGCACACACACAAAGTATATTACCTGTGCTCAGGTAAAATACCTTGTCAAAAATAAATAACTAAGGATTCAAACCCTATGCACTCAATATTTACAGGAAGGTTCAAGGCAGGTCAGAGACGGATTATGAGTCAGTTGTTGTTTACACAGATTTATGTCTGAACAGATGTACTTTATTTTTATGTTTATGTTTTTGAAGTCAGTCAGTCTCAACAAATATTCTAACAAAGAACAGACACAAAAGACTTGTTTCTGATGTGCTTTCCAAACCCACATTTCACTGTGACAATCATGTTTATTTCTTAAACTGAAGAGGACACATATTTTCTTGCTGAGAGTTATAAAATGGTCAGGTACTATGCGTAATATCAGAATGTTTCCAAAGGTTGAAACGGTAACATAGGTTTCATTAAAAAAATATCAAAGTACCAAGTAGAAAACTTGCATTCCATTCAAAATTCAAGGGAAGTCCATTGAGAAAATAGTTTTTTAAATTTTTTTCATTTTCTCAATGCATCTATTGATATACAACTGTACATGTGTATGTATGTATGTATGTTTGTAGGCCAACAGGTCATAGTGATTGACATCCTGTAGATCAGGGGTTCCCAATCATGTGGCATGGAGTGCCGCGTGTATGCAGGTTTTAATTCCTACCAATCACTACACCAGCTGATTTCACTTAACACACCTTCAACCAGAAAGGCAGAAACTATTTAGTGAAACTTTTATCTAGTGCCTATGCATGATTAATTGATGATTTAACTAATTATTCGTTGCTATTGCATCCAGCTGTACATTTCATTAACAACATGTGAATGTACTGGCCTGTTCATAAAGAAAGCGCATTTAAATGTTTCTTTTCACTTTGTACTTGAGAACTAATGATGGTCCTTTGACGAAACATTTCGGTTTAAGTCTTCTGCTGCTGTAGCCTATCCACTGAGAGGCTTGATGCGTTGTGTGTTCAGAGATGCGCTCCTGCATACCACTATTGTAATGTACGGTTATTCGCGTTACTGTCACCTTCCTGTCTGCTTCGACCAGTGTGAAATGGAGCCACAGCCAAAACACTGGACAAATCCCCTTTATCCCCTTTATCCCCCTAGACATTATCACCAGTTTTCCAAAAAGGACATTTGGAGACTCCAGAAGGACACATGAAAACGAAATTATATTATGGGTCTCATGTTGTGTAAATGTTATTAGCTAAAATTCTTCTCTACTGCAATAGCATACCACTAGCAGGTTCTAGGCTGAGCTGAAGTTATACTGTATTTTTAGCCCACAGGAGGGGATCACGCTTTTACTGTGCAACTGGATTACCAATACTGGTCAGAAAACCTGGTACTTGTGCTGATCGTGTTCCAGAGAGCCCATACAAAACGTAGATAATAGTGTTCCTATGTACAAGTACTTTTGTAGAAGTAAGCAATGGCAAAAAGGACAACAATGATAATTCCTTCAGAGAAAGTAAACCATGGACATTCTATCGACGTTTCTCCAAGTTAGAACATTTTTAGAATAGCATTATTATGCATTTGGTTCGCTGGACCTTTGCCGTGAAAAGGCAAAGGTCCAAGACACTGACATTACCTTATTTTGTGTAGTATATGGTTTTCCAAAATGCAGAGAAGGCAGGTTCCCCCACACTTGTTTTGCCACCCACATGCTACAAAATAAGAAACTGTTGTCGCTAAAGCAATGGCATGTTAAAATAGGTTATACAGATGGAACTGTGGGTTTAAGGCTTTCAAACGGTATATCCTGTTACCTAAGTGATTGAAAATGTCACCCTGAATAAAAAAAAACCCCACATCGGCCAAGCCCTGGGCAGGTGAAAATTAAGGGGTTAATTGAACTGTTCAAGTAAACAATTTGATTCAGAAGATTATTTTATTTAATTCCTTGTTTATTTATTTGTTTTTATTTATTGATTCATTTCATTGATTGATTGTACATGGTTCATGATAAATATAAATAACTATATTACCCTGTAAACAATTCTACCATACAGAGATTATATTTTTTTCAAAAAAGTATTATCTGGCCTCTGGTGTTTATAATGAATGGTGTTTTGGGTAACTGTAGCATGAGCAGGCCAAAGTAATGAGATTACTGTGGCACACCTTCATATGTTATATAAAGTATAAATTGCCCTGGAAGGATGCTTATTCAGCATCTAAACGAGTGGAAATCTGCAAACCTGTGCAGACATTAAAATCAATGTACTACAATCCCATTTTAAAAACATCATTTGAAAAAGTTATTTGCACAATATTACTCTGTAGTATTTACATCCTGTTTAATGTCACATGTATGGGGCCTTATTGTAGCAGAACTATTTTTGTGAGTGGAGAGCAGTGTAACTGTATCTCAATCCGTGTGTGTACTGAGATTTGTGAATGCATACAGGAATCTGTAAATGTGTATTCAGAGTCTGTGTGTGCGTAATCATATTTGTAAGAAAATCTTTAAAAAAAAACTCAAAATCTGTATTGAGATTTGCAAATGTATTGAGATTTGTAAATGTGTAAGCAAATCTGTAAATGCGTACATAGATATTAATGGGAGAAAAGTGTAAGTATTTTGCTCCAAGAGCTGGAAATACAGACAAGTCATCAGTCACAACTTAGACGGGCCTCTCAATTCTGCAAATGTGTGTGGCGATTTGAAAATTTGTGTGGAGATGTCTGTGTGCCTCAGTAGCTATATAGCCTGCATACCACCAGTTGGCGGTAGCACCCAGTGATTTTAAGTGTGACATTGCAGGGCTGGGTAGATGCAAGGCAGACTACGATGAAATCTAGATTGCTTGCGGTAAGTACATGTTCAGGTAAAAAAAAAAATATATATTATCTGTGACAGTTATCTGTGAACAAGTTGTGTTTGCTCTGCTTCTGCGTCACCGAGCAATCTCTTACACCAAGCGGCCCTGGCAAGCTAACTTGAACAATTAACCTAGCTGAAAATGTTTTTGCTACATTATGTAGGTAGCTAGGAGTCACAGGAGGGTATCAAGCTGGAAGCCAACAAATCAGAGACAGATGCAGCTTAAACTCACAGTATAACGTGTCACCGCCACTTAACTTGAAGGCAGTATTGTCACAGGGGCTGCAGCCCAGGGCCACTGCCAAAGGGGCCTCCCCACGAGTTGTCCTCAATCGTTTTTTCATCAATCAATGCGTCGAATGTTAATTGCAGTACAACAAATACATGTTAATGTAGTTTTACATATAAAACTAGGTTTAATAAAATGAACAAAACCTTACGCAAAATATATTTGCGTGCCCTCATCCACCCCACTGCGCTGTTTCATTCGCATAGGCCTAACTAACTAAAGCAAACGCTTTAGATTGGCCTTTTATGCAAGTCGTAGTTTTCAGTTATTCACATTGTTATTATCACATTGTAAGCTAACGTACATTCACAGTATACTTAAAACTATTTTAGAAATGTCGTCTAACATCAGAAAACACGGAAGAAAAAAGAAGAGGAAAATCAGAAAAGAAGAATTACCATCTTACTTTAAAGCACGGGAAGAGCCATGCACAAGTACAGAAGATAAGATATTGAACCTAAATGCTAACATTACATTAGTGTCATCAACTAATATGATGTCTAAATTATTCAACGGCTGCCTACAGCCTGTACCAGCTATTCTATCTGGTGATTTGTTATGGGCTTTTAGTGGATGTATTTGGACTGCCTTAACTGGGTTTTTTTTCTTTGTTATGTATGGCTCTCCAACAATTGGTATGAAATAAAGATTTATTATAACCTTATGATTAACGGAGTAATGTATTAATGTAGTCAGAGGTTGGCCTTTCTCACTTTGCAAAACGAAAGCACGAGTGCACGTCAATCTCATCATATACATTAAACGGGGTCATTCATCGCGGAGAATGGGCTGCTATCTTAGCCTATAGCTATTGCGCTGAATTTCGCTTGTATAATAATTGTGTGCTGACTGTGATATGTGGTATAGTAGCATATAAGGCGGCACCCAACAGGTGTATTTTTGCTGTGAAGGACGCAAATTGATTGATTGATAGCAACGCCGACTGCCAAATCGCAATGCAATTTGAAAAGCTCATGCTCAAAATCGTTCGAGTGTGTCACTGTCTTGGGGCCAAACATTTGTCAGCCCAGGGCCTCCAAACCCCTTAATGCGGGCCTGTATATTGTAGCCTATATTTTTACATCACTGAGCATCAAGTAGATTAATTCTAGTGATGTGACAATACACTGAAATATTTCGGCTTTTGCAAAGGTAACCATATCATCACAAAGTATGTCAAACGACTAATCTTTGCATTCTAATGAGAAGCAAATTCATTATAAAATTATACCCTTTTTCTTTAAAAGCGTTTTTATAATCATCACAAATGTGAAATAAATTGAAATGAACTAATTTAAACTTTTGATGAACATATGTATGCTATCATCTCTATTCCGGAATCTACCCTGAAGTAAGTTTATTTTAGTATCCTTGGTGACCAAACTAAATTGGGCACATTTTACACAACTGTCTTCAAAGAGATTTACTCCAGTAAACATAAACACAAACGGGTTTTGTGTTATCTTTTAGGCATATTCATCCATAATCTGTATTTTTGATTTGGAACCATTTCATATTTCTTTGAGGCTATAACACAGCTTTATCCATACAGATCACACTTGGCTTTTTAGGAGGAAAATGGTACCGAATGGTCAAATGTGATGTGACTCCATTTCAAATGTTGCTAAATAACAGTGGACCGTTAATTGTATTCAAATTGATTAGAATATAGAGTTTGTCACCAAGTTGGCACTGGTAACAGGCTTGGAGCCGTTTATTGTGTCAACAGAGGTCGTTTGTTGACGTACCTTTTAAACATATTGGCCTAATAAATAGGTCTTGTTAAGACAATAAATTAGAAAATTAATAAAGAATCTCTGAAGCACTTCATATCACTTCATTAGGCTGCTTTAAAATAGGATAATTAGAATACATAACATACGAAAGTGTATTAAATTATGTTTGGCCGTTCCTATTCCCTTGATGTGAAATCCGTCGTTATTGGTGCAACAATAATTTATTATGGTGATCTCACAATAAAAATAAACATTTCGTATGTCTGTTTTATTGAGAAGCTTTGTTCGGGGGCGTGGCGAATGTACTCTCAACATGAGTCTTCAGTGTCCAGATTAAGGCTAATACTATGGTTTTAACGCCACTCATGCAGATCTTTGATCATTTGCATGTTTTATCCCATTAGCACGTTTTAAATTCAAGTATTGTGTAAACATATCTACAATTGACTTAAATCATCGGCTTTTATTATCCACGTCTTGTTAAACCACGTCACCCTATTTCTCTCAAAACTTTTTCAGACTAGCCCTATATTTCACCAGCTTGAATTGCACTAAAATAGGAAGTATACATATACCTGGATGGAGAGCTTGTAAGCGATAGTCCTCAAGCCGTTCTGCGCTGATCTTTTTGGTAAATACTCCTCCTGAAGTGAATATCAAATAATCCCATTTTTAAAAATTAAATACAATTCCGTTTTTTGTTTGGGCATAATTTCTTTTCTTCAGTAATTTATTTCACACAATATTCCAATTATTGTCCTCGCTGTAGATTCGTTGGAACCATCCAATAACTTTTCAATTCAATGCGCAAACATCAATTTGTCCGTTTCAGCACCCTGGACGGCTCCCAGCTGTGCGTCAACACTGGCACGAAACAATCACGATCACACACTCGTTCCCCAGTCACTCACTCAAACGCTTCTCAGACTTGACGCGCCTCCCCTCGTTAATATTAATCACCACTAACTTGGCCACAGCTAAGCAGCTTCACATCCACTGCGCACTCTACATCAATACAACTGCATGTGATCGATTTTCTACTACTCATAACCAAAATACTGACAAACAGTAAACAACGTGCTTACTCACCGCCATGATATTCAATTGTCATCATTATCATCATAACCACAGACATAATGAATGATAGCAGTAAGTGTATTCATTGTTCAAGTGTATGTGTAGATTTGTATTTTTTATTTTAAAAAAACTTTTAACTTTAACTTTTCCCAGTTTTGTGAACCACAGTTTTTAAATTATTTATTAATTTAAAAGGATGACAGGTCTTCATATGTAATCATCATCACAAAGTGTGTTTATATTTCCAACTTCATTGTGACAAGGCAGCTGAATACAAAATCATTTTATATATTTAAGTTTTTTTTATTACTATTATGAGGGGGAAAAAAATATACCTGGACCAAAATTTAAATAAAATGAACACTGTAAAAACACATAGCGCTTCCAGCTAAAAAGTCTAGACCATTTGAAATTATTACTGATGAGCCGCTTGCGAGAAGTCAAATTGCTTGCCAAGATCTGGACTATTCTTTTACTTTATTTCCAGTGATCCACATATAAAGAAATTGGTAAAGGATTACATGTGAGATTCAGTTCAACTTTAACAAACATGCACAAACAAAGACATGAATGAAAGTCCAATTTAGTAATGTGTGTACACTGAAAACATGACAAGACATTCTGAAGCTAGGCATTTCATAATTGGGGGCAGCCTGTAGCCTGGTGGTTCAAGCCCCGATGTAGCCACGATAAGATCCGCACAGCTGTTGGGCCTTGGAGCATGGCCCTTAACCCCACGTTGCTCTAGAGGGGATTGTCCTTAGTCTTAACTCTAAGTCAAAAAGTATCAGATAAACTAACAAATATTATTATTCAAATTGGTGTTATCATCTACAACATGACTTGGTCTGTATGAGTATGGACAGGGAACATTCACTTACTCTTTCTACGAAAACAGCAACTACGTAAGAGCTGCTCTGTAGCATGCGTATAGTAAGTTACACTTGTAGTGTGCCCAACTGTAGACTGTGGAGATAACCCTTAGCTCCGAAATAGTATGGCGCCGAACACAAACTGTGGTATGTCTCAGCTGGTCTGTGATATTGCACAATGACAATGCTGTCACCTCAGGAAATATGGCACTATATAGGTCAAGCAGGCAGAGCCATATTGGTATAGTGGCAAAAGCGCTATTGGCAGAAGGAAAAGCTTGATTGAGTGAGGAGGGCTGTGATTTTCAATGAGTGTGAGCCGCCCTTAGAGATCAGAGGAGCTGGAGTCAATGGAGTAGACTGACTCATCCAGCTCATCTTCTGTGTCATTTCCTCCTTCCACCTCTTCTTCCTCTTCCTCCTCTTCCTCCTCCTCAGTCCTACACAATTGCTGCCTGGCGTAGAGATGTACCGCCATGTTGAATTGTTCCTCAGAGAGACCGAAGCTGTGGTGGGCTTCTACAGACTGACTGTTGAGGCACAAGACAAACACAATCCACAATGGAGGCATATGGCATAGGCTTTTAGCCAAAGTAACTTAAAGGTTACATGTAACATACACTGAAAACACTAGAGTCAGAGATCAGTAGAGTTACACTCAGTTGGGATGAATTAGATCAATTCCTTTTTTTATGTTCTATTGTGTAGATAAAATATTGAAATATTAATTAACTCAATCCAAAGAAATGCAATAAATTCATAGAAGCATCCTTATAGAACTTATGGGAATGTTTCCGGTCATTCACTGAATGTGTTTGTTTTTTTGTCTCAAATGAAGTAAAATGGCACTGACTCCAACCCTGGCTACAGTCGAAGCAGTGCCAGGTAGAGGTACATATTACAAGATCTCCCAAACGGGCTTTTTAATTAAAAACTTCATTAAGGTGTAGTATCAAAGGTCATCTTTCAGTCTCCTGCCAAAAACACAAAACACAAATCATGCACCAGACATCCTGCCAGCCAGTGCCCATTATCCTAATCCAGCTGGCTGCACTGCTGTAGATTGAAAACACACCTGGGGTCTGTTGCAGAAAGTGAGATTAGCAAATTATCAGGATACAATAAATCCAAATTTAGGAAAATCCTGAATATCGGATAGTTGTACCACAAGCGCAAAAATCCTAGTAATTTCCCTCACTCCTAATACACGGCAGACATTTAATGTGCTCTCCAGAAAAAAACAGACTACTGTACTGTACAAGCAGCTTTCTGGTATTTAGACATAGGACAACATTTTGTGCTTGTTTAAAGACTGACCAATTTGTTAATTTCTTATGGAAACTCAGGCAAAATTTCCACCTCGGAAGTTCAGCCTGGACAGATTATGCCATGTCCGTTCTAGCCAACTGGATCTATACTGTAAATATATTGCAGATCTTCTGGAATACAGAAGAGAAGCATCCAGGTTCTTGAATTCAGGGTCTGTTTTTTCCTGTGATACCTACCTGTGAGTGGTCATTTGTGCTATGCCTGATACACAATGAAGCAGCATCAATGTGGTAGTAAAAAAAAAAACTCCTGAATTAATTTGCGGGGGCAGAATTTCTCACATTTCTCCGTTGATGAAATGAATATGAAGTAGCGTGCCGGTGTAGCCCTGCACCACCCCAGGCAGAAAGGTGTGTGAGGTGGGGTCAGCGAGAGCCAGCGCGTAGTCCCCGACGCCCAGAGTCCGGGCGCGGCTCCACTTCCCGAAGATCCACTCCCTGTCTTGGACGGCGCTGGATCCGTCAGCCCAGCGGATCAGGTACTGCTTCCCGTTCCCCACCCTCTGACGCACCTCCGCTGCAGCATAGGCAGAGCAGGGTTCAGAACCAGGCTCGCTCCAGTCTCAGTACCAACCAGTGGACTCAGAGAGTTACATGGTGTTTCGTCACATTTTCTAGGTATTTATATGCAATTTGCACAAGAGGGCATTGAAGAAACACGATGAAAGTATGAAATATGTCTGTTCTTTAGTTTTAGAGAAGTAGGCGTTTTAAATGTATCTTCCTATTTTCAACTGATTGAGAATGTTCTCCAAGTAGTACGTCACACGAGGATAACTACTCCCCTTATCTCTCCCGCATAACTCGAGTCATGACCCACAGCTTGCGTTGCCGGCCTACAGGAAGGTGGGGCACGTCATAGCTAATTAACAGTTCAGTGGGAAATTTAGGCTTTGAAAAATAAGGATTGTCAATGAACGATTATTACATTGAGTGCAATCTAAATGGTGGAGGTGTGGATTGCATTGGCATGTCACACAGACTAATTAGCTGTCAGCAACCTGTTTAGGGTGAAAGAAGTACATACAACAAAATCCACACAAAAATGGTGAAGTGAAAACAACATCTATGTTCTGCAATGGCCATCTAAGTCTCAGACTTAAGTCCCATCAAAAACCTGTGGTCTGAACTGAAGAGGGGGGTCCATAAGGGCAAATCAATGATTCTGAAAAGTTCTGTATGGAGGAATGGCCAAAGATCCTTCCTAACCTTATCACAAATTATAGGAAAATACTGATGGCTGTCATCTTTGCCAGGGGTATTTGCATAAAATATTAGCAGGGGTGCCAATAATTTAGGTTTTCAGAAAAACAGATTACTTAATAAACATTGAAACATGAGAGTAAAAAAAAATGTTCAGGTCTGCAGACTGGTGCATGTGTTTGGAAAAATGGACTACCGGGGTGATAGGTCGCAGTGTGGTCAAGTCTGGCAACGACCAGCTGGCCCACCCAGCGCTCTTCGCATTCCAGGATGTAGGCCACATCCCTCTCAAACTTCTGCACAGGAATCAGGAAGAGCTGCCCCCGGGACGTGAACACCTCGCTGCCATCGTAGTACCTCACCTGCAACACGGAAACATGGTGCTCGACTAATGCAGTCACACACACTGGTGATTCTACAACTTTTCCTTGAAAATTACAGGGACGGGCAACTTCTGTTTTTATCCTGAAAATTAAATTGGTGGCAAATTGGAATCAACAACAGTTGTGAATCATACTATCTCCCAGTCTCAAAAATATTTCTTTCAATAATGGCAGTGATGTGGAGTGAAGTATTCCGTATTATTATCTTGGTGATTTCAAAGTCAGTCATGCTTACATGTGCAGTCCTGTGTCAATTTTATGCACAGTTTTATGTGTCAGTACAATGTTTTCATCTTCCAATTTTACCTTGAAAGAGTGCCTTTTTCAGCCATTTCCATGTTTGCCTCAAGTCCCATATGACTTGGTCATGTAGGTGAAATGCATGTTTGGAAGACTGAATTTGCCAACTATGACACAATTTGGGTAGAATTTATAACTTCAAATAATGAATCAAGGTTTATTTAATTGCATTGTTACCAGAATAATCGTAGGCCACAATGTAGTGGTTGAAGTAAGTGCAATTTAACATAGACCTTAACCTCAAACTAATGAAACCCTACCTTTATCTGTAGATCCTCAGTTAGACCCAGCACTAGCCCTGGACAGTACCGATCAGAGTACAGTGGGTGGGCACCAATGACAGTGTCTTCTGCCTAGAGGACAGGACAGGACAGGGCAGTTGAAGTGTACCTTGTTGTAAACTTGAAAAATTATTAATAATTAAGGTAGCGTGCATATCTGGATATCTCTATGCAATTCAGCAAGATAATCTCCACTAAATACATTGGTATAAATAACTGACATAAGTTCCATCAGACTGTTTAATTAATCACAGCAACGGCGTAGGTTTAGGTTGACTATGGGCAGGGGGGTTTAAATGCATAGACCCTGAGAACTGCAAAACTGCAGGGGGTCTGGGGACATGCCCCCTGGAAAGAAATTTCTGAAGAGAACAAAAATGATCAATTCTAAAGGGAAAATACTTGACTGATCAGAAAATCCCAGTCACAAAATTAAATGCCCATCTTTATTTTATGAAATTATATTTCAGTTACTGAGGTAATGTTAACTCATTGAACGTCATTAAAAGGGTCAAACAATATGTTAAATATTTTCAGACTTTTGCTCTCACTTTTGCTCTTACTGTTAGTGTAGACGAATGGATCCAATAAGGTTAAAATATTTAACAATTATTTAAGTCAAACTTACATTGATATTAAAACAATGTGCAAACCTTCTATTTAATTTATCTGGGATTATAGCATGGCTGCACTGCTTTGCTTAACACTGCTTTGCTTAAACACCCAGGACCGGAACTATCCATTTTATAAATGTTTTAAAGGATGTTTTCTATTTACCTTTATCTCCTGGCTGGAATCTTCTCCCTCTGTGATAATGTCTTCTCTCCAAACTCTCTCTAGCACCCCCTCTCTGTTCTGCAGAAAGTAGCTCTGGTCCCCACAAGCATGGACCACTGAACCTAGGGTTGGCAGGAAAATTTACTGGCATTTATTTTACATGCAGTTTAGAAGCCCAGGCCCCATCTCATGAATGTTTCCTCTGGCTATTGTGACAAACTTTCACGGTTCTCACTAAAGCTTGTTGTATTTTTGCCAATTTGATGATTAGTTCACTTTGGCTAATTGGCACTTTGGTTATTTGACTACTGATTCCAATTGTCTGCCGCGTGTGGTCTGACTGCCGATGAGGGTCAGCTGTGTGCCTTTCTTTCTAAGTCCCGCATCTTGGTTAACATACTTGTTTGTCACACTTCATCACTTCAGCACTGTTAGACTTTTTAATTTGTTTGTGCATTAATGTGAGGTGTGGATGGACCAGTATCATTTACCCATGGGGTTCACGGTCAAGGGAGCTGAACACGCAGCAGTCCGTGATCTTCTTAGGGTAATGTGTACATCTGTATGTTCCCATTTTTATTTTGAGTGCACAAATGTCAGGCATGTCAGTTGGAGGGGATTTAAGGAGGAGATCTTTGTGGTGGATTGTGTAGTTACTCTGTAGTTACCGAAGTTTGGAGTGTAACTCATCCCAGTCGGAGTGTTGTGTATCTCCGATAGCCTGGAGTTCTATAGAGGAGATCTTCATGGCTGTTTGCGTATTTACCTCCCTTCCCCTTAGGTCTTCCGCACTGGCAGTAGAGCCTTGAAGCGTGTTGTAGCTGTGTCAATATTAATGTATGTTTGCTGTTAGTGTGGCTTTTCACTAAGTCTAGTAGGGTTGTTTTGTGTATTCTAGCCTCGGTATAGGCGTTCTGCTTCGGTTATTGAAGTAGGGTCAATGTGTTTCATGGGTTCCAGTCTCTTTTTAAAGTAATCCTGCTTCATCAGGGAATTAGATTGTTAAGGTTGTTTTGTGTATTCTAATGTATTCCTGCTGTCGAATCAGATGGGATGTCTTGCATGTCTTTCATTATCATGTTACCATTCCAGTCCTAGGTTGGCTATATCACAGTTGGTAGCCAGGGTAGGTGTCTCCCTTGCGCTATAGGCG
Source organism: Conger conger (assembly GCF_963514075.1). Lineage (NCBI taxonomy): Eukaryota > Metazoa > Chordata > Actinopteri > Anguilliformes > Congridae > Conger > Conger conger. Next base: position 54,303,991 of record NC_083762.1, read on the forward strand.
TACCTTTGTTGTACTCGCCTTGTTTTACGACCACCATAATCTGTAGGACGTACGTTGAGTTTCCCTACCGTTTGTTTCCTCACTTGACTCAGATTAAACTAATCGACCATTTTGATAGGTCATTGTATTGGTTGGCTAATTGCCGGGGACTTTTCTTGTTCACCCCTTCCTCCTCTGGGGTGTATCCCTTGTCTATAGGGATGCCCACAAAAAATATCAGTGGTTATCTCAGGTCTTGTGAGTAACTTTTAGAACCCAACTCAGTCGCGTTTGGTCCTCCGACCCCGCTCCCCTTTACACAAACAGACCTCAGCTAGTAGCTTGCAGCGCCTCGAACAGCAGAGGGGAGGCAGATGAAATGAACTCAACTGTTATGAGAAGGCAAAATGGCTGCTGAATGGTCCTGCTGCTCGTGGTCTGTTGTAATGCCATTTGATAAATGATAGCCTGCTGTCCTGTTTTCATCTTTGTGTGACTTACCATAGTAGTACCAGCCATCATGGGCCCATCGGGCCAGCACGTTCCCTCCAGGACTGACTTTGGGCTTGTGGAGTCTGGCTGTGCTTACATACTCAGGAATACCACCAGGATCATCTTAAAGTAGCAAGGGAAACAATACAATATATTATGTTAGTTTGGCAAGGATGTATGCAACAGCAAAACATGTATGCTTTAAAAGATACAATAAATACAGTATATCACAATGTACACAGATACATAATCTAGTACATCTTAATATCCAGACTAATAAATTTTAAACAGCATCACCTTCTGTAAACAGACAATTCATGCAGGTTTCAAGGTCTGACTTTCTAATTTCCCAACAAGCCAGTCCTCAAGTCTATAATACACAGCAGCAGGCAAAGCCTGAACAGTGAAATGTCCAGTGTTAAATCTCCAGAGTTCATATGGTCCCAATTGGACGCATATGTACTCAGTCTTTAGTCCAAGTTTTCTGCTGAAGACCTAGGCATCCATAATGCAATAGAGCAATAAACAACAGTCCAATGCCTTTCTGCATTACACAACAGGAAAATCTCAGCAGGGTAATGTTATTACATCAGGGGTGTCCAATCTTATCTCAAAATGGCCAGCGTGGGTGCAGATTCTTGTTTTAGCCCAGGACTAACAGACTGGATTTAGGGTCTTGATTCATGGTCTGAAGACCATGATTAGTCACTTAGTTGAATCAGGCATCATAGTGCTGGGCTAAAATAAAACCCTGCACCCTGGCCCTTTTCGGATAAGATTACTTTTGTTTGTAATGATTATAGGGCCAAGAGTGTGCCTGCAGAGGCCATCACTGGGCCCTGTGCCACCCATTAAATAACCCTGGCATATGTTCTTGCCTCCATTTGGGAATACAATCCTGACCGTGCCAGCGCAATGTACAAAAGCCTGGAGCATTGCAAAATTCACTTTAGTCAATTTTAGTTCAGTCAATTCTTCATAACCATACAAATGCGTCTTATAGTACAGTGGACTCCAGAATTATTGACACCCTGAATAAACATGCACAAAAAGTGCTGTAAAGGAAACAATAATAGTTATTGGCTTGAGGTTTATTTTCTAACATGAGTGTGCTGTGTGCTTTTTGAATGATTCAATGTAATCAACCCAAGTCAAATATAAAATGTATTTCCCCAAAAAACAGGTTCCAAAATTATTGCCACCCCTTATTTAATACTTTGTGCAAACACCCCTGGCAAATATGACTGCCTTCTTTTCGTATCATTTGTGACAAGATTAGAGAAGTTTGGCAGAACTACAGGCAGCAAAACATCAATGACAGCATGACAGCAACTTTTTTGGTTGACAGCAGGTATGGGTGCTTCTCCTCGTATGCATTCCTCTTTTGCCGCCAAACATGTTGATGGTGTGTATTGCCAAAACATTACATTTTGGTTTCATCTGACCACAGAACTCTCTTCCAGTAATAATTCCAATGAGGTTTGATAAACTCCAGCTGCTTAAAAAGATTACAACTGTGTCTTTTTTTCTTTCAAAGATTTGATGAGTAAGCACTCTGAGACAGCCACAATGACAAGGATAAAAAAAACAACAACATACGGGCCCATCGCCCAGTCCAGGCTAACTCCCCTGTTTCTGCTTACAGCACCATGAGGCCTGGGAAATCGTCCAGGTGATCTATAGATCAGAACTGTTTATCTCAGATTAGGTCTCCTAACTGAGCACCCTAATGCTCCTTGCTGGAACGAGGGCTAAATGCAGGTGCCTGATTACTTGGGTTTACCTCAATCCTACAGGGCCGGACAGGGGAGTAAAGGGTTACAGAGAATGACCAGTCATGGCTGAAGACTATAAATGTTGCAAGACTGAATGTTATGGCTGTGGGAATAGGAAGGGGGACTAACTCATTCTAACAACACAAACAAACTGTCAGTTTTGTCATGATCAGCCCATTTGCTTTCTGGCCAGCAAGGAGACACAGTTGTGAGAGGAAACAGAAAAAGATATTTGCAACATATTTTTCCTCATTTGGAAGGTGTGTGGTGAATATTCTTCAGCGGCCTTTCACAGAAACTTGTCAAGCTAATTTTTGGCCATTGGGCTAAAATGCATCTGCCAAAATCAAAAAATTGATTGTCAACTTAATTCACAGCAAAAATGCAAGTTACTATGCAAGTGCCAAAATGGTGGATATTCCACCTCGCGCCGTACACAGGTCGAGTAACGTATACCACAAAGTCACGTGTGACGTGGGGTGACCTGTGCTACGTAACGTGCCCTACAAAAGCCCAGGTCGCCCCGCCCTGCCTTCTGCTCGCCTAAGATTCTGAGTGACAGAAAACTCCGCCATCCAGAATTCATAGAACCATGGTTACATGGTTACTGGCTACTCATACCAGCAAGGTCACGAGGAAGCAGCACACGCCTTCAGAAGTCAAGAGATAATGCTGGCTTATGCACATCATGCCACAGTATGTAGAGCAGCAATGTTGACCTTATTGCATCTGGGGAACCTGCATGGTGAAAGCCAGGTGGCTGCAGCATGTGTCACCCAGTGGGGCCCCTTTGGAGATGGCCAATGATGTGAAACACTCCTATGGAGTGATCCTTCACACCAAAGGCATGTGGAACCCTTGCTCTTATACATTTGATAGATCACATCCACTATTCAATGGGAAAGTCTCTGTTTGGAGGCCCTCTCCATATCCACCATAGCAGAGGACGGGCCGGTCAGCCAGGTTGAATCGATGCAGCACTTGACTGCTTGATTGGTATAATAAAACATTTCATCCATGTTATATGAAGGAGGGTAGTGAGTTGCTATCTCAATGGCCTGATTGCCAATAAAACCTTAGGAAGGAATGCCGGGTGGGGCCAGAGTGTCACTCCTAAACCCTCCATAATCCACCTCAACCACCTTGGGTTCCCTGATAAGGCATGGGGTTTGCCAACAAGCTTAGCAGCGGTAATAGCGGGAAATCATCTTGGGTGACAACCATTTGAGAATTATCCTTGACATGGACTCGAATGGGGTAAACAGAAAATGAAGTACCAGAGGGAAATCCACACGCAGGCGACATATAGTGGTCACGCTCGCTTGTGAGGGTTGTGCACGCCAACTGCCTGGTTATCGACCTACCTTAATGTGCCGGGTCAAAAGGGCAGCTACATACCTTAATGGTAGAAGCTGACCACACCTTGTCTGGAGGAAGCACAGCAACACTGGGACTGATGAAGGCACCATTCAAACAACAATCTCCATCAAAAATCATAAAGCAACCTAGTTGAGGGAGATCTAGCGTTAATATGTTGGTGGGAATGCATAGAGGGTTCCTGGCAACATATGTGCCAGTGTGCCCTGCTCTTAAGGAGAATGGGTGGCGCAGGAGTGGACTCCTGATGTAGTGGCATATGGGAACAAAGGGATTATGTCCTCCATTGCCTGGTCCTGCGGGTGCAGACTAGCCAATCGTCCAAATAGGGGTGGACTATAGGAACAGCCTGTGCATTCTCACCACTGGGATGTGAAATCTGTGTACATTATAGTCATAGAAGTAGATCATTTCCTTTCTGAAACAGCCTGGAGAAAGCTTGCTGCATTCAATGTGAGGAAAGGGAGAGGGTGAGGACCAAGGCTTCCACAGAGTCCTTGACGACAGTCTGTCTGACCCCGGTAGGTGGGTACTGCGCAAGCCCGGTCTGGCAGCAAGTCTGTATGAGTGTGGACATGAGCTTACTAAGCTCTCTGACATAAGGCAAAGGCCTGTAGTGAGATATCACTAAGGCTCTGAGCTGAGTTCCCTACAGTAGAAGATCGCAGCATCTGAGACAGACCTAGCATCAGGAGAGAGATATTATTCTCTCTCCTGAAATTAGTTCACCTGTATTCGCCACTGGCCTCAAGGAAGGCAGTTAAAGGAATACACCAACATTTTGGGACATATACCTTTTTTCTGAGCTGATGGAGCAGAAACACTCCTGGGCAGAGATAATGGAAAAAGGTTCTGTTAGTAACAATGATGGCAATTATTAATAGCGCAATTCCACCGCTGCTGATAGAGCAAACACACTCGAACAAGGATAACAGGATCTTCAAACTGAGAAAACATAACTGTAAACAGTTCCGTTAACTGTAATGGTGATTATCAATAGTACAGCTGCCTCAGAACCGGCCCTGATAACCAACTATGTTTTAAGACGTGCCCGTTATGGCACAATGACATTACATTGTTATGTTGGTAACACAATCTTTTGGCTGGTCTGCAAATAATAACAATATGATCCCCATGAATAATTAGTCAAAAGTGTGCTGGTTTATTCAGTGCAAAGCAACAGCAAACCCAAACGAACACATTCCTTCCACAGTGGGGCTAATCTCCAGCCTAGAGAGTTTACTTTTATTTGTATTATTTTTCTCAGCCTCATAATGGCTTCCTTGACTGATTGCTGAAAAATGCCAATGACACACTTCAAAGATAATCAAAGGCCTAGACACAAGACTAGATACTGAAAGCTTTCTTATACCTGCACTATGGAAGAGATTGAATACATCTGACTATTCAGAAATAGTTGAGAAGCCAACCGTCCAATTACTTTTGGTAAATGGGGGGGGGGGGGGTTATTCCTTCACGCATCAGCAGATTTGGATGGAAATACCCTCAAATTAAAGGGGACATTTTGCACCTCAGATGTATTGTTTATTTTCAAATATAATGTTCTGGACTACAGAGCCACAGAACAGAAATTATACCTACTGTCCTAATACATACAGACTGCACTGTATTGTGTGTAGTATAAGTGGACTCGGTTTGTTGCCCGGTTTGAACTCAGGTTGTTCCCAAGGCTTCCCCACTGCTCAGCCTAGGGATAAGCAGTTGCAATGGGATTGCTGCTAATCTTTTGATGCCATTTGTATGCTCACTGAGAGTTTAGGCAGCTGGGGCTTGTAGGTGAAGGGGCCATGGGTGAGCCCTCTTGAACCCCCCGCCCCCCCCCCATTCCCTCACAATCCAGCACAGCTAATCACTCAGAAGGGGACTTTGCTCTCCTAAAGTCACCACACCCATCTTTCACTCAAGAGGGGAAAGGGCCTACTGTACATCAACATAAAGAGGAAGCACAGCACAAACCAAAAGAATGTGCCTTTTATGATCTTTTATGACATTGCTAGCTGGTGCCTATGCTGCTACCTCGCTTCCCTAGCTTAAAGAAAAAATAGATGTCAATCTCAATGGGATTCTGGAGGATAAATAAAGGATAAATAAAATAAATATGTGTGCACAGGGTACCAGTTTTAGTGAGTCATAACAGGAAATGGCTGATTTGCAGGAACAGCAAAGAGGGCAGTTGGGACTCATCAGGGAGACACGGCTGGAGCCGAGGATTTTCTGGCTTCTCTGTCGTGGCTGGATTTGACTGCTCCTTCCATGCCGGCAGATCCCCCTCACCCCCGCCCCTCAGCTCTGACTTCAGTGTCCTTTGCAGGTGCACTGGGATCAATTAAAAGCCTCTTTGCACAAGCCACAACAGGCCGCTGGTAATTACCGTGGTGCGCTTAACCCCAGGGTTACCAGGGTACACACAATACAAATGACAGCAGAGGCGACGGCGAGCGAAATCGGTCCCCGTGAGGAGCCATCTTTGGTCTTTTGGCCGCCTGTCAATGTGACTCGTCAGTTCTCTTTTCAAAGCCCTTTCTTCTGAAGGCTGAGTCCAGGCTTCTCTGGTAGTCTGGCTCATGATACTGCTGCGTACAGCATACAGTGATACCTATGCTGTCTCTCTCTCTCTCTCTCTCTCTCTCTCTCTCTCTCTCTCTCTCTCTCTCATAATGCAGGTCTACTGTAATGTCCTCTGCATTGCTGATGAGAACTACAGTTTGAATTTGTCCTTTTATGTTTATAAATGAACATACAGTGCAGTCCGTATGTATTTGGACAAATTTATGTTCTTTTGACTCTGTAGTCCAGCGCATTGTATTTTAAATGAAACAATAAATGTGAGGTTAAAGTGTTGTCCCCTTTAATTGGGTGAATCAGGTGATGCGTACATCCATTTTAGGGGACCGAATGTAATTGGATGGTCGGCTTCCCAGCTGCTTCTGAATAGTCAGGTGTATGGATTGTTCTTACATGTCACAAATCATGTGACGCTGATCCATTCGCTATGCTGGAGGACAACACGTCCATACAACTGCATGGCAAAAAATATAGTTTTTAGCGATAATACAGATTAATTGTGCTTCATTTCTGCACAGTTCATCAAATGGGTTGCACAAATCGAGCTGATCGGGAGAAAGACGACTCATTCTTTAATTTGCCAAAAATGATTACCCATCAGGGAGAACTGAAAGTCAAAGAAGCAATTATAAAACTGAGAAACAAGAATAAAATGGCTAGAGACAAACCTAAACAGTTATCAACTGTTTGGAACATAATTAATGAGAAAGACAGCACTGGTGAGCTTACTAATCGCAAAGGGACTGGCAGGCCAAGTAACTAGCTACGAGGTACTTTACAATCAGCTAATAAATGTTGTGGCATCACTTAGGATATAACCAGATAGGATATATTTAAGCATTATGGAATGAGAACCCGTGGTACATCGTGGATATTGGCACAGCTAGCGGGGTGGTTCGGCACAATGTGAAGTTTATACAATGGTTACCACTTTTATCTTTAAAAATTTCACAAAAGAAAGACAGGACAAACTTTCAATGAATGCTAGTTTGGTTGCTATTAGATAGCAATAATGCATCCCTACTGCATTAGTTGAGCAGCGGTATTGCTAACGTTAGCTAGCAATAATGTATGCCCGCTCCACTAGCTAAGCAATGGCATTAACCTTAGGTACTAGCAATAATGTATCCCCACTGCACTAACGTTAGCTAAGCAATGCTATTGCAATAATGTATTCCCATTGCACTAATGTTAGCTAGCTTGCAAGTTTACACCTGACGACACTGACACACAAGTAATTTGTAGACGTTTATCTGGGAACTGTCAGATAACGTGCAGTTAATTAAATAATTCATAGCGTCGTTATGAGTTTGGTGGTCTTGCTGGTGTTTCAATCCGAGTATGTTGCCTTAGTAGTATTTTTATCGTTCCTATCCTACTCCTTTCTCAATCCCCGAGGTCATAGGACACTTTAAAATCACTAATTTTGTTTTACTTTTGTAGGCTACTAGTGACAGGTTAGGTTAATTTTGGTTACAAAATAGATAACGGTGATCTACAAAGGATGTGTAAAAGATGTGTGAATATTCCATTTAGCCATGCGTATATCGGGAATATTGGCATGGCTGGAATGCAAACTATCCGTTGGACCAGACCTATCCATTGTATAAAACTGGTTTGGGTGTAAAGTCATTGGCCTACAAAGAGTTTGACGTGTTGTAAGTTCGGAGATGCTTTTCTGCATGCCACTGTTATAATGCGTCATTATTTCAGCAACTGTCGCCTTCCTGTCAGCTTGAACCAGTCTGGTCATTCTCTTCTGACCTCTCTCGTTAACAAGCTGCTTTTGCCCACAGAACTCTGCTAACTGGACGTTTTTGTTCTCTGTGAACTCTAGAAAATGTTGAGCGCTTTTTTCAGCAGGACTCTTTGAATAGTACTCTTACACACAGGTTGGAGCTATTGCACTGCAAGCCAAATATCCTACTTACCGTGGTCATGACTGGCTGGACCTGCAGTGGGAGGAATTAGTTCCTGCAACTTCTCCAGAGCTTCTTGTTGTTGATTAGTATTCTCCCTTTGCTCATCCTGCGCATCATCATCCAGACGGCGTGGAGACAGTGCTCTGATATACCTTTGAATCTCCTGTCCCAGCAGGTGTGCACAGAGGAGAGGACATGATGACTCATACATACAGGAAATTAACAAAAAAACATAAAATTATAGAATTATGCTGCTATTACCCAAAATTGAAATATGAGGATTTTTCCGCAATCGCTCGCCAGTTTTCAAATCAAATCACTCTTCACAAGTAATAATTGAAAATAAAAATATATTTTTGTTGGGCAAACTGCAGACTACCCCCACACTTAGAGTACTGTGCAAAAGTCTTAGGCACCTGTATAACATTCTGTACAGATACAATGAAAGGTCCTAAATAAACATACTATACATTTTACATTACATTTTAGCAATTGGGCATAATATTTAAAAACTGAATCACTTGTCTGAGATAGCCAATGCTGTCCTGCAGTTCCATAAGACAATCAACAGGGAGGTTGTTCCAAGCATATTGGAGAACTTGCCAGTCCTTCTGCAGACTTTGGTTGGCTCCTTGCTTCTGATCTCAGACAGCCTTGATCAAGTTTTTGTGTAAAAAGTAGTCAATTGCTAACAGTAATAAGTTACTTTTTTAAATTAAATACAAAAATATCTCTGTAAAATAAAATCTTTTGGAAAATAAATATTTGGAAATCTGGAATGTGTTCTTTTATGCTAACACACACAAAAAATTAACATATATATATATAATAAAGTCTAGGGTGCCTAAGATAACGAAAGTGTTGAATTTCAGTGCAATTTCGAGCTGAGGTGTAGGGTTGACCATAGGCTGGATGTAGGAGGGAGCAGATCCATTCAACACACTCAGTCGGCACTAAAGTCATGAATCCAAGCTTGGAACGGGGTGGCAGTGGAGCATTATGGCAAATACGGGGAGTCCATCCACAAGTGGGTTGAGTCGAGAGGTTGAGTTTAGATAAAAAAGATTGTTAGATTATTAGATTAAAAAGAGACATATATATAATAAAGTCTAGGGTGCCTAAGACTTCTACCCAGTACTGTAGATCTCAAATGCGCACTTGACCTCATTCTGGGTCCTGTGGCGTACCGCTTGTTGTCCTCCATGCTGTTCCAGGGCCCGTAGGAGATCCTGAGCCAGGGCCTCCATCCTGTCTGCAGCAAGAGGGTCTGGAGGTCTGCTTCCTGGGGTCTGCTTTGCACTAGCGGAGTCTTGTTCTGGGCGGGGTGTAGACGTCTGGCTAGACAGGGGCGACCCGGTCTGAGAGGATGAGCTGGATGTCAGACTGCTCCTGCGGGACTTGTTTCCCAAACTATCTCTCTCTGAAACAGAGCCATTGGAAAGCACATATCCCATTGAAATAATAACATTCATATTAACAGGTGCACAGTAAAGCTCTGATTGATATTATGCCCATATGCAGCACCGTTCTCTCTTCCTGGTTTTAGTATCTAAAATGTTCACAAAACATTCGCAAAGAGCGGTGATGTGGGATTTTAAAAGTCCCTAACCCTGCCCCCAGAGCCCAGCTCCCCATATGCTTCCTGTGGTCAGCTCTCTCTGTTAACATTTTGCAACGTCATCTTTAATAATAATTATACAAAAAACATACAGTACATGTAACGTGGGAAATTTTTACAAACAGCTTGGAAAAATAGCAGTAAAATATGCATATAACCTAAAATATGCATACTTCTACCTAACCAAAGGATCAGTATGGAACATAATATGAAAAGCTCAAAACATGAAAAACATGCATGTTGCCCATTAAATTATAATAATACAATTACATTTTTTTAGTGTAAGGAATACAACACTCAATTTGCAGATGATAATGTGATATCTCAGTGATAATACAAGACGCAAATACAAGGGCATCTTAAATGTACAGCATTTTATTTGTAGGTCTTTAAGGGAGACAGGAAGACCTTGATCCACCTTGAAGGTGGAAGCTAATTGATTGTGAAAATGTGTTTGGCTCTAAGGACACTTCAGAGGAGATGGGAAAATGTTCACCATCAGAGAACTGATTGTGAACATTTTCCTGATGGAAAAAAATTGAGGCAGGTTGTTCTTTTCTCCAATACTTTATTCTTCTGAATTGCTTTTTAGGGCATTTGATGGAAATCATTTCTCACAGTGAGGAGACACAGTGACGCTTGTGGACGCATGCATAAATTATTTAGAAATGGTAATTTGGAGAGGATAACAAAGTGCAAGCTCAAGTGAACATGACTCATTTTTGTTGATACAAAGTGAGAGATAGGAAGTGAGAGATAAATTATTGAAAGAAAAAAGAAGCATACAAACTATTAAAAATACTGTCTTATAACTGACCTGGTGCTGTACTGAATGGCCAGTTGCATGATTATTACTATGGCTACCAATGTAATCAAAAATGTTTCTTCAAACTGCATCCGAGGTTAACTACACAGGTTTTAAGTGTAGTTAGAGAGGAACTGGCAGTGGGCTACAGAAAGATCACACCCTGTCACTAGCTTCCATATTCATACACACACACACTGATGTTACAAATGCAGTATCTCCATGGCAAACTCCAATAGAGCTACATAAGAGACCGACAAGGTTATATGCTGCTGGTGGTTATAGAAGCGTATATCAGTCTCTATTACATAGTATTGTATAACTTTATCACACAAATATCGGCCAGTTGTAACATTTGTTGTGCTGAACATGCAGACTGTGTGTGCCAGGGGAGGAGCCAGGTTTTAAGCTGTGGTCTTAGTGTTGGAACATGCTTGCCGTCTTAACCTCACAATCCACATAGAAATGGTTCTGTGACAATAAAATCTATGTTCTCCAGTGGCTATCTCACTGGAGACCTCAATCCAATCGAAAACCCGTGGGCTGAACTGAACTGGGCAGTTCATAAGCCCAAACCCAAGGATGTGAACGATCTTACGTGGATCTGAATAGAGGAATGGTCTAAAATCCCTCCAATGTGTCGCTTAAACTTGTCAAGCATTACAGGAAAAGACTCCAGCCTGTTATTGTTATCCTTGCCACTGGTGGATGCAGCAAGTACTAAACCAGGCATGTCAATCATTATGGAACCTTGATTTTGGTGAAATCTATCTTTTTTAAATGAATACTTGATTTCGGTTAGTTCCATTGAAACACTAATAAAGTACAGTATTTCTCACATATTCAGCATTTTCAGTAATCATATTGTTTTTTTTGTGCATTGCCAGTGGTGCCAATAATTATGGAAGCCCATTGTACTATGAACACATTCACATTGCCGCAGGAATTATTCACCATCATGGCCGCTGCTGTCCTGCCTATTCTCCAGGTCTCTGTCTTCCTGTGGCCATTTAATTTTGCTCCTCTCAGTCCGTGAAGACTTCCTATCTGCTGCTTTCTGCAGTGATGCACTTCCTGTTCTCCTGCGACAACATGGGGGACAGCTTCACTCAAACTCACTCTGGGACAAGCACGTAAACAGGCTTCCTTTCACTGCACGTAATTTAAGTTCAATACAGTTCACCAACAAAGCAGTATGTTTTTATTTTTAATGGGAAAATTCACACAAAAATATTTTTTTCTTTTTACGAACAGCGCAAGATAATGCAAACATTAGTATGTATGTGTAATACTTTGCATCACAAGAAACACTTGATATGAATTATTATTGTTGAAAATGCAGAGAAAATCAGAAGGTTCTTCCAAGCATGACCGACTTTTTCATTAAAAGCGTTTGAAAGCATTTGATTAAAAGCTCATGAAAGTGAATAAAGCTGTGTTTGGTTTGGGTTATTAGAGCGATCCTGTGCGTGTCTCAGGCGTCACTGTGCGTTGTTTTCCCCTGTTGTCAGTAAGCACGCTGCTAATTGCTCATCCTCTTTTGCTCCACTTCACCCTTGTCTCTGCATTCCCTCTGCCTGATTAGGGCCAAGCGTCCTTGGGGCCCACTTTACTGCGCCCCCTGGTAACAGCTGTACCACCTCCCATCCCCCCCCTGGGGAGTAGATTCACCTACATTCAACCAGACCTGGGTCAGATATGCAATTGTTTTGGATTCAAATTCTTCTCTACAGTTTACCAAGCTTGTCTGGTGTATTGTAACCTATGAAATGCTCTCAAAAAGTGCAAACCTCGCCTTCTGGTCGTCTTGGTTTTTGGACGTTTTGATTTTCTGAGGTTTGGATGTATTAGGTTGTACTGTACTTCTGCAGATACTGTATCTGAGATTTTTCAATGAAACGTATTCCTGACCAAAATATACAATCATATGGAATTATTTTCACTCTGAATAGCGGCATGAATGAATAAATCATGTACCTGTAACTTTAAATTGTGAGTAATATGTAGGACATGAGCTTGTGTCCATAACTAGTGAACATGATAACTTTACATTTTAGGTGTTGTACTGATATCATCCTGTTTCTAATATAAACAGAACAACCTGCCCTCACAGAAATAGAATATGCTGGGAGTGTTTTGAAAGTAAATATATTACCAACATACTTCAAGACTTATGTTAACACAATCTATGAATAAATATAGAAATAGTCTCATTCAGATTTCCAGATATTGTAGCAAGCTTCTTAAAATAAAGTCCACATTAATTGTTAAGTCCACATAATTTCATACATTCCATTTCTGTAAGGATGATGCTCTCTATGATTTACTCTAAAATTGAAAAAGACACTAACTAAATGAAGTGACCACAAACTCAAATGACCAATGGCCACTACTCGCCTCTTCCGGTCCAATCGCTGCAGTTCTCCATATCGCTCTCGCAGCTGATGGCAGGTGAGGTCATACCTGGTCTGGCTGATTTTGACAATGTTACTACGCAGCGTGTGAACCTGTGAGTCACAACACAGAGCCTTTTTGTCAGTGACTGTGTTTGCCTGCAGCCTAACATTCCACTAATATGCTGATATTCCATCATATAACCATCTCCAGCAGAATAGAGTAACCTGCTGTCTGCAGATCAATGGTGGGATGACAGTGCTTGTGTCCAGCTAATTCACAAAAGCATGTTCAATGCCGACAAAGTGCAAAGCATGAAAACGAACATTTCCCATCTTTGATGCTGTTGACAGCACTGCACAAGTCAAAAATGATTTAATTAACCCTCATATTATGTTTGGCGTCAATCTGACCCTGTCCCGCGATTTGCATCTTTAAAAAACCAGTAAACCTTGATACTGTATGATTTTTGTAATTTTCTTATTTTGGTGGGATTAAACAGTAAACATGCAATAAACATAATGCTGTTTTCAAAAGGCCTGTACCTACTTTGTATATAAAGGTGTTGATGTGCGATCATCCTGACCACAGGCTCTGTAGCTGTATAAATTGTACGAAAACATACAACCTTTGGATTTTTTTTCTTTTATCTCTGATTCTTTGTGGGTGATTCTAGCGAACCTTCCAATACAAGTTTCAAACTTTCACTTGCATCAAATTTCTCACTGTTTTTTTAATATTTAGGGATACAATTAGGTCATTTGGGTGACATTAAGAAGTAAGTTGACACACACATGGCCATATTTTCAGGCCGGCGTCATAACCAATAACGCAATGAAACCACATGAGGAAGACTGATAAATGACAGTGACGCCCCTGAACATGCCAGAATTCTGACAATCGCGCCTCCACTCTGTGCTTGCCAGGTCTGGTTTCTCACCTTCCTGCTGTCGTATTTGAGGACGGTGTACAGTTTGTCTGAAGGTTCCAGGCGGCGGGGAGTTGCTATGACAACCCCTGGAACAAAGCAATCGCCGGTGCCTTCCGTCCCCGAGCCGACCAGCACAAAATCGCCAACCTGGGGAACAGAGCCAGGCACGACAAGTCACAGAGAGTCTCCAACTGAAAGACAGCTGTTACAAAGAGCCCTTCTCTGCCTTGTGCAAAGGTCTTGCGGCATTCAACATTTAATTGCAGCCTTACTTATTATCAAGCTTTCTAGCCACGTTAAATGCATCCTCTGTAAATCGCATTGCATAAAAGCATGCCTAAATTGTATCTTGTAATCTTTTGAGCAGGTTACATGTCAGGGAATGGAATGAAGAGCATAACTGGACAGTAACCACCTTAGTGAGACACTCAGTGCTTCTAATAAAACCAAAGAAGCTGGATGTGTTAGAGCAGTGACTCCCAAGCCTTCCCATGACCCACTTAACAGGTACCAGCTACCAAGCTTGACCTGTTTTTTCAGCAGGGAGATCTGCTGTGGGGTTCAAACCCTTGCTCACTGCTAACTGCTCTCTTATTGAAGCTAGGGCAATGACACCTTCTGTAGCAGATGCTCACACATTAACTTACATTTCTGAATGCTAGATTCTCCACGAAACTCACGCAGCTACACCTTTCCTACAGAAGGTTTACTACCCCTGTCAGTGGCATCACTACAATATGGACAGACCTGCTGTTTCAAACTACATCGTTCCTAGCTGGCTGTTCCACACAACAAGAGATACTATTAGCCCGCTGAGCTATAGACCAAGGTCCCGGATAAGAGTGCAAATCATATTATTATTGCTTCTCAAGGCAATAAGACCTCAGATTCTGTACTGGATTATCACATGCTAATTCAGGGAACATATGAACAAATTAACATATGTTGCTGTAAGCTTACAGCAACATATGCTTACATATGCTTACCCTCAGTGGGGGACATGGGGCTGCTCCTCCCACAGTGACGAGAGACTTCAGGGGAACAAATTCTGTGTCCCCACTGGCAAAATCCACAATCACCCTCTTTCTGGCCAGACGTTTCCGCACGGTACCTGATTCAAGGAACTTCACTTCATTAAACACAAGTACATGATTCATACAAGGCATCTAACAAGTCCATGAGTATACATGCATTCTGCTTCACCATGAGTTTGAGCGATACCCATTTAAGAGTCACCCTTCCCCTACCTCTCCCTCTCAACATCTCTCTGTCTCCATCTGGCCGCAGCAGATCCAGAAGATTGTAAAAAAATAAGTACAATAATTACAATAATAACAACTTGTATACTAATTGATTGATTGAGGTCCATTGATTGAAAATCAAATACCTAACTTTCGAGTAAAACACATCCCCACAATTTCACATGCTCTTTATTATCCCAGTGTAGCCACAATAAGATCCGCACGGCCGATGGGCCCTTGAGCAAGGCCCTTAACCCTGCATTGCTCCAGGGGAGGATTGTCTCCTGCTTAGTCTAATCAAATGTACGTCGCTCTGGATAAGAGCATCTGCCAAATTCCAATAATGTAATGTAATGTAATTATTCAAAAGCAGGCATGTCCCTTATTTATAAGCGTACAGAATAATAATAAACCATTTTGAGCATTATTTCGATGCTCACATAACTGGAGTCACTTCACTGGACATTCCCTCTAGTGTAGAGTCAAATGTGTTTTCACTGTCCTCAACTATTCAATCAGACAAGTCATTTTTTTTCGAGGTTTCCAAATGTAAGTCTTGCATCCAGACTTAGTCATCACAAAAGACATGTTCTTTGACTTTCTCAGGGATTTGGAAAGGAGTAGGAATTAAGAAAATAACTAACAACTAAAGCAACATCCTCGGATTGAAATACCAGCAAGACCAAAGGTGTCACAAGATAGCATAATCGATTCATCTCAAATGACAAATAACTGTCATCACTTTTATCTGTAAATATAACAACAGTAACATCTGTTGTAACTTTTACCAATAAAGTATGTGCATTATGTCATTTTACATAAATTGACATAATCTGCCATCTTGTGACAATTGTTATGTCATGTTTATAACAATTTTATGTTGCTTATGTTGAAGGCTTCAAGTAAAGTGTTACCGTATTTCCTTCTTCAAATTCTACCCAATTACTTGACAGAAATGACCACACAACATGGTATATACCATAGTTTGCAAGGCATCAGACCTTCACAAAAATGTAAAATTCCTTACCTGGATAATAAAATCCATCAGCCTCTGTCCTAGCCAGGACACTTCGACCCCGAAGAGTGTCCAGTGCCCTCCTGGGCTTAGCACCCTGTGCTCTGGATGATGGGCCCGCTGTTCTCTTATCCTGGGACAGCAGGCAGAGAACATACAGACATAAATACCAACAGACAGCTCTCTGATTTGAGGATGAAATCATGATGTAGTACTTTAATACAAAAACACAGTACAGTATGCACTAGATCTGATTTAACACAGAATATTCTGCTGTGGTAGAGGAATGACTATGACTAGAGGAGTGCTATGGATTGTACCACTGCTGTCAGCACAGGAATTTGTAGAGCTGTGCCATCGGTGTGTTTGAGTATGAATAGTGTCTTCAGTTGTCCCCAAGGTTGAATTTCCTGTCTCCCACTTTTACAGTAGTATATCCTCACTTTCCCTTTGTAATTCCCTGCCTTGCCTTCACGTTTGTACTTTTATTTGTACCCTCTTCATTTTTTTATTTTGGAGTGTTGGACACCTTGAAAGCCGCCTACTGTGGACTCCAAAATTATTTGCACACTAAATATGCAGAAAAAGTGCTGTAAACGACAAAACAACAATGAACCACTGCCATATTTGACAGTAGTTATGAGGTTCTTCTCCTTGTATGCATAAATTATCAATAGGGTGTACAAAAATTGCCGATAGATTTCTCATACATAGCATTTGCAGCCAGTGAAAAGGCACGAGTGACTACATTCATAAGGGGGGAGATTCCAGTCCTAAGTGGGGGTGGGGGCTGTGGGTGTTGGCACACTGGTCTTCAGTATTAGCACCAGATGTGAAGAGATAATTAATTAAATTATCCCCAGCATGGGGCTGTAGGCTGGAGTCTCTGAGCTACATATTCTGCAAAGCTGCACCTTAGAGACACCGTAGGTGCCTTAACCACGCCTGTCAGCTGCTCCCTCTGTGACATCATGTCGTTTCCCAGAAGCCTCTGGAGGTGTCACACTGACACAATTGGAGCAATTGGAATATACAGAGGATTACTTTAATTTCTTTAAGATAAACCACAGAAACACAGAAACTTTCACAGAAACAGCTCTTTTAAAGGTAAAATAGGTAATTTTGGACTTCTAAAGGTCAAGAGAGCAACAAACGCACTCAAACCACTGAGTAACAAACACTGTTTATCCCACCCCTTCTCTGTGAACGCGCTAACATTGAAACGTCATTGGATGTGGCAATTAGAACCAATTTTCAACCAATGAGCTTGAATTATTGTACAGTTCTACAATGTTTTGGTACAGGGTGTCGGGCCGTCAACTGTATATTTTGAAACCTGAATTTAAGGACTATAAACACAGGCAGAGGGAGAGTCAACATGTCAGTGAGCCTTTTTCAATGATAGGAAGGGATTTACAATGGTCTTGTAACAATGTTTCAACACAAAAATCTTACCTATTGTACCTTTAAGCTTTAAATGTAATTATCAAAGCATTCAATTTGGATTTTCTGTAATTGGAACTACTGTTCCAATTGATACTACTTCTTAAAATAATGTTTAAAAATAAAAATACGAAAGCTATAAATTACAAAGCAATTACCAATAAAACTAGCAGGAATGCATCTTCAAAAGCCACATGTTCCACAACCTTGATGAACGGATGCAGGTACAGGACAGTACAGGAATCTAATTCCTGAGTGAATTTTATCAGTCGTGTAATCTCTTTTATGATAGAAGTAGCCACTCATGTACTCTATAAATGTTTATGCAGACCATAATTCTACTAAAATCAAATTAAATGGCAATAGAAAATACTGCCTGATTGTATCATTTGTATACCATACATTTATAAGTGTTTTATGATTCCCATTTTGATATTTATTACTACCCCCACAAGAAAATGAAGCAATGAAGTGCATAGGCACTCCCTCAATGAACCAAAAAAACTATCCACCATGTGAAACTAAAAAGCTCTTCACTAAAACAGTTTGTCAGCAGTTCTCTTAAGAGTTGTGTGTTGACATAAAACTAAAGAAAGGGTTTTAAATCCTTCCAGCATATTTTTACCCCCATATATCACAGAGAAAAAGGAAATTGCAGACCTCAGCAGCACACAATTGATTTTTAAGTCTCTCTTCTCTCTCTCATGTCAGCTAGTGCAGTTATGCTTCTCCCTTACTAGCCTTACTGCTGAGCCTGCTGCTTCTGTTAGTGAGTCAGTGTGTGTGCCTGTATGCAGGCATGCGTGCATCTGTCTGCGTGTGTATGTGCACAAGTGTACCTGCTTCCATGCATAAAAAGCAGGCTAAATACTAACATTGTTTCATACAGATTCAAAAAGGATCAGTAATTGTATCGACAATGTTGTATCAAATATGCAATTTGGGTAAATGGGTAGTACCAGCTCGAGACAAATAAATGTATACTTTGACTGAGTTCAGAAAAACAGACATTTATTTGGTCTTGAGGTAAAGCAGTCTTGTGCAAGAAGTGAAAACTGGAGGAAAGCAAATGTATGCAAATTCCAGGGTTCCTACCTGAAGCATACATGCATGTGGCACTCACCCTCACAAATGTGCAGTCTATGAGTCTGACCTCAGGTAACTGAACCTAGCCACTGAATGTCAGCTCCACGCAGGAGGACTGACTGCTTTTTTATCCCTTGTGCTTGCTATTTGGTGGTTTAGGCCTGTTTTTCTTCTTTCTTTATTCTCTTTCTGTTTTTGCTTTCTTCTACTCTATAAAGCCTCTTTGTGACAGTATTCAGTAAAAAGCACAATACAAATAAAATTGATTTCATTTGATTTCATTTTTGAGAAGCCAACAATATCCAAGAAGAAACTGCCATCTTAACTGGCCATTAATGAATCCAGCACAGATGATCTTAGTCAGTCTAGGTATGTGTTCCACCGGATGAAAAATGTCCTCCAAAAGTTGACAAACTCAAGCAGTCGACACAGGAAACCCCCGGGGCAACACTGAACAAACGTTTGTGCAGCATTATTTAAACGATGTCTCTTAGAAAAGTAGCCTAATGCACACCCTAAAGAATGTTCAGCAGTAATCAACATTTTGATATTAATATTTATTTTTGATATAGAAAATTGATAAGTGGCAGCCACACTGAGGTGATGAAGGATAATGAGGCCCAACTCAAAGATTTGAATCCTGCATATGGAATTACTCTCCCAGGATGAATTTCCCATGATTCCCCTTCAATCCGTGAAAGAAGGCCTGTTTTATTTTCAGAACTGACATTTAACCAATCTTCAGTTAATTGCCCTGATCGGCTTCTTTTATGACCTTTTACTTTGAAACTACTTTGACAAAAATATCAAAAGTAATGTTATGGTAATTGTTAAGCATTGCCAGTTGTACTAGGCTTTCGGTTTATCATTTCAGCTCGGAGGAATATCCAATTACTGTGATTTCAGAGAGTGGGAAGCAGATAAAACACATTTTCATCGCTCAGATGAAATTTTAAAAAGGCTCCTTTGCCATCTGCTGCCAGATCCTTTGTGGTCCAGTACTCCCTCACGTTATTGCAGTTGTTTTATCTCTTCAGTGATAGTAACAAGCTTTTCGTCTTAAATACAACATGCAGCAGGGCCTCATGAAAGCTAACTGCAGAGGAATAAATGTTTGTTGTACCTCAGTATTGGCAGTAATTGCAATTTGCAAGGAAAGGTGAGCTATTCTGCGGGTGTAGGCAATTTTTTGGAGTGAGTATAGAGAAGGAATGTTGAGACCCAGCACTGCAGTTGTCAAATATATTTATCATTACATTTTATGAAACAAGGCAACACATTAATTTATATTGCAGAATATTTCATAAGGATACAAATCCAAAGTTCAGCTGGCTAGTCAGCTACCAGCTCAGACAAGCTACCAGCTCATACCCAGCTAGACCAGCTTCACCAGCCCAATTTTCAAGCTGGTCAAACTGGCATAGCTGGATTTTTAGGGACAGAGCGTGTTTTGTAATCAAAATCTGTAAAAGCCTAGATTAACTCACAGAGCAGCGGGTGCCTGAGGTCTGCTTGGCGGCCTCCTGCAGGTCAGATGCTTGCTGGAGGAAAGAGAGGGCCATGGTGATCTGGTCCTCCAGCAGGCTGATGTCCTCCTGCGGCAGGGGCCAGCCCAGCCTCTCCAGGGCCTGCAGCAGGGCTTCACTGTGCTCCTGGAACCTCACAGGCTGATCACTGCCAAACCTGGAGGGACAGAACCAAACTCTTCTCACTCATTCATACAAAATTCACCAGCAAACCAGACAAATACACATTACAAATGCAATATCAACACAGCAGCAAACCAGCTAGCTACATGTTTCTAATGCAATATCAACACAGCAGCAAACCAGCTAGCTACATATTACAAAAGCTATATCAACACAGCAGCAAACCAGCTAGCTATATATTACCAATGCAATATCAACACAGCAGCAAACCAGCCAACTACACATTACTAATGCAATATCAACACAGCAGTAAACCAGCTAGCTACATGTTTCTAATGCAATATCAACACAGCAGCAAATCAGCCAGCTACATATTACTAAAGCTATATCAACACAGCAGCAAACCAGCTAGCTACATATCAGCAATATCAACACAGTAGAAAAGCAGGCATCTACATATTACTAAAGCGATATCAACACAGCAGCAAACCAGCTAGCTACATGTTTCTAATTCACTATCAACACAGCAGCAAACCAGCGAGCTACACATTACTAATGCAATATCAACACGGCAGCAAACCAGCTAGCTACATGTTTCTACTGCAATGTCAACACAGCAGCAAACCAGCCAGCTACACATTACTAATGCAATATCAACATGGCAGCAAACCAGCTAGCTACTGTACATACAGGTAGACTATTACTACAGTAATGAAATTTCAACACAGCAGCAACCAGCTAGTTACATATTACTATTACAATATTTCATAAAATGGCAAGTTGGCCCCTTAGGCTATCAAGGTGGTTACAATTCATAATTATTTTTTTACATTTTAGACATTTAGCGGACAGGCCAAGCTTTCCGAGCTTCGACATTAAGTGCTATAAAAAGCTTGCAATGTTTATCATGGAGAATTTAAGATGAAACATGCCAAAGCACATATAAAATAAATAATCTCTGATTTGATATCTTGTGCCTTAGCAGTATCATGTAGGTAACCTTTCATAAGGGAATCAGCTTGACATTGAAAAAAGAGTGACAAAATATCACAAAATATGAAACTGGTCCAATGTGAAGGTGGATCAGAAAGAAAGAGCTTGGGTGCAAACGCAATCCATAAACAGACTTCAGCACAACACATCACTGAAAAGGCATGAATACGAGATAAGTACTGAATATTAATACATTTTAAGTCAATGTATTACTACCTTTACTGCATTGGCATTTGGTTTTTAAGGTTATGTCTAGGCTTTTGATTTTCCCCATGCATTTTTAATTTATTGTTCAGTGCAGCATATCCAGACAATGAAATCACATTGTGATCACACACATACTTATCTCTTTCTTCTTGAGTCAGTGCTTTCCATACAATCAAATCCAGACGCCTAAAGAATAAAGATAAGTTATTTTTTTAATTTTAATCTACTTTCCCCTATGGACTATCAAGAGTGGAATATACTGACAAATACTGCAGCAAAGTGACCAAATATATGGATTATTTCCGCATGCAATATATTTCTTGAAACTTGATGTGACATACATTTATCGTTATCTTTGAATGATAAATGTATGTCATAAAACAATCCAGATAATTCACAATTCCAGGGTTCTTTTTTAAGGAAATATACAGTATCATAAACATCCGTTCCATTGCAGTTTTACATACATATTTAATTGTAAACAAAGCATATTGTAACCTTATAGACTTAATGTTTCTTATTAAGTGGCCACCTTTACATCTGTTCGAATACTATATTGACTAACATTTATTAATTAAATGGTTGGCATTTATATAGCGCCTTTATCCAAAGCGCTGTGAAATTGATGCTTCTCATTCACCAATTCATACACACACTCACACACCAACGGCGATTGGCTGCCATGTAAGGCACCGACCAGCTCGTCAGGAGCATTTAGGGGTTAGGTGTCTTGCTCAGGGACACTTCGACACAGCCCGGGTGGGGGATCGAACCGGCAACCCTCCGACTGCCAGACGACTGTTCTTACTGCCTGAGCCATGTCGCCCCTAATTATAGCCTAATCATCAACCATGTATTGTTAATAATGTATAATACAGCTTTTCATATTTTATTAGACATTCTAACTGCCCCATACTCTAAACTGTTACCACAAATTCTTGTGAGGAAAATCATTGCTGGAGATTATTAATTCCTAGGACCACTATGGCCACAGGAATTAAATTTTATTTCCCATTTTGATTGGTAACGTAACTGATACCTCAGAGGTTGCATTTTATCACCCATTTTGACTGGTTAAGGAACTGGTATGTGAGAGGTAGCAAGTGTGAGGCACTGCTCTCCTTAAATGCAGCCATACACTTCCAGCTGTTTAATGTATTGAATAATAATGCAAGCTGTTCAATCACTTTGGAAAGGTCATCTAGCTACAAAAGGCTGCAAATAAATCATAAAGAAGTGATTAATGAGGATTATCTTTCAGTCTTCCTCATTGGGAGATGCAGCCTCCTGCAACTTCATTGGAGTACATAATTATACAGCACAGTGCAGTCACTAAGTATTTGGCAGATGGAACAATTTCTATTCTTTTGGCTCTGCACTGCAGCAAAATGGCTCTGCACTGCAGCAAATTGGATTTGAAATGACACAATGAATATGTGGTTAAAGTACAGACTGCTACCTTTAAATTGAGGGTATTTGCATCCATATCAGGTTAAATGAATTACATCCATTTTATACATAGTCCCCCATTTTAGGGGACCAAAAGTAATTTGACGGTTGCCGATGAAAGTTGTTTTTGATGAGTCAGGTGTATTTAATCACTTCCTTAATTTAGGCATAAGGAATCTTTCATTATCTACTCTCGATTCTAGGTATCTGATTGCCTTTGGAGTCTGTTATTGGCATTACAGAGCCAAAATAACAGGAATTGCAGCACTGTTCAAATACTTGCAGACTGCACTGTACGTTAAGGCATTTACCAGACAATTTTATCCAGAGCAAATTACAATGGTACACACAAAGGATTAGGACATAAACAGAGACAATAACACTCTGAAGACCCCTCCAATGTTGAAGAGACCTCTTCAACCCAAAATGGCTGACGCACACAAACACGTGGTCCTGTCACTACGGGGATCTGACCTCTGGTAGTCCTGCAGAGCAGCTTGCAGCCTGGTTTTGTAGTGTTCCAGGTTCACAGCATGAGGGTTTACCAAGGTAAGCTGTCCGGTGCTGCCACTGACGTGGGCAAGGGGGAACACCTGGTGGGGGGATGACACGCCCAAGATCAACATACACACACAGGTACTCTCTCTCAGACGCACACAAACAGCTACTCGCTCAGATACACACACACACACACACACACACACACACAAACACCTTTGTCAACCATTCAGCAATATGTCTGCTCACTGAAGTGTTACGTGACCAACATAGTCTGATAAGATAAATGAAATATGTCCTTATGCGTGACATATTTGGCTTACGAGAATGGAAAAAGTTATTTTCCTGATATATTGAACAGATCTAGGCATATGCTTGTTTTGGGAACAGGTAGCCTTTAAGAGCTGCACACTTGACTATTAATGTCCTCTTTACATTTTGAGGTGGAACAGAAGGACAGACAGGAATTGACATGCTTCTTTCTCTGAGTATGCAGGTCAGGGTCTTTCTCATGAGAGAACAGAAAAACACCCTTTTAAAGCCATGTTGCCATGGCAGCTTCATTTAGTACCTCTCCAAACCCAAACCATTACAATGCATTCGAACACAGCAATTGGCGTTGAACCCTTAAGTCTAACTGGCCCAGGGTTTTTTTTTGCATTCATAATTTTTTCAGGTGCAATTTTCAATAAATATGGTAACAGGATATACCGTTTGGAAGCGTTAAAACTCACAGTTCCATGTGTATAACCTATTTTAAGATGTCATTGCTTTAGCGACAACAGTTCTTTATTTTGTAACATGTGGGTGGCAAAACAAGTGTGGGGGCACCTCACCTTCTCTGAATTTCGGAAATCGCCATACTACAAGAAATAAGGTAATGTCAGTGTCCTTTTCACGACAAGTGTCCTGCACACTTGCATAATTGTTTGTCATTCTAAAAATGTGCTAACTCAGAGAAATGTTGATAGAATGTCTATTGCTTACTGAGAAGAGACTCAGAAGAGACCACAATTATGCCTGAAGTCAAAAGGGTTCAAGAATAGTAACCATTTTATTTTGGGTATGTCATTTTCAAGCTTTTTTCCCTCTTGAAGCAGAGAGCTGGATTGCTGTTTATCAGTGGTACAGTAACACATAATTCAGTTCTGAAACAGGTCACCATGAGCATGAAGAACAAGATTTCAGTCAGGGTCCTGACGCAAATGCACTGGACCCATGGAAAATGAATATCCAGGTGTTGTGGTTCGAACTCTATCCTGAACAGGATTGGGGCCAATTCCATTTCATTTCAGTCAATTCAGAAAAATAGAAATGAATGGATTTAAAACAGCCTCATAAAAACTATGATTTTGATCGATTTTGTTTCAGTTCCTGAATTGTGGCCCCAGAACCAGATTCTGAAGCTACAGAATCAGTAACTATTCAAAAAAAGGCAAGTAAAAAGAAAAAAATATATTAAGGTTAAGATGTGAGAACTAACAGCTAACATTAATTATCTCCAGTCAGTGACGTTAGCTAGCAAATGTAGTTTTATGCCCTCATTAGCTGCTGAATTGTATTGATAGCCAACATTCCTTCATATTTAATTGCATATTTAAAATTCTAAATCTTCTTTGCTGTCAGCTCTGAAAATGCAATGACTACTAGGAACTCCCACCTTCAAGTGCAAACTGAAGACGCACCTCTTCAAGCAGCACCTCTCCCCGTCCCTCCCTACCTCCCTGTGAACCTTAATTGTTGTCTTTCTGTGATTTACTTTTTTGTGTATCAGTATTTTTAGTTTGGCTAGGTAAGCAGTGTTTGGCTAGTTAAGGGGTTTGGTCATAGTTTTGCGTTTGCTTGTTTGTTTGTTTAAAAAAAAAAAAAATTCAAATTGGCCCTGGTCCTTATCTTTGTTGTACTGGTAGCAGTTGAAATTGTACTTCCATCTAGGGTCTTTCAGCACACTTATCCCTGGTTATGGGTGCACTTTGTTGTACGTCGCTCTGGATAAGAGCGTCTGCCAAATGCCATTAATGTAATGTAATGGAACGGAATGTGTGCTCTGAAGCAGACTTTAATTTTCGCACCTCCCAAGTACAAGAGACTTCCGGTGAATTTGATGTGTACTTGCCAGTTTTGTACTTGAGCTTAGGATGCACTTGATCACATGACTGTTAACTTCCGTGCTTGATTTATGCACTAACTAGTCCATAAGTCTGCAATTTCAGATGCAGACATGGCATGTCTTGTGCTTTCCTCACTATGTGACACAATGACCTCTACTGGTGTCATGCCATCATTACACCCACCTGGCAAGAGAAGCCAGGACAGATGGATGACACTTTCTGGAGTGCAATAAGGTTACTGAAACCTTAAGCATAGAGGCTATAAAGCCTTACTAACTCCTAGTCTGCAATTTTAAATAAATGTAATAATGTAAGTGCCTTTCTCTGGACTTAACAATGGCAAGAAAGTGATCTGCTGCCATGTCCATAGTTCAGTTTCTCTTTTCTCGAGCAAAGCATACCTGAAAGGTAAACTTTTTTTTATGCAAGAGGTAAAAAAATATTCCCAACTGCATATTGTAAGAGTTTTCCATTCTCCCAAAATATGGATGTACAGTACTCTACTGTCTTAGGCACATGTAGAAAAGGTTCATAAAGTGAAGCTGCGTTCAAAAATAATGAAATGAAAAGTTTCTAAATATCATAAAGTTGCTATAAAGAAAACAGTTAAGAACTCCTCTGATAATTGATAAGAAAATTGGCTGGTAGGTTGATCCAAATGTGGAGAACTTGCCACAGTTCTTCTGTAGACTTTGACTGTCTCACTTGCTTCTGACTCTATAGGGAATCCCAGACAGCCTCAATCAATGTTTTGTCTTAAGTAAGTGGTGTTACGTAAGATGTTACTTTATTTAAAGAAATACACAAAAATATAATTTCTTTTGTAATATTTAATTTTCAAATGTCAAATGTCTCAAATGTGTTCCACTGACACACTGATGGCGAAAACAAACAAAAAAAAACAAGCATCTTAGACTTTTGCATGACTCTATTTTGCCCGCCTTCTCTGTGTCATTCTGACAGCTTCCATATACTCCCAGAGATTTGATTTTGATAAGGAGACCTCAGTGACAGTAGACAAGTCAGGACTTGTTCTGTGTGTAATCAGTGCCTTTAAATAGGCATGAATCAACAATAGCATCTATAGATTACTGCAAAATAAAGAGGGCCCTTCACCACTAGGGGGTGCTTCTGTCATTTCATAAGCAAAGGAACATCCTTCCTGAGACGCTATACACATATAAAGAGTGGAAGCGTCAGAATAATCTTGAGGGAAGAAATAGAGACCAAATGAATCAACTCAAATTTCCATAAATTGTAATAACTTGTGGAAGGAAGATAAAGAGGTGCAGTCATTTGGCAAATCACCTGGATGACATCAACTGATGGCCAGATCCAGACAGAGTGGTTACAGAATCAAGCCAGAATACCAGTAATAGTAACACTTGTGTGTAAATGCTATTCTATGAGCAATTACGACAACACAAGTAACTTTTATGTGATTGTTTATTTATGTAAATGTATAAGTCTATTACATGAGTTCTGAATGTATAACAGATTTCCTTTAGAGGTGTCCCCTCCCCTAATTTGCCAAGCCAACAACAAGCTCAATCCTTAGAATTGCATGAGGCTTAGCCCTGTTCATAGCAGTTTATATACAGTGGCTTCAGAAAGTATTCTGAAGTGTAGATTGAAAATGTAGATTAATGGGCAAAAATGACTATTTTATCCATTTAAAATGAAAATTATGTTGTGATTATTATTATTTTGGTATTTTTACGTTGATAATATTACACTTTATTTTGTTTCAAGGTATGCCTCCCTCTATTGTTATCATTATGCTGTGTGCATGGAATAAAAGTAGGGGAAGTATGAACATTTCAACATTAAACGAAAGTAACCACTTGTTAACCTTTAAAAATAAACTGTAGAGTTTGCCTTTTTAAATCACAAAATTCCTCAGAATTTCACAGCATTTTCAGAGAAAGAAGCTTTTCCTTCATAGTCCTTTACTGCCTAAATGTCATTCAAAAGCAAATAAATTGACGATACTGAAAAATAAGCACACTATATTAATGTGGGACTGACTGGGAAACCATGCATCATAGCTACAGTACATTGACAGGTCTTACCTCCTCAAACACTTTTGAATAGATATGTTTCTCCAGTATGGGAATGAACTTGGCATTCTGTGTAATGGCTGTGGGGGCTAGGGCGTCGATTATGGTCAGTCTCCTGGCAACCAAACTATTTGTCCGAAGCCAGCAGGCTGAGGACATGCTAAGAGATCTGTAAGAAAACAAGGGGTGGAGGTCAGAGAACAAAGATCAGAGAAGTCACCTCTGAGCAGTGGGTAAATGCATTTCTGGGTGTTTAAGGTCTCACTGTACTCACTGTGTTGGAGTTTTCCGTTTTGGTTTCTTTTGGCTGTCATCTCGGGGAGTTAATTGAAGACCTGGGCCAAAAAAATGGAAATTAATGGGAAAAATTTGTGATTCAAGAACTCATACTCCAAAAGCAATACCATTACCTCATTTCAATGCAGCATATTAGGAAGAGACAATGATTTATATATTATAATATTATATATCACTTTGAGCTATATCTAGCAGCTTATGTTTATTATTGCTCTTAACTTGCTATGCCTAATATCACTGTTTTTCTTCTTTTCTCCCTGTTTTTATTTTGTATACAGTGTTCTGTTACTTGTTTGTTCAATCAGTGTGGTCCCACTCGAGGCCCCGAGGCCCCAAAGCGTTTGTCTTGTTTGGATTACAGTAAATATTCCCACAATCAGTGTTGAGGGAGGCACAGGAGAAAGGCCCCAAAGTGTTCACAATCATTGTCATCCTATTCCTGGGAAGCACAAGGGAAAGGCCCCGAAGTGTTTATATTTTTTGGTTGGTGTGTGGAATTACAGTATATATTCCCACAATCAGTGTCATCCCACTTCCATCCATCCATCCATTATCTGAACCCGCTTATCCTGATCAGGGTCGCCCAATGTATCCCAGCATACATTGGGCGAAAGGCAGGAATACACCCTGGACAGGTCGCCAGTCTATCTCAGGGCACACACACCATTCACTCACACACACACTCATACCTACGGGCAATTTAGACTCTCCAATCAGCCTAACGTGCATGTCTTTGGACTGTGGGAGGAAACCGGAGTACCCGGAGGAAACCCACGCAGACACGGGGAGAACATGCAAACTCCGCACAGAGAGGCCCCGGCCGACGGGGATTCGAACCCAGGACCTCCTTGCTGTGAGGCAGCAGTGCTACCCACTGCACCATCCGTGCCGCCTTGTGTCATCCCACTTGAGGGAGGCAAACGGGAAAGGCCCCAAAGTGTTTGTCTTATTTATTGTTGTGTAGATATATTTTCACAATCACAGTGAATACATTTCTGTATTCGTTTATCTACAATTATTTACAGTTGATGGACCGACACTCTGTACCAAAACATTGTATAGCTGTACAATAATTCAAGTTTATTGGTTGAAAATTGGTTCTAATTGCCACAGCCAATGGCGTGGGGGGGTTTCAATGTCAGCGCGTTCACAGAGAAGGGGGAGGGATAAACAGTGTTGTGTTTTGAGGGTGTTTGTTGCTGCAATTCCTCTCTTGAGCATTACAAGTCCAAAATTACCTATTTTACCTTTAAAAGGACCACATTAATCCTGTCACCACAAAGATTGCCCAGTGCCGCATAAAATCAAATGCATTGGCAAAGTTTACTGTTACATTAAAAATATAAGCTAAGTCCAGGCATTTCCCATCTGGATTAGTACAACTCCCTCCTGGCCGGTCTCCCATCTTGCGGCATCAGGACCATTCTGGACCAGTGCCATCAGGTGGGCTGGTCCAGAATGCTGCAGACCACCAGTCAGCCCAGGTCAGCTTATGTCATCCCACTCCTTACTGGCCTCCATTGGCTTCCTATTGCTGCACACATCCGCTTCAAGGCCCTAGTTAGTTGTAGAAGCGGATCTAATACTGCTTGAGTTTAGAGAGATATCTGCATATTCTTGCGGGTAGGGTGCATATGCGAGCCCAATTACATTACTTTTGGTTTTGTAAAGAACCTAACTGAATTTCCTGGAATAAAATTCAACAGTATGCAAGTTTAATAGCTATGTCCAAACTTGTTTTGGGTATGTGTGTATTGCAAGATTAAGTTCTGGTCTCGTTTCTGATGATGTCGCTTGTCCATCGTTCATTTGTCTTGCAATATCAACAGCAAGTCAAAACTTTAAACATTTGCATTACTATCACGTCATTATAAGTTGGGCTGGTCCTGATGGGCTTTGGTATTCTCACAGAACTGTATTAGCACAGTTCTATAGGTTTTATAGTTTTTTTTGGGTGGTTATTTGCATCACAAAACAGGTGACACTGTTTATATCTGAAAGGGTACATTTGCAGTGTGTACTTCCGCTGTAATTACCACTTACCAACACAGATATCACTAAAACAACCAAAAAAGATCATCGTTTTGCCACTTCAAGTGAAATGGCTGCTCTTTCCAGACTCACGGCTGAGAACTTGCTTCTGCTTGTCGGCGTTGGCCTGGAAAAGGGACAAGGTCTCCGGCAGCATCCATTCCTGGAGTGCGCCTCTGGCACTGCTGCCGACGCCATTGCTCAAGAGCCTTAGCAGGCTAGCTTTTGTTTGTGCTAAAGTGACAGGATAGGCATCAGTCACGTCTCCAACGATCAGCACACAGACATATTGGATCTGGGCTTGTTCATTATATGTGCAGAACATTTAACCCTGTCAGTCCCAAGTCCAATATGAATTGGCTCCACTGGCTTTGGTTGAGAGAATTGACAAAGTTTAGTTGGGTTTTAATAGAGGCTCAAAACAATAGTATACCAGTAATTTTGATTGGTTCAAAAGGTATAAGGTGAAAAGTGCCATATGGCTTTTACTGTAATTACGCTTGAGTGCAATGTGGCACTCTTGGGACTGAAAGGGTTAAAACATTGTAACAGCGGTAAAGATTTATGTACTGTGACAAATCTAACCCTCTTGCTGCTTTTAAGTGTCTCCGCTATAGATCTAGCCTGGTCAGGGTTCAGCACAGAGCTTATCTTCATAATAAAATCAGTGCATCTCAACGATTGTGGCATAGATTTCGAGTTTACAAATGTCTTAATTGTTAACTGTGTGTATGTGTGTGTCAGACCTGGGTCAAATATGTAATTGTTTTGGATTCAAATACTTTTCTATACTTTACTGAGCATGTCCGGTTTATTGGATCCTATTAAATACGCTCAAAAAATGCAAACCCTGCCTTCTGGTCCTCAGTTGTACCAGGCGAGATCAATCAAACACAGAAAAGTATTTGAATCAAAATGGGTGGTTGTGGTTATTGAACCTGCGTGGCGGGTCGGCCGAGGTTGTGAGCTCCGGGCCTGGGTCGTGGGATGACTGGGATGTGATGCTGGAACACATCCCAGAGCTGACCAGGGCCTCCGGGGTCTCTCTGCACTCTGCCACCAGGGGGCGCTGTGGGGTCGCCCATGAGTTCTGAGGGAATAAAGAGGTTACCTGTTTGCAATATATTTTGTATTTGACTTGACTTGCTGCTGGCTCCATTTGTAGCTGCGGTCACATGCGCTGGGAAATCGTGAAAAATAATATAGGTTCGGTGTGGTGGCACGATCAGAAAGCGAGTGAAACATGCATATTTAATTTTTCTGCACTTATCTGCCGGGTTTCCTCTCTCATTTTGGCTAATCTGGCTGGATATTTGATTTGCAAGTTAGAATTGCTTTATCTTCAGGAAATTTTTTTTTTTAGTGGTGAAAAAATATGCCTTCTCCAAGTGCTGCCATAATTTAGCGATCTACAACCCCGAAACAAAATGAAAACAACATTGATCACATTATGAGTTTGAAGAATATTGCATTAATCTATTTTGATGTGTTACGTGATCCCACAAAGGGCAGCGTCACCTCCCCTTGTGTCTGTACAAGGAGTGTAATCCTATTTTTGTGTATATGATTCATCTCCCCTTTATAGCAGACCGGGTGCGGTTATCCTAGATGATTCAATCCTAGATGAACAAATCAATTCATAATTCACGTGAAACGGAGTACGCCCAAAAAGATAATTTCACACAAATTACTGGATTGTTTTTTTTAACAGCTATTTTAGCTTATGCTTTTATCCAAATGACTTACAGTTGACTAGACAAAGGAGGGGCCAATCCCCCCTCTAAATGACATACATGAAACAGGGCCCTGTTTAAAAATTCTGTTAACATATTTGTGATCTTTCCACCTAAAAATGAAATGTTATTATTTTCCTGTGTATAAACTTTGGTAAGGTAAGTTGCTTGATGCTTAATGAACAATTTAAATAGAAGAATTGAAGGATAGGTGAACGGAGACATTGAATCAGATCAGAGGCACTGATAGATGTTCACTTCTAACCTTTTTGCTGTGGTGCTGTCCCCGTTGTGGTACCAGTCCAACATCATGCACTCTGCACGGAGTTTCAGGACCTTCTCCAGTTCTTTCTTTCCTTTCTCGATCTCAGCCTTCAGGAGGTGTGTGTCCTCACTCTGGTGATGCAAATAAAACAAGGTGGCCATTTTGTCAGTGGTGGCTGTATACTGCACCAAGTGCAATGATTGGCCCATATTAGTGATCATATCATAACTCATTTTCGGTTCCAGGAACCCTGTCTCCCATCAATGTTTACCCTGCTGTAAAATCCTGCTATGCCAGCAGTGACCAGCTTGAAAATTGAACTGGTCGAGCTGATTATGAGTTGGTCAACCAGCATGGAAAAGCTGATCATAAATCTGTTCTAGTTGGGTAGGAGCCGATAGCCGGTGGCTGTCTGAGCTGGTAGCTGGTCAACCAACTACCAGCTGTTTCATAACATAGCTTGAGCTGGTCAAACCATGTCCAGCTGGGAGTCTGAACAAATCAACCAGCTACGAGCTATTTCAAAACCTAGTACCTTGAGGGCGGGTTGCTGTGTCCACTCAGTATACCCAATTTGGTACTGAGCACAAAATATGGAAACACCTGGGTGAATGAGGTATACGTAAATACAAAGCTGAAGCTACCACAATGGTAACACCCACCCATTCATTAATTAATGTCCCAGCATGCAAATAAATCAGACAGGTCTGGTTTACTGTAATTCTGGTTGCAGGGCTGTAACAGGAGACCTCTGTGACTTAGCAAGATAAGTGATAAGCTTGGTGGGAGCATGTTTCGTGGGTGTTTGGAAATCAAGACAGCTCAACTGACTGAGGATTCACAAGCAAGAGTGCCTATGGAATCAACATGGTAAACAAATCAAACATGCAACCACTCATCAGTTTCATCAAAAAATGGTGGGTCAACACCTTATGAAGTTATTTTATATTGACTCAAATAGTGAGGAGGAAATGCACTTAAGATGTTTGCAAGTCAGGTGGAACATTACAAAACAGCCCTCAGATGACCTGTATATTCTTGGTGGTGTGTTTTGCATTGCATAACATTGTCATGGACGTCTCAGACATAAACAACATCACAAGTGTGTCTGACCATGCCCTACATGGACCTGCATGCTGTGCTTCAGACTATGCGCTATCTATATACACTCAGCACTTTATTAGGTATTTATTAGACTTATTTTTTATACTTATTAAGTCTTCTGCTGCTGTAGCCTATCCACTTAGAGCTTTGACATGTCGTGTGTTCAGAGATGCTCTTCTGTATACCACTGTTGTAATGCGTGTGTAATGTTCCTGAGTTTTGTCTCCGTGTTTTTCTTGTTGTTTAATTATTATCATTCATATCTAGTTCATTGTTTTCCATTACAGTTATTGCATTTGTGATCCCCTGTGATGTCTGTGTCTGTATGTTTCTGAGCCTGAGTCACTCCCCTGTCTGTGTACTTCACTATTCGGGTGGTTTCGGTAGTTTCCGGGTTTTCAACATTTCTTCAAACCTCGCATTCCTTACTTCCGGCTTCTTTCGCTAGTTAATGTTGTAAAGCACGATTCTTACTAACTACTACTAATTTAGATATTGGACAGTACTAATCATATTAATACACTTACTGTCTAACTAATAAACTAACAGTCACTTAAATTGGGTAGTTTAGATTTAATCACGTAACGAACTCACTAAAGATTATCTCCTATTTTCCATGCTGTTCTATAACTCTGCCGTCCTATGCTATCCCTGATTACTTGCTTAGTTTCAGCGAAGTTTTGCACCCGTTTTTTACTATCGCTACGTCTCCAATGCAAAGGTCTCCACAGTGTTCAGTGTTAGAACGTTGATCGTAATTCAGAGCCGAGATATCTGTACGCCTGTTTTTTTGAGATTCATAATGACAACCCTTTGGCTTATTTTCTAAGTTTGCTTTGCCTTCTTGTTTTGTCTGCCCTTCTGACTATGGATGTTTTTCGCACCATTTTTGTAAACTCTAGAGACTGTTGTGTGTCAAAATCCCAGGAAATCAGCAGTTTGAGATACTTAAACCACGCTTTCTGGCACCAACAATCATTCATTGATGAAAAATCATTGATTAAAAACTTTTTAAGTTACAGTTTTTTCTCTTTTTCTTCTCACTGAAAAGATTTTCTGTTTTCACTGGATACAGATTATTGTAGCTGTGGCTTGTACGCTGAGAAACACAATGGAGCCAGGTCACAAGACTGGAATATTTTCCAAAAAGGACATTTGGAGACTCCAAAAGGACATTTGGAGACTCCAAAAGGACATGTGGAAACTAAATGTAATTATGGGTCTTATAAGGTGTAAAATTCTGCATTTTGCTTACTAAACTATTCAACACTTTTTTCCTGAAAAAAATGTGTTTGCACTTCCCAAACTCCCTCTCCTTGCAGTTATCCTCAGACAGCAACAGGTCTAGAAGATCATAGAAAATAATTACAATAATCACAATAATACCATCTTGTATACGAATATATTTATTGAGGCCCATTGATTGACGTTTTTTGTGAAATACCCAACCCCTGTCAACAACAAGTCCATAACTTAGCACATTTTTAGAATGAGAAACTATTATGCATTTGGTCTGCTGTATACTTGTCGTGAAAAGGACACTGACATTACCTTATTTCTTGTAGTCTGTGGTTTTCCAAAATGCAGAGAAGTTGAGATCCGCACACACTTGTTTTACCACCCACATGTTACAAAATAAGGAACTGTTCTCACTAAAGCAATGGCATGTTAAAATAGGTTATACAGATAAAACCGTGAGTTTTAACGCTTTCAATCAGTCCAATCCTTTTACTAAAGTGATTGAAAATTGCAGGCTGAAAAAAAACGTCATTGGCCCAGCTCTCAAGCTGTCTTATGATGTTACTCTTCAATCAATTAAGTCGTGGAGGGTGCAGTACAGTCCTGCAGTACAGTTTGGAAATCACTGATGTAAATGGCAGCTGACAATTAACATTGTCTAAGCTTAAGCTTACCACATAGGGCGTAGGTGCCCCGGGCTCCTGGGGGCCACACGGGAAGCAGTGGTACCGTCCCCCTGTCTCCTGGGCCAGCTGGTACAGGAAGTGGTTGGCTTCAGGGTCCTTGCAGTTGAAAGAGATCGTGTGGACCAGAACTGGTGGACAGAGCTGAACCTGGGCCAGTATGGTTCTCGTGGGCTTGGGGGGCACACCCGTTAGAACGATCATCAGAACAGGGAATACACACTCATTTTCACTCACTTCAACCCTAACATCATCTGATCAATGGAGTGGTAGATCACATTTTCAAGGTACCTCTTTGAAAAGCTGGTGGAACCTAATTGTACCATTAACCAACAACCCAACTGCCTGGTAAATGTTCAGAATACAAAAAATCTGTAGTCAGTAAGACTGTATGTTGATGCAAAGTATTAGTATTAATGAAGCGGCATGACTAATGGAAATACTGTGATCTTGTGGTATGTTCTGTACCGTAAGAGAGCACTAGAAAGATGTGTTGCCATCCGTCATTAGGGAGGACAGAGCTTGCAAGGAATGCAGGAGTCGATCATCCGGTTAGTCTATACAATTGTCCATATGACTCAATGCTTCGTGAATGTTGTACCTGATCTGGCCTTCCGTCAGTCAGGAGGTAAACAGCTTGTGTGTCGATGTCTGCCAGTGCCAGCTGCAAGGCAGCCATCGTGTTGGTTGAACCCGCAGCCTGGAGATCATGAAATGCAGTGATTTTGGCAGCTTGGACATTTCTCCTAAATACAGCCAAACAACTTAATTCCTCCATATTTCAGCAAAGTGAGATATTATCAATAGCCAGGTGATGTTGTAGATCAAATACATTTCCATAACCAACAGGATGTATTAAGAAAAAATGACAATATACTGCCATCCATCCATCAATTATCTTAACCCGCTTATCCTGAACAGGGTTGCTTCTATAAGGGTGCAACACAATAACTGCAGGATTCAGTATAAACATCTATTTTTTAAATGCTGAGGCTAGGAGTTTTCAGAAGGAACGAGACTGGATTAACAACATAGAGTAAGTAAGGCATATTTCCAAACAAGATTAAACATACTAGAGTGTTTTTAATACTACTGCTTTATATGTGACCTCAGAGATGTCTTTATTTTCAAAGATTGCGAGCCTCTTTTGTCCACCTGACAAGACAAGTTATTTAATTGTGAAAGCCAGGTGATAATACTTCACATTAGCTCCTTCTGCTTCACAAGTATGCACACACACAGATCTCCAATAAAGGCTAAAGCTAATCTCAATATATGTGACCTCTCTTTCGAGTCTTCAAGTAAACAATTGCTTGTTCAGCAGGGCAGGCAGCCAAAGTATCATTCTAAATAACTTTCTCAAGAACAAAATAGGCTTCATTGTTTATTGAGCTTATGCCTCAGGGTAACTCACATAGCTTACATCTTTTCTGTATCAGTCATTTATTTGGTTAGTAATTTAGGTACCTCACCCAAGGAAACTGAACCAATAATCTGTACATAGCAAGTAAAGACCTACCCTGTAAAGATTATCCTTCTTGCTTTACATTACATTACATTATTGGCATGTGGCAGATGCTCTTATCCAGAGCGACATACTCACAACATTAACATTACCACCACAGGACTGTACTTGTTTTGGGACAATAAAGGTCCTCTAAGACAATTTATTAAATGTTCTCATAATTCCATTTTAACAACAAACTGGGAATCTAACAGGATGTTTCCCAACCTCGTCATCTCACAAGCAAAATGAGAATCTAACCGGAAGGTTCCACAAAGTTCTCGTTTGTTAGCCTGGGACTCACCTGCAGTCCTTTGACCCAGCTCCAGGCATTCTCAAGGCTCGGTGGGCTCACCTCCACCAGCCTCTCTCTCCATGACGCTGCCCGTGAACCGAACTTCACGATGTTCACCTGGGCCTTGTACTGAAGTTGCTCCTGAGTGCACACAGGACACCGAGAATGCCTTCACACTTTCACAGCTGGGGAAAGCTTTCACACTTTAATACAAAATGTGTTGCCTTTTTCACAACTTAGAGGGAACATGCTCAATTCGAAAGCACATTGCCAGGTAAAATGGTGTATTAGTCAATGAGAAGATACCCAATAATGAAAATAAGACGTCGGTTGAGATAATGCTGGAGTACTTTTTACTGTCACTGTAAAAAAAAAATCATTACTGTAAAATACTGGCAACTAACATAGTTAGCCAAAACTTTATTGTGTAAATAACGACAACAATATGTTAACAATATTGTTTCACCAACATTCATGCATTCATTCATTATCCTAACCCGCTTATCCTGAACAGGGTCGCTGGAGCCTATCCCAGCATACATTGGGCGAAAGGTAGGAATACACCCTGGACAGGTCGCCAGTCCATCGCAGGGCACACACACCATTCACTCACACACTCACACACTCATACACTCATACCTATGGGCAATTTAGACTCTCCAATCAGCCTATCCTGCATGTCTTTGGACTGTGGGAGGAAACCAGAGTACCCAGAGAAAACCCACGCAGACACGGGGAGAACGTGCAAACTCCACACAGAGAGGCCCCAGCCGACGGGGATTCGAACCCAGGACCTCCTTGCTGTGAGGCGGCAGTGCTACCCACTGCACCATCCGTGCCGCCTGTTTCGCCAACATAAATAATACAATTATTTAATATGCGTACAATTACGAGCAATCACTATTTTGCAGATTTTCACTGTAAAATCTATTGGCATTTCTTACATTGTATATTTAAAAGCACAGGTCATTGGGGAAATTTTTTTGGCTCTTGCCTCCTTTAGTGTGTGCAGGAGAATGTCTGAATCGATCTATATCAGATATTCTGTTTTTACCCTTACCCACTAATTGGAGAGTGAGGTTTTATGAACGCCAAAAGTGGTGGAGCTATAATTACAGTTTTCTACAATTGCTAACAAGCATTTTTTGATACCAATTTTTCAAAACTCTTCACAGTTAGCACAACAGCAATCTGTGTTGACCAAACTGTTAATGTGTTTTTCATTGGTTAGACAAAAAAATGCATTCAATTAACACATTTTTCTAAAATCTTGAATTCATTTCTGATTCATTACCTTACATTATTGGCATTTGGCTTATCCAGAGCAATCTACACCAGGAACAAGTGTGCTGAAAGACCGAAGAGGGAAGTACAATTTTAAGTGTAAGAGTAGGACTCTGACAATGGATTATATCTGAAACAGTTTTTATACAGCACAATAGAATAGAATGATGTACACTTACATTGGAACAATAAACAACCAAACATACATAGACAAACGATTCACCAAAAAAACTATTCGCACTGATACACAGGTCAACCTGTTCAATGTCTGTTGCTCAGTACGCCAGTGGTTTCCTTCTTTTTCAGGACATTCCAAGTTGTTGTACAAACAATGCTTATACAATGTAGTCTGTGGTTTTCCAAAATTCAGAGAAGGTGAGATCCCCACACACTTGTTTTACCACCCACATGTTACAAAAGTCAAAATGCCTTGCTTTTCTCCCAAATACAGCTCTCTGGTCTTCATGTTGTTTTATCTTTTCTAACACAAATGCAGTCTTCACAGGTAAAACCCAAGGCTAAAACCAAGAGTATATATTCAGAACTATTTATTGTTTGACCAATCAATGTAACAGGACACATCTGGGCTACAAGAAACACCTGTCCGTTCCAATACTTTTGCTCACCTACAAATGGGGTGGTCTGATACAAATGCTTGTTAGCCATTGTAAAAAAACTGTAATCGTCTATCATATAGACCTGTCTGAACCAATCAAAGCATGTGCTGCCATTGTACCCTTGAGTAAGGTACTTATGTAAGGGATAATACTCTAAGAATGAGTCAGTTATTGTTATGTTCCTGGGTCTGTCTGTTAGTTTTCATTGTGATTCTTGTAATTTATTATTTTTCATCATATCTAGTTTTCTGTTTATTACCCATTACTGTTCATTGCATTTCGTCATCTCCTGTTATGTCTGTGTCAGGATGTTTTCTGAGCCCGAGTCACTCCCCCGTCTGTGTGCTGCACTATTCGAGTGGTTTCGGAGATTTCCGGTTTTCAAAGATTCCTTCCCAGTCTTGCATTCCTTACTTCCTGCTTTCCTGCTAGTTAATGTTGTAAAGCACTAGACTTACTAATAACTACTAATATAAATATTGTACAGTACAAATTATATTAACACACTTACTGTCTGTCAAACTAATTATCTAACAGTTACTTATTTGGGGTATTTTAGATTTAAGCACGTAACTAACTTACCAACATTATCTCCAGCTTCTGTTCCGTTCTGTAGCTCCACCTTCCTATGCTATCACTGATTACTTGCTTAGTTTCAGCGAAGTGCTTGCACCTGTCTCTCGCTACCGCTACGTCTCCTAACTCTATGCAAATGTCCACTCCCTAATCCAGAGCCGTCCGTATTATGTATTGGTCTATGTGCATCCAGTCCGCGTTTTTGTTTCCCCTTGTTATTGTATCATTACCCAATTATGTTTTCCACCTGTTCTCTATTTGTTTAGCCAACCTCACTCCCGAGCCCCACCTAGTTTGTCACCTTCCCTCATGTAATTAAACCTCAGTCTCTGCCTTGTTCAGTGTCAGAACATTGATCAATTTTCAGTCGACGATTACCAGTAAGCCTGATTATTTGAGATTCTTTAATGACACCCTTTACCATTGATTCCCGAGTTTGCCTTACCCTTCTGTTGTGTTTGCCTTTCTGATTATTTGGTTATTTTGACTTTTTCTTCTGCCATCATCTATTTTGTTTTTGCCTTGCCCTTTTTGTACCTCAAGCCCTGACTTCACGGATTTTTGACCTCTGCTTTGTTTTTCGTTTGTTCTTTTGCATCTCGATTCTGGCATTGTTGATTCTCTGATTACCTGGCTTGATTTGGGCTGAATAAAGACAACGTTTTTGCATACTCCTGGTCTGTGCCTAGGTCCTCTGAACGGTACCTATGGACAATTTATTTTTAGTTTATAAACAAATATATGAATTGAAACGTCATGGGAACAGGAGAAAAAATGGTCCCTGTTGCTGAGAATTTTTTTTTCACACAGCCTAAAATCGCCCACTGAAACTAAAAGCCAAGTGCATCATCGCCAAAAAAAGTTCACTAGCTCACTATCGCCGAAAGGAAATATAATGTTAAGCTCTTAATTAATGTTAACTCGCCAAATAATGGTAAGCAATTTATACATTACATTTACAAGTGCATAGGTTCTTCCACAAGTCAAAGCATCACATCCATAACTAGGAAAATACACATGGAATGCTGTTCTAAATATATAGTCGTCATCATAAGTGCAATTTCTTTTTTTTTCTTTTTTTCTTTTTTTTGGGTTAGACAAGGAGGATAGGGATATCAGAAAGGGGGGGCGGGGGAAATCAGGAGGGAGGACTAAGGTAGTTTGAAAAGGTGTGTTTTGAGTCTGCGTCGAAATAGGGGGAGGGATTCTGCTGTCCTGACAGAGGTAGGCAAGTCATTCCACCACTGAGGAACCAGAACGGAAAACAGGCGTGAACGTACAGCTCGACCGCCAGGTGCACGTAGAGAGGGAACCATAAGGCGACCAAAGCTGGCAGACCGGAGTGGTCTAGCTGGGGAGTAGGGAGTGATCAAGGATTGTATGTATGTAAATTAATAGAAATTTAACGCTGTATTCCAGACTTTAGTGCCATGCAACTGAATGGAGCCCTTCCCATTTACAACTGAAGCATAGAAAGACTTAAATATTTAATTGAGTTCAGCTGGCATGTCTCGTTCTTGCAGCCAGTCCCACAAAATGACATATTAAATTATTACGGACTTCACAATATATTTAGTTCATAGAGAATAACAGTGTACTGAATATATTTTAGCATCTTGGGGCACTCCGTGTCTAAGTATATTCCTCTACGCTTGCAACACTTTCTGTTGTTTTACGGAGTGAATTACAGACAGTAATCGTTTGATCATTTTCTCCTCATTCACTCGTGTGTTGTAGGTTATGTTATTATTACTGCCTTAGTTAAAGCACTCGGTTACATTGTGTTTGATGCATCTCCCATGGTTATCTTTCCGACAATGCAATGTGTAGCCAATCTCAATGCAATGTAGCCTACAGTAACATATTTTTATCACCAGGTTGGCTATAACTGTAATACTTCCATGAATTTGAAATACATTGCATAGTAGTGTATGTTGCGCGCATTGATATTTATTGGACATTTTAGCTTTGAAAGAAATCTACACCCGTTTGATCTGTTCTCGTTAGCAAGGTTATACAAAATTAATGCACACCCACTTGACACGTCTCAGCCAATCAGAATGCCGTATTAGCCCTAGATGGCCGGTTATTTTTCAGTGAATTATTTTTTGTGGTATAATTTTACTTAATTGCATCAATAATTAACCTGTGTAAATGTATCATATGTAAAAATGTAATCTCTCTGGTGGAAGTCGTTCTGGATAATCGCATGTCGTAAATGTCAAAATGTAATGTAATTCTCCAATATGCTCATGCTCACTGATGGTATATGGTAGCCAATATCCTCACTGATGGCATATGGTAGCAGTAATATTCTTCTATCCAGTGCCTAGTAATATGCATGAGAGAAGAGAATTATAATTTGTCTACCAAACTACAAACTATGAGAAGAAGAAGAAGTTTCTGATGAGTTGAACCTTCATGAGTTGTTGGATCTTGTCCTTTACAAGAGGAAGCTGATCTTTCATGGACTCCGAAGTGTCTAAAAGGATGTAGACCCGCTCCTCCAGAATTGCCCCAAACAGCTCCCTACTGCCCCTGCTCAGCCACTCCAGCCTGGGGGAGGAGTAAATAGCAGTGGGAAGGGGAACCTGGAGGCAAGCACCAGCCAAAAGCCTGCTGGTCGTCACCCCACCAACGTTTTAGCAAAACGGTGCTACAGCTGTCTGCTAGCTGCAGGACCATTAGCCAAATATTTTTAGATTTTGTAACGGCTCAGTACCTCTGCTGCATATTCATCAGAGCCATCTTCATCCGCTCCTCGTACCACCTGCACTTTTCTGATGAGACGTACACGTGCATCAAAGAACCGTCCTTCCATCTCATGTGGACAAATCGATTGCAGTACTTGGCATTAACCAGCTTATGATTTGTTTCCTTCAAAGACAAGTTGTAAAGAAAACAAGATGGGGGGGGGGGGGGGGGGCAGTGAAATTTTTTCATTATACCAGGCGGTAGTAGAAAGATTCAATTGTTCACACACAAAGACTGCAGGTCAGCTCTTTCTATTATCTATAATAATCATACTCCATCCCACCATCCTTTACTCTGTCTCTTTACTGTTATTAATAATATATTATTAAGTTTTCTGCAGAGAGCTGAGATGTGGCATGGTGAAATGCAATGGTAAACTCCAGTTCATCCCTCATTGGGATAGTCAATCTCAGTGGTAAACAGCGATGTTTGATATGAGTAAGCTCACTCACAGCATCAGTTTGCAAGCTCTCATCCCCTGGCCTGACTTTGACGTCGACCACCCCGTCTGAGTGGCGGAAAGCACAGTCTGAGAGTGCGTCGAACAGCAGCAGTTTCTGAGCCTTCAGCCCGTGCTGGGAGAGCCACGCCCTGGAGCTGAGGTAATCCTCAGGCCAGCACACGACTGCAGGCCCACAGTCTGCCGGTTCTGTGGGACCAGAAAACAAATTAAAAGCAGCTCCACCTACTGCCTTTAACCCTCTGAAATCAATCTACCAGACCCTTCTCAGTGCCCTAGGCTTCTGAAGAGGATGAGCCACAAACACTGCCATCATAACGCCTTGTTACAATTGATAACATTTTTACATGCCATATGGCTGGCATTGCTGAAGTGTTATTGACAACACAAAAAGCTAAAAAGCTATTGACAACACAATAGTTCCATTGTTGCCTAATAAATAAAACAATAATTCATGTACCGGTTTGCATAATGGGTGAACAATCCTACCTGGTGGGGAAATGTTCATCAATATGGCCTGGAGTCGAGCCCTGGTTGTCTGAGCCTCCTCCATCTCCTTCCAGACCAGGAATACATCCTCTCTGACCCCAGCACCTGTCCAAATGCACTGTCAGTTTGAGCCAACATAGGATAAAGACCTCTGTGTTAGGATCTTACAGCAAATTGTGTTATGTCCTTGATAAGAGAGACTGATCACAGAATTATAGTCCTGTCAACAAGTTTGTTCTGGGTAGTTTCATGCAATCAAACTGTCCTTCATCATATTCTATTTTGCTTGAAATCCAGCAGTACAGCTGTGTTGTCAGTAGATTTTTAGCCCCTAGTACTTGTACTTTGTAGTCTAATTGCAGTTGTATTTGTATTGTACTGTATTTGCATTTGTATTTCATATATGGTACTGTAGTTTGTCCTAATTCCTTACTGACTTGGCCTATATGCCATGTGTGCTGGAAATTATGTTCATGGCTGTACAATGGTTTCTTTGTGAATTGTCGCTTATCCAACCTGCTCGGTATGTTCTAGTGACCTTGATATGCAATTCTTTTTGGATAAAAGCGTCTGCTAAATGTAATGTAATGTAGTGTAGGCTCCTTGAAGAGCACTGTGCATTGTGTTCTTTGTAAATTTAATGTTCATAATGTTCAATTCAGCCAGAAATATCTCATTGTAAAATGCCTGGAATGACAG
Source organism: Conger conger (assembly GCF_963514075.1). Taxonomy (NCBI): domain Eukaryota; kingdom Metazoa; phylum Chordata; class Actinopteri; order Anguilliformes; family Congridae; genus Conger; species Conger conger. The sequence goes on from NC_083762.1 coordinate 54,347,652, forward strand.
TATAATACATCAAATCAAAAGGAATGACTACTGTCTTTCAGTTGGAGGCAAAATATATACTGTATATATTTTTGTATTTAATGTATTCAGAAAAGGTCCTGGCGTAGTTGCTCTATGAAAGCCAAAGAAACAGGCATTAGCCACCCCAAAGCTGTTATCAGACAGCTAAGTTTAACATGTGCTCACATGCCTGCATGTTGAGGAACACAGAAATGTTGCTGCTGTCTGTGGATCAACATATAAAACACACACACTAATTTTGTAGACACACATCAGTATGGTTGCAGGTATCTAAAAGGGATTTTTTTAAAAATAAAGGTTACGGAATGACACTACACAGGGATTTAAAGAAAATGAATTCAGGTAAAAGAAAAGGAGAGAGGAATGAATAACGGCATAGGGAGTGGCGCCTTTGCTAATTTCAGCAATTGGTCTATTAATAAATCAATTCATGTGACCTCTTTAAGAATGATTCATTTTCTAAAGCACATTCCAGAAAATAGGTGTTAGCAGCCTGAGAACTATTCTGAATAATGGCCATTAAATGAACAAGGATTTTTTTGGTAACGTGAACATCTGTGTCTGACATAATAAGGCATTAAGGCAGTAAATTATCCCTCCCTGGACATTCAAAGTCTCCACAAAAAAGAAAACAACAGCTTGTGTTCATACACAGGTCTCCATGACCAAGGTGGGAATCCATGGTTGGTTACCTGGTGGCACACCCCCTATGGGTTTCGCTGGCATACGCGTAGGAAGGCCATTCTCACCACCACTGTCTCCTGAGCTGCGTGAGTCATCTTTGAAGGTATGCGTTTCCACAAACACGTGGAACCTGGGAGACAAAAACGTCTGTTGGGAGCTGTTTTGCGAAAATACGGGATATCACAGTGGTTACCCTTGGAGTATTCAACTGACCAAATGTAAATATACTCTTGGCCCTTTGATTATATTGTAGTATTATCCAGATTAATTTAACATTTTTACTGTATTTATGTTTATATCTGCACTGTGTCAGAATACATCCCACCAATGACACAACATAATTGTACATTTGCATAGTTGCATAGTTTATGAATAGTATATGGAAGGTTTTTGGTCCATGTGTACCATTTATAAAAAATTATCTGGCCTCCAGAAAAAACGGCAGTTTAAGACTGTGGGGTTAAACAGCCAGTCAGAAAGTTAAAGTAAAGACTGACAAGAACTGCTGTTTGAATCACAGATTTCTAGAGCACATCACTGTAGACGCTCTAGAGAGAAACAATGAATCAATTCCTGTCCCATATCAGACTGTCTTTACAGTACCTATTGATTGGAATATTAATGTCTTTGGCTATTGAGTGGTTACAACCTCATTATCATAAACTCTTTATAGGGTCAGGAAGACAAGCTTGAATAAATAAATCAGGTTGGGATTGTATGACATGACCAAATCATGATCAAAATAATGATAAGAATGCATATTTAAAAAAAGTAGAAACCTTATATTCTCACGGCATATAGAATCAGCAATTTGTGGCTGACTCATAACCTTAAAATAAACCTTTGCTGAAGTATGACATTTATAACATGCATATTACTAGAATAATCCATCCAGTTTGAAACATCTTTGCTTACCTGCCAGCAGTAAGCTGAGATAGGTATTTTAAGACTTGAATGGTCTCCTTTTTCTTGGCATTGAATGATACAGTGTGGATGGGACACACATTCTTTACAAGATTATTTTTTAGCAGGTCTGTTAAGCTGTCTCCAAAATCCCCGACAGTGAAAAGGTAGACAGCTTCCACCTGTCATGCGTGAACAGAAAGACACATTTGGTAGCATAACATAGTGATTCAACACAGACTAATCTCCCTGTGTCTTTGTATGACAGAGCTACTTTATATATATTTTTCGTACATATCGTACAATCCTCAAATTGTGGCCGGGGTCTTTTATTTATTTAGGCTGCACAAAGCACAGGCCTTTATTTGGGGCAGGCTTGTATTCGAGGCAGGCCTTTATTTCTTATTAGGCTTCTGTTGTAGAATTTTATTCTTAGAAATAAAGTAAAAGGCTACACTTAAAGTGGGCCAACACTGTTCAACACTTCCTGTAACCGTTCAGAAATCAATTAGTGTAGGCTAATCAGGAACACCGTTTGGTAAGTCATAGTGTCAGTCTTAACAGACTTAGTTTATTGCAAATATTCTCAAACACAATAAATCACATGGACGTCCAGAATCCATAAAATAACAACTTGCCAGACACGCCTTCATGAACAATAACAAATTAGCGTAGATAACAGCAAGTTAAGGATCTTTTATTGTGAGACATGCGTTTCGTTTTGAGCAGCATACTGGTAGGCTATCAAAAGATTTTCGCTTTGGTTTGGGATTTAATTTACTTTTGGACTATTTGATTAGACGTTTGATTCTATTGCTAAATGTTGGGACTGATGGGCACTGAAATCTGGGGGGTATTTGATGGTTCACTGTTAAGTTTTATGTGGTTGAAAGAGTGTCGGGATTTCCACCCGTCTGTTTATTGCGAGCCAAGGCAGCCGCTTTCATTCATTCATTGAACGTGCGCTGTGCTGTAAATACATGGAAACCTTATTGCGTCAATATAAAATATTAAGAAGAGCTCTTTTATTTCATTGAGTTAAATCGAAACAATGTCTTCTAGTGCTCATGGACTGATAGCCCTACTGGTAGGCAATATTACCCCGGCTTGTATTTGGGGGCCGGCCTTTATTCGTCCGAATCGACCACGCCCCCGGCTATTATTCTATTCAAATAGAATCCCGGACACAATTTGAGGATTTACTGTAGATCCTTGTTTATGGTCTTAGTCTGTGCTTGAAGTGGACAAAAAATGCCGGTGTGTGCAAAATGTCCCAGTCCTGGTATGCCATCTGGTGTAACCACTGACTAAAGCAGTCTTTTACTGGGGAGAGAATATGGTTGTACTGGGCCAGAAAAGAGTATTGGGAGCTTAAAATAAGTGCTAGTATGCAAGAAAACGTAATGGTACTACAAAGAGCAAAAATTGGCCTTGGTGTCCTATTAAATTTGTATCTATCAAAGGCTACAGTGGCCCTGCCCTAAAAAAAAATACTTTTGTTTATTTTATTATTTTATTTTGTTATACTAACAAAGATCTAACAAAGTCCAGAGAAAGGGCCCTGCCTTACCATTGAATCCTCCATGGCTTTCAGCACAGCCTGTGCAGTGTCGAATCCAGAGGGAGGTTCCTCCTGTGTCAACCTCCACACCCATTCCACAGCAGAATCAATATGGGCATCGGACGAGGGCACTACCTTATCCTGCCACATCTTCATGCTGGGGGCGGCGCTAGAGAAAAGTAAAAATGGCAGTAACATTGAGCTTAACTCAGCATTTAGGCACCATCGTTCACATTTAATCATTCTGGAGGTGTACACTTCTTTGTCACTTGGAAATGTATGTAACCAAATGAAAACAAGAGCCTTTTGTTTGATTTTCACTTTTTGTTTGATTTAATCATTTTGGCACCAGTGGTTTTCAGAAAAAGATGAGATCACTAAATCAAAAAAAAACATTGAAACATGAGTGTAAATGTATCGAAATAAAAGTACTGTATATAGTTTGCCCATATGTTTGAACATAGCATATACAGTGGCTTCAGAATGTATTCAGACCCCTTCACTTTTTGCACACTTTATTGTGTTGTAGTCTTAATTTTAAATGGATAAATTTGCCATTTCCCATCAATTGACACTCAATAACTCATAATGATGAAGTGAAAACATTTATAGAAATTTTTGCAAATTTAGGAAAATAAAAACTGGTATCTCTCATTTACATAAGTATTGAGACCCTTTGCTGTGGCACTCCAAATTGTGGTCAGGTGCATCAGTTTTTTTAAATTATCCACATTGGCCTCAATAATTGTGAAATAGAAGAGGTTTGGAACCACCAGGACTCTTCCTAGAGTTGGCCGTCTGGCCAAACTGAGTATCCGGGCAAAGAGGGATCAATTGTCACTCTAACAGAGCTTCGGAAGTCCTCTCCATCTCAGCAGCACTCCATCAATCAGGCCTGTATGGTAGAGCGGCTAGACAGAAGCCACTCTTGAATAAAAGGCATATGACAGCAACCTGAAGTTTGCCAAACAGCACTTAAAGAGCATGAGGAAAACGATTATCTGGTCTGGTGAGACAAAAATTTAACTCTTTGGGCAGAACTATGGGGGTCTGGCACTATGTCTGGCAAACACCAGGCACTGCTCATCACCTGGCGAATGCCATTCCATTCAAGTCTCAAGTCTCAAGTCTGCAGAATGGTGCAGCCTAAACATATACAGTACTGTGCAAAAGTCTTAGGCACCTGTATAACATTCTGTACAGATAAGATTCTTTCAAAAATAATTAAATGAAAGGTTGGCTCCTTGCTTCTGATCTCAGACAGCCTTGATCAAGTTTTTATGTAAAAAGTAGTCAATTGCTTACAGTAATATGTTACTTTTTAAAATTAAATGTCTCTGTAAAATTACATCTTTTGGAAAATGAATATTTGGAAATCTCAAATGTGTTCTTTTATACTAACACAACAAAAATAAACATATATATAATAAAGTCTAGGGTGCCTAAGACTTAAAATGGCTGGGGAAAAGCTTTGCCAAAACCCCAGGTCTTGTGTTGTAGCTCATTGATATATCAATAAATAAGATTAAATAAATAACCATTTTATCTTTTAAGAACTCTGTGTGACTCATGTGACATAATGTAAAAATTACCATGGGCCTGTAATATAAAATGAGGGTCAATAACAATGGACACAGATTAAGTTTAATCCTGCACTAAATGTTCCTTCATATGGATAATCTCCAATTTAATTTAGCCAAGGACTATGCTTAATCTGCATCTGCAATTTAATAATAATAATTACAACTTTATTTGAACAGAATTATTAGTGTTGAAACCTAATATTTTAGGTTAATTAATACTACTTATTAATACTATTACTCAATTTTAAATGAAAGGTAAGTGTTAAGCATTTACTTTGTTACTTTATGATTTTGTGACTACATCTACATTATGTTATCGGAAAACCTCGCTAGAAACCTAAGGAATGCCGTTAACCAATGCATTGTGAAATGATAAATCATTTCAAAACAGCATCCTCACTACAGTGCATGCCAAACTCTGGTTCTACAGCTTTTAATGCCAACGTCTATGATAAACAAACTAAAGAGCATATTTGTATGACACTTGAATAACAATCAGTTTCCTCAGAACTATAGAGGATCTGCCATGAAGAACGAGATAAACTACCCAGATCCAGGTGTGCAAAGCTTGTAGAGACCTACCCAAGGGGGAGACATTGGCTCAGGCGGTAAGAGCAGCAAGAGGTTCGATCCTGCCCTGGGTGTGTCGAAGTGTCCTTGAGCAAGACAACTAATCCCCAATTGCTCCTGACGAGCTGGTTGGTGCCTTGCATGGCAGCCAATTGCTGTTGGTGTGTGAGTGTGTGTATGAATGGGTGAATGAGAAGCATAAATTGTACAGTGCTTTGGATAATATAACTGGCGCTATAAAACTGCCAACCATTTACCATTGACCATTTACTAATACTTACATAAGATTGGCATTTCTGTTTTTGATTTTTAATAAATTTGCAATCATTTCTAAAAAATATGTTTTCACATTGTCATTATTGAGTGTCGAGTTATTTAAAATTAAATCTACATCACAATAAAGTGTGCAAAAACTGAAGAGGTCTGAATACTTTCTGAAGCCACTGTAGATCATTATTTGTGCTGTTTGTTATATGCAGCCTTTTTCTCCATTTCTATTAAGGGTGCCAATACTTCTGGAGCCCACGTTATGTGCAGAAATACAGGACTGGAGTCAGACACCACAGATATAATTAATATAATAAAGCTGGTGCAATTTAGGTTACATACTGTATCTTGGTCAAAGGCACAAGGGCTTTGATGCCCCGTTTGGGAATCAAACCTGCAACATTGCGACCACTAATACTACATTGGCACTCTTGATCCCCCAGTGCCTCCTAGTGCTATGGGCGCCAGTGCCAATGGGTTTTGGACTCACATATCCACAATTCATGTGGAATTTAACCGTTTTTAGATATGTGCACCATTTCTTTCCAGTGGTGGGAAACATGTTTGAGATTATCTGGGACCCATCATTTTGCCACTGTCCAGATTTGGAGAAGTAAATAGTCAAACAAGTTTTTTGTTTTTTTAAGTACCAGAAACTATTGATCGTCCTTTTTTTTAACTCATCTGGATTAAACCCATGCTATCATTGTTCCTTCACCCTGCCTTACCGGATGAGGTTGAAGCGGAAGATACGCGAGACCTGCTCCCTAAGCACCAGGCACACAGAATCCTGGCTCAGATGGAACTGGTCCCCTGATGCTCTTCCGAAGTCCAGCACCAGGGTGGCAGTACGCTCCTGGATCACTCCGAAGAGCTGTCGACTGCTAGTGGTCAGCCAGTCCAGCCTACGCTGGTACAATCTGGCCTTTCTCTTCAGCCTCTCGCAAAGCTCCTGTAGTTGCTGAGGGCTAGCAGTTATCTGGTTAAAATAAATGTAAAAATAAATCCTGATAACTATCATTGAGGTTTACATTTCAAATAGCATGATGCAACACCAATGAATGCCATGGTGTAATATCATCCAGTCACCTAGGCACTAGACAATCTACCACTGTTCTTTTTAACACAGCTTCCTGTTTAGTTTCAGAGAAGGCAGCCTTACTGAAGTATTCTCAACAACTCACTGGACATACATACATACTTGCTTGGGATTGACAGTGGGCTTTTCAACACAGTTTTTAAAACTTTATTTAATCAGGGTAGTCACATTGAGATTGACTGTATTTTGCAAGTGAGCCCTGAAACCTACATGTCTTGGAACTGTGGGGGGCAACTGGAGTCCCTGGCAGAGACCCACATGGGTAGAACATTCAAACTCTGCACAGAGAAGATGCACAATGCTAACCACTACACAACCGTGCCATGACCAATGGAGAAAAAATACCAGGCCATACACACATACAGGCAACTGGACATCATCAGAAAATATTAAAATATTAGTTATATGTATATCAAAAAGAAAAGAATAGTAAGGAAATAAAAAATGTAGTAATAATAATAATTAAAAATAAATAAATAAATAAATAAATAAATAACATCAAAAAAGAGCAGCCAATAAACCAGCAAATTAAGAAACGAGAACACGTAACACAAAAAGAAGATTTCAGATAACTGTTGAAGAATATTGTGGCAAGGGCGTGGTTTTCGGGAAGGAAGTAGGGCAATCCGAGGGCCACGCCTACTTAAGTAGGCATGCATCTTCAGTAGGCACGCACCTGGACTACGTTTCAAATTAGTCCATTCTGTTAAATGTGTGTTCTTTTCCGCAGTATGCGTCTGAGACTGGGGGAACCAGAGAGAGCTGTTGTTTGAGAGAGAGAGACGGGGCTGAAAGTGACATGGTGAAAGCCACAGCTTGGTTTGATTTTTTTCCCTTTATTATTTTCACCTGGATCCTGTGAGGGTGATGGGCAAAGACTATTTTGTTTATTGATAAGTTCGCTCTTGCTCTTTCTCCCTTCCCCACTCCTGTGAAAACTGCCCCGGTGAAGCCACGATAGGATCCGCACAGCTGTTGGGTCGTTGAGCCCTTAACCCCGCATTGCTCCAGGGGGGATTGTCCCCTGTTTAGTCTAATCAACTGTACATCCATTTGGATTAAAGCATCAGATAAATTATTATTATTATTTATTATCTTGCCAGAACTACAATATATTTACTTACATTATAAACAGCACCATACTTCATGAACTGAGAAAACATGCCTTCAGCGTACTGGGAGCAAACTGGCTTCCTCAGAGAGTGAACATAATCTGTGGGGACAAAGAGGGTTGGTTAGTGGACAGTTGAGGCAAGGTAAGTAAAATGAGGGTCAGCTGTTAAAAGAATGCTAAATAGTTGGTGGATGGTCCTTCCATGAGCAGGCCGCTTTAGTACCTGACATAGGTGGCATGGCATCTGATAGGTCTAAAACAGTAATGCCAAGATTCATTACATTACATTACATTAATGGCATTTGGCAGATGCTCTTATCCAGAGTGATATACAGTTGATTAGACTAAGCAGGAGACAATCCTCCCCTGGAGCAATGCAGGGTTAAGGGCCTTGCTCAAGGGCCTTATTGTGGCTACACTGGGATTTGAACCACCGACCTTGCGTGTCCCAGTCACATACCTTAACCACTACGCTACAGGCCGCCCATGTTCAACCTGCATTGAATGTGCCCTGCCATAAACAAGCGCTCCATTAAAAAACTTAAACTGTGCTTGATTAAAGACTCAAAAAATACATTAGAAAAGCTGGTGCCATTCCTTCAGCCAGTGTTTGTTAAGAGGGTTGTGTCATACCCTCGCAGTGCTTGAAGCCAATTTGTGCAAAGACCTTGGCGAGACAGAGCTTGCTTTCTTTCAGTCCGTGGATTTTCAGCCATGCCTGCGAGGAGGTGAGGGTGTCCACTTCTTTGTTGCTGCCGCTTTCCCCCATCCCTCCTTGGCATCGCCCTGTCATTTCCTCTGCAGTACACAACAGCAATGAAACATTACTTGAACACTGTAAAACAAGACGAGACTGACTAAAGTTCCCCATGCAAATCTTTGCAGGTATTACAAATGAAATTTGAGGCCTAGCTATATACTGTGCTAACTGCATACGTGAACTTGTCGCAATAATCTACTCCACTCCACCACTAACCAAGGGGAGCGAACATTCAACATGCCTCGGCAGCACAGCCACAAAGCATCACTTTTGAAATGTAATGTAAATGAAATTCTATTGATTGAATAAGCCCTGCAAATTGAAAAAGAGCCTTCAGTAACCCACTTCTCCGGTTTGTGTATGCCGAAAAGAAAGTAGCAGCGGAAGCAAAGATAAAACCTAATAATAAAAGATAACATTCATTTATTATTATTGGTATCATTATCATTATTAATGATCATAATAATTATACAAATAATCATAATTAAACAAAAATACTAAATAATAATAAGTATTATGATTATTAACAATTAATATTATTTAATCATACTAATTATTATAATAAATGAATACATAGATAAATAAAAAGATAAATAAATATTGTGGTTGTGGTAAAGCAAGGATATTGCTGTGTCAAATTGTGTCAAATTTGGGCTTGTGCCCCCTTCAATTATTTTGGAGGTCATAAACTGCAATGGAGTGGTTACATTTAATACACCTGTGTGTTATCTTTGTGTCAGCTGCTAGGTGGAGCAATAGGTTACATATCAGGTAACAGGTGGGATTTGCACTTTGATTGAAATCCGTGTTGCTTTCATAAGATTTGGTTATTTACTCACACCCCTGAATGCTAATTTATGATGTTCTTGTAATACCCGAGGGAAACCGGAAAATGGAAATGTAACTTTGCATACTCTTGGCCATCCACACACACTCGAGCACACACGAACACTATAATGATATGCAAAATATCCTAAATCTAGCCAGAAGTACAGGATACAACAAATGAACTGAATACGTCGATTCCAAATGCGAATACAGAACAGAGGAATTTAATTATCCATACACAAAACATCTGCCCTCGATGATAACCCATAGGCCTATAAACGGCATTGGCAGGATTATTATTACAGTTGTAAGACATTCTGTATAATAATGTAAGACAATAAAGTAACTCTGCCTCATGGTCTTAAATTTAGCTTTTACGTCAGGAAATGACGACACGTGAATACATACTCATTTAGCCATACCTTCGAACTTGGAGTAGCCAACAATACATTTGCCTCCATTCTCCTTCCAAAGATCCGATTTGTGTTGACATTAGTTACAGAGATGTTGCTAAGCTTTGGCCAATGAAGTAGACCCCCCCCCCCCCCTCTCTCTCTCTCTCTCTCTCTCTCTCTCTCTCTCTCTCTCTCACGCACGCAAACATATTCGCACGGTTACTTTTCCAATTACGTCCAGAATGCTAAAAGAATGTCATACCGCTAAATATAGATGAGAACAGTTTAGGTAAAATTATGCATTTACTGACCTTGCCAATTAATTAAATTAACAAATTATAACTAGATCCGATACATTGTTTGATCCATTCAGGTTGATTAACATTTTTGTAGTCTATACACGCAGTCGCACACCAACACGTAGTGTATTGCTCATTTTACGTTGCATTTTGCTTTCCTACAAGACACCACTCATTTTAACCCAAAGACTACAGTTAACACTTGGTTCACTGATCTGGTAAACCGGTTAGACATCCTAGTTGATAAAAGTCAGTGAGACGGTAGGCTAAATGGTAGACAAACAACACCAGTCTTAAAAGACAGCTTTTGCCTATTAATGAAAGATTTAGTAGATGTTAATTTCGGTTAGTGAAATGTTGGTAAGCTTGATTCTTTTGTTTTTGTCCTACTAGTTTCAAACAGTAGGCTACCGCATTAATTATTCTGTGAATTGACAATGTATGGCTACTGTATTTTTAATAGCGTAAATAAAAAAAGTAGAAGGGTAGCTACAGTCTGCAGACAGTTCATATACCCAAGTAAAATCGTGGGACTGGGGCCGATTGTCGTTGAGAAGTAGTACTACTCGTGTCCACAAGTGGCACAACGTGTCTCTTTCATATGCATGGATTGACTTCTCAACAGTGTTTATACCAGCATGCAAACGCTTGTGCTTTCATAGCTATTGATACCAACACAGCAGCATGGCGAACAGACAACGGACTGAGACTTTATCTCAGTTATCAATGGGGACGCAAACAACATGCCTCGGTGTCCTGTGGATTTTATTTATTGGATTATTTAATGTAGCTAATGCCAATAAACAAGGTTGGTATTTTTAAATACAACTTATGTTCAATTGAACATCGGGAGCTGGATTGGCATTTAGCTGCCAACGTTACAGACCAGTGTATGTTGAGCTAGCTGAACAGTGACTCTCTTTCGGATTTTTCTTTGCTGTTCCATGCAAAGTGAACGCAGTGTTTCTTAGTTTAGCTATGTCGGCTGGGTAACATTAGCTAGGTAGCTTGTTCGCACCCGGTCCTATATAAACAATTCAAATGTGATTTGAACTGTTTACTAGCAAGACTAATACCCGTTATGGGCTATTTATCCTACAGTAGCTAGCTAGCATAACTTACTAACATCTGTATAATAAAGTTGGCTTTCTTTTCTATTTGGGCTTCATTTTGTGGTGCAACAACTAATTTGCACGCAGGGCCTGAACTATACTATTAAAACAGTGGCAGTGACATTTGTTTTGCATATCTTTCAGATGGCTGGCTAATTGAGCGATATAGCTAGCTAGGCTAACGTTCGTTGGCTGTTAATGAACGGCGAGTGCTAACGCTGGTTAGCAAGCTAGCTAACATAAATGAATAGCTACGTTAGTCTTATGCAATGTATCTGTACCATCCTTCAAAATCCATACTATATTTGGCTAGCAAACGAACGTTGCCTTGCTGACGTTAGCTACCTTCGTAAACTTAATATTGATTCTTAGATAAAGATTTTCGTTGTAAATTGCCATGTATTAGGTTTGATTAAGCTTGCTTGCTCATATTTGCAATTTGCGAATTGCAGTGGATATAGACTATGCCATGCACAAATAGCGAGCAATACTAGTACAACCTACAGCTAGCTACATGGAAAAGGGGAGGAAACAGACTGAAAAGGAGGAAACCAGTTCGTGAGCTAGCTTGCACTAGCTAGCTATGTTTTATTGTTTAAATGTAGTTAAGTTACTTAGCTACGAACACTAACGCATTGCTGTTACTCCGGCATTAACGTTAGCTACCACTGGTGAGGTTCGACACTGATGGATAAAGAATGTTCGATTATCAGAAATAAATAAAATGGACTAACGTTAGCTAGCTAGCTATATCGATGCAAATTGAGCTGCCAGCTAGCGAACTGCCGCAATGTGTTGGAATTTTGGTCCAACTAACGTTTGCCGACTTCTCAGGCAGAGGCAGAGCAATGGACTAGACTTTCCATCACCTCCCCAAAACCCCCCCCCCCCAAAAAACCAATGACATAATCGACCATCGACCAGTGATAAAATTTGTAAAAGTGTAAAAGAACATAATGGTCAATGTTCGTTGAGCAGCTAAAATAATGTAACTACATTTATGTAAATGTTATGTTTGCTTGAGAGTGCATGGGCATATTGGCCGGTAGACTTCTGTGTATTTTCACCAAAGTGCTTTCACAAAATTGTGAAGGACTTTGACAAATTAAGTTAGCTAACTCCAATTATCTGAAGCTTGTCCGTAGGGAGATGACACTAGCTATCTGGCTATATGTAACGTAGAATGAGTATGTTCCGAAGTTAACGTCCATTCTGATAGTTTTTATCCTGAGGAATGTGGTTAGCTCACGATGTTGCGAACACGTATTCACGATGTTCCGAACAGCACCTGAAACACTACTACAGTTGTGCACTCTCTTATGCAGACAAATCTCTATTAAATCGTTACCGGGTTAATCCTAATATTAAGCAAAAACTGATACCCTCTGCATAAAACGACGTGTGTACCTGCGTGTACAATTTTACAAGGAACACTAAGCCACAAGGAGCCGTATAAGCTTTCCTAGTGCGTAATCTTTCGTTAGCAACTACACACAAAAACCAAAGCTGCTGGAAGTCATTTCTTATTATTTCGTTATGAAAGTTGCAGGTAGCATAACGGGGATAGAGCGAAACATTATTTTTCTAATTCCTTTTTCTACATTTATCCCTACTTGCTTTTTCCCTGATGAAAGTATGCCCCGAATGTATACTTACAGTTTATGAATAGCCTATTGCAAGGAGAGTTTTCAAAAAAGGTTTTCTGATGAATCTTATCAGAATCCCCACGTGGAGAGTAGAGAATATTGGTATTATCACCAAGGAAAATGATACACTCGATCCAAATTTTTTTTTGTGTCCTAGTACAAGTTTTGGAGTCGCTACTTTGGTTTGGGTTACGGTTAGGGCTACGGTTGCTACTAGGGTCACTGCTTTGGTTAGTGGCTGGGTACTTCCATGTCAATTGAACACACATTTGGACTGCATCGGCCTGGATTTTAATGTGATTTGGCATGCTGACGTGGCCATATAAGGAACCCTTGAAAGCTAAATTACTCTAGTCTCTGATTGTTAATCTGTGAGATATTTGATAACAAAATTTGCACTAATTTGCATGACGTAGAACTTCTGTCCGGGACAGTGGGCATTCAGTCCACTTGCCCAACAAGGTGTAAACTTAATGTTAAGCCCTGCCCCCCTCATATGTACAGTAATGTACAGCATGTAGTTGGAGCTAATAACCTAAATACTCTACATATCAGTAGCAGCTTGTCTTAATCTTTTTGGCAAGTGTGAGAAGAAAGCAACCTTGTGTGAGACTGCACACATGGAGGACTGATTATCTGAAGCCCACTGAAAACATGCTGTTAAAGGAGTTAAAGACTTTGAAATGCTTGTGATTTGCACTGATGCAATCGTCTCTCATCCCTTCCTTGCCAGCAGGCAGTGTTTGTCCAGTTAAAAAATAAAGTTAATCCCCTTCCATGACTGCAGTGGTATCTTCTACACTGTTGTTGATATGAATTGGGGGTCAGAAACCTTGTACTACGCCCAGATCTGCCCCCACCTCCAGACTTAAGATTAACTGCATCAGTCATTCCTAATGCAATGTCCAACATGCTTCAATAAAACGTTTTTTTTCTATCCATTGTGTGAAACATTTATTCTATTGGACTGGGCATTGGGATAGATTTGGATTCAAGTTACTGCTTGTTCTGTTATTGCAGCGTTATATGAAATGAAAGTCAAGTCGGAAGGTGTTTATTGAAGTATATGGCCTATTTCTGATTGGCCATATTGTCAGGCCTATGCCCATTGGTGAGGGATATTTCTGAAAATATCAGCACTTGTCATTTTTAGTTGAGATGGGACTAATAGACTCAAAGGTTGCAGCATGTCTTCACCAGGGAAATGGTGCTTTGGTGACGGGAAAATGCCAGATTCAAGCAAGGAGTATTAGTCATCCTTTGTCAAATTCCAGATTTCTCTGAGAATTCTGTTGCCTAGGAACATATTTAATCTGATCATCAGCTGAAGCTGCAAAGCCAGTATTCCCACTCACTGTTTGGATGAATTTATGTTTCCCTGTTGAAGAAAATATGCGGATACCTTAGAGTCTTAGCCTCCTCTCAACTAAAAAATACCAGAGTTCTGAGCAGGTGGCGTCAAATTAGGCCTAAATCAGTATGAATAAAAAATTGTACCTTTGTCAGTTCCGGCGACTTTGAGGTGAAAACAAGGTTTTGTCGGAGATAGGGATCCGCTTTTCACACCTGGGCGAGGAGAATGGGTTAAATGCAGGCTTTAATGTGGGCGAGGCATCTGCGGCAAAGCTTTCCAGTGTAGTTCAGGTCTGAGGTGCCTATTTCTCACTTAAAGGCTTTGCTTGTATATAGTATACGTTGTCTTATTGCAAATGTTTAACAAGCTAACTGCTAACTGGCTTTTAGCTGCTTGCTGTGTGTTATGGTGACATTTGTGCGTAAGTGTAGCGAGCAACTCATGAGTCGTTAAATGCCCCTGCACAGCTTGTTGGGTTTATACTGTGCCTGAGGCGCCTTTGGTAAGTGTCACGGCTCTGATCATCTGTTTAATCATGGCTACATTAGCTCTGGGACTGATTTGAGTCAGTCAATTTGAAAGTCGAGTTTCTTGCTCCGATAACCTGTTCCTCTTGGATTCATTTGCATGGTGGCCTCAAGCCCTGCTGCCCTCACACAAAATTTGCACAGGCACGCTTTCTGCATTTTAATTTTTTTGCTCATAGATGAATTCTTAAGTGAACGAAGAGAGCTGCAGCGTGATTTGTTCTAAATATTTTAACCGCCCAGTAGGTTAGCTTAAGCTTAACATTTGGCAAAGGGAAAAATACTTCAGGAACAATAGAAATAAGCAGTCTAGAATCTTCTTTGGAATGTAAAGTAGAATTTGCAGTTGTGGCACTGTAACCCTACTTAGGTTTGTCTCTTTCTTCCACTTCCTTAAAAGGGCATATGACTGTGTTTTTTGTATTTCCATCGGGGTGTTGGAAGGTAAAGGCACATTCAGATCTTTACCAACATGTGAAGGAAACGCAAAGTGGCAACTTGTCAAACAGCGAAGCTTACTGATCTAACCCCATTCTGAATGCTTTCTCCCTTTTCTCTTTGTATATGAACTACATGGCCCCTGGCTATGATCAGTTTCTTTGCTGGCACTTTCAGAGACTTTTATTTTATGCTCTACCAGTGACCCGAATACCCTTACCCTTTTCCAATCCTTGAATGAAGTTTACATTAGTGCTCTCTACAAAGATGTGATTAGGTCAAAGCCTGTAGCTGAACACTGTGCTTTAATTTGGTTCTGGTTAACTCTGAAAGGTTTAGCTTACTGTTGCCTGAAGTTCAGACTACACAAATTGTGTTAGACATTCACTTCAACACCGGAAAATGCTTTTCCCTCCCATATTTGTGCATGTGTGTGCGTGCATCGCATGCTTTAAAAATCTGTTGTATGATTCAAATGACCTTTCCACCAAAGGCTGTCTTTTATATATTATTCTAAATGTATTTATGTATTGTCCGCACATGTACCGTACCTTTAAAGTCTGAAATGAATGAAGCCCAACCGGCCCTTAGCTATTTGCCTAAGGTCTTAGTCAGGTGTTTTGTGAGTCAGCTGTGGATGAGATAGTGGCGTGAATGATGCAATATCAGTTGGCTTCAAGCTGCCCTGTGACACCTCCTTTGTTAAGCTCCACTGCTTTGACTGTACTCTTTGTGCCGCCCCTATCCCGTGCGCTGAAAATGAGAGAGCTGCTTCCTCTACGAACAAGAGCGCTTCTCTGTGTCTTCCTCCTGAGCCTGTTTTGAGCCAGTTCACATTGGTCATCAGGTGCCAGTGAGAAATCGCAAGCATTCCCCTATAGCATGAATTTGTTCTTGGAAATGGCTACATCTGGAGAATGCAATGTTACTTTCTACCATTCAGTTTGCAAATGTTGCTGAAAATAAAATAAAATAAAAAAGAATAATAATTGCTAATGTTGCCTGTTCCATACAAGTCTTCCGCTATGCAGCATGTACCATGTACTACAAGCACTTGTGTAGCTTTCGTAATTGTGGTGCACATACGAAACAATTTCTGTTTTTTGTTTGCTTCGCTGTTTGCTGTTAGTTCCCACCTGTACTCTTACCTTTAGTGCACGCTCGTAGATCTCAGGTTTCCGAAATCATAACACGATTGTTGTGAAGGATAGGGTTTTGGAAAATTGTGCATGAAATTGTGCTTACCCATTAAATCTACCTATAATATTGGAGTGTGATCGTCATTCCTGGTCCTTGAGAGCCACAGGGTCTGCTGGTTTTTCTTTTCCTTTGCCTTAATAGCAGCAACTAATTCAGACCAAATTAACTTTGTAATCAACTGCTTTCATTGATCCATTAAGCGCCTAGTAACAATGAAAGCCAGCACCCCCTGCGGCTCTCCAACACTAGGAACAAAGACCACTGGTAAAACATTCCAGATTTACAATTTTTTTGTGAAAGGTCTGCGCATTCACCTTTGTGTGAGTTTTATTTGGCTGGCCATGTGAGCATGAGTTTGCGTCCCAGGGCCTTCATCTCGCTCTGGATGCTTGGGACTCGTAGTCTGTGCATGCAGTTGATGAAGGAAAATAAATCAAGTTTGGTTACTCACATTGGTTGGCAAGTTTAACCTTTTCTGGTTGGTAGGTAGGTAGGAAGGGAGAATACGATGGCTTGTGGGTTGTGCTGGGCTAAGCATTAGCGCAACACCCAATAAAGCAGATCTGGCCCTGTTTAACCCTGAAGTCCCTTGTGCAGTGGCCTGTCTTGTGCATGCTGCAAGGAAGTGGGCAATAAAGTACGTTTCTCACAGACTCGCATAAACCGATGTAAGTCTTATAACAGGAGGAATATGCTGTATTGTGTAACCTTACACTGAATCCAAGGTGTGGACGTACTTCAACTACAACTCAATTCAGCACAAACCCCCACCTAACCTTAATTTGTCCTAATTTTGAGGACATTCTTGTTGCATAATTGCATTGCATAACAAGTACATTTTTAGGCATTTGTCAAATTGTGCTCTTATCCAGAGAAACATGCATTTGAAAACATTTAAAAACTATCAATTTGGTGTTTTACCGTTTGATTGATTGATTCAGTTTTCCCCACCTGGTGATTGAACCGGCGACCCCTGCAAAGCCCAGTCCTTAAACTAAACCTTACAGTTTGAATTTAATACAGGTTGACAGATTGTTGTTTTACTTTGGTTGTTCAGTCTTGCGGGGCGGCAAGGATGGTGCAGTGGGTAGCACTGCCGCCTCAAAGCAAGGAGGTCCTTATCCCCGTCGGCCAGGGCCTCTCTGTGTGGAGTTTGCATGTTCTCCCCGTGTCTGCGTGGGTTTCCTCCTAGTACTCCGATTTCCTTCCACAGTCCAAAGACATGCAGGTTAGGCTGATTGGAGAGTCTAAATTGCCCATAGCTATGAGTCTGTGAGTGAATGGTGTGTGTGCCCTGCGATGGACTGGCGACCTGTCCAGGGTGTATTCCTGCCTTTCGCCCAATGTATGCTGGGATAGGCTCCAGCCCCCCTGCGACCCTGTTCACGATAAGCCGGTTAAGATAATGGATGGATGGATGTTCAGTCTTGCATTGCAATTCCCACATGATGTGGGTACCAACCCTGAATGGTTCAATAAGTAGGCCTGGCCAGAATAAGCCTGTGGGATTTCAAATTCAAAGTTTCCAATTAAGATTTTTTTTTTGTATTTCAGACATGGGTAAAAATTTGCTGGGTTTGTTTGTTTCTTTGAACACTTGTCGTTATATCATCCATTGGCCTCTCTAAGCTGGTAACAAAGCTGAACTCCCACACGTGTCAACCGCCATTTCAGCGGGCTTGGGCTTTTAAATTGGGGTTAGTGATTTGACATTTTTTCAGAGATGAGTGATCACACGATTCCAAACCAGTTACTGGCCCGGGAAGAATCTGTTTTTAGAATGCATCTTGGCCGGGTGGCACCTCTGGCTGCATGCACGCACATTAATATCCATGTTTGTCCATCAGCCAAACCTATTGTGTTAGCCTATTGTGTCAAGAAACAACAGCGGTCAGATATGAGTATTTTATTCTCAATTTACAAATGTTGAAATTCACTATAAGAAAATTCACTGAGTCTCACTGCTTGAAAAAAGTGGATCATTAAGGCAACAGGGAATTATAGCTCTGTGCAATAATGATAACTAAAATAAATATCACTCAATTTATAACTTGGATCACAATTTGTAGCATAGTATTATAAATACCTGATACCTGCAAAAGCTAATCACCATCTGACAAAATTTGTAAATGCTGCAAGCCAAAAGTTACAATCTCATACTTGCAACAGTGTCAGCTGGATGTCCATGAATAACTGTAGAGAGTAAGGTTAGTTAATCTAGTGCAGAGGAGCTCAGCCTCCCAATCTCTAGAGTGGAGTACAGGTCTACGTGGTCAGTAGGTTGGCCCCTATAAAAATGGCTCTGGTGAATGCTATATAAAGTCAATAAAACCTTTGTTTTAACTTCTTCTTACCTTGTTGTCCTGACTTTTTATTATTTAACAGTCTGGATATCATGAAAGCTTTCAAACAATGTTTCACCAACTTCATTGGCATGGGTATAAAAGTAATGCTACCAGTTATAATATATACTGTCTGGCATCCCATAGTCATTAAAAACAAACAAACAAACAAACAAAAAAAAAGAATTAAATGAATGAAGATTGCAATCCTGCAAACTGCTCAGATTGGCCCCTGTTTTGACAGCCATCTTGACGAGTCATCACATGGCCATGTGTGATGCACACATCTGGAGACTCGCCAATCCCACATTGGAAATATTATGGATACACTACAGGGATTCGAATCCCATGTGAGTCGGTACATGAAATGACAGACGTCCATTTGTAATATTTATATATTGGATGTCGTTCGGGAAACTAATGCCATCCGAATAGGGCTAAAGAGTTTCTCTTTTGTACCATCAGTTATGCGCTCAACCATTCTGTTTGCCTCTACTGAAACATAAAGATTTCTTTCTTTTTTTTCATTAATAAAACATTGGATCTCACACATAGACTGTATACAAATATAAAGGCTTGTGACATCACTCATTAATTTTCTATAGCTGGTTGCTTATTGGTGCATCCAACACAAGAGTAGTAGAACGAAAGGGTGGAGTCAGGAGTACAGTGAAATTAGTTGAATCCACCCCGACTGGCAATTAGATAAGCCCATGTCTGTACAACTGGTGTGTCTTTTTATGTTTTTCTTTTTGCTTCTCACATCCATTTGCATTCAGCAGCTCGGTACAGCTGGTTTATGTAGACTTAGGGCACTGGCAACCACAGACCCGGGGTATATCACGAAGCAGGAGTAAAACCCAGAATAGGCGCTTAAAGTTTTTACTTGTTCCCATGTTCCAGTATTGGAAGGGTTCTGGTGGGTTTCGAGAACAAGCCATTAACAATGACTACAAAGCAACATTTTAAATAGTCATTTAGTTTGTATAACTTACCGTCTATAAAACATAATTGGTCACAAAAAATATTTGGCTAGGTTTTAGATATTGAGTAAATGCTCATCTACTGATTTCTCCATTTTAATTATTCAAGGAACTCCCACTTAGTTGATTTCTGTAGTGCACAAATGCCAACAAATAATAACATAACCAAGGAGGTTAGTAATAATGTCAATTAATGTCAAGTTTATTGTAGTGTAACTTAATATACTACTGGTGAGCATGTCAACCCAAGGGTTTACCCTTGGTTTGGTTGGGTTCCTCCACAAAAGCTTCCTAGGGTTATTTGATTTCAATTTGGTTTGCTATTAAATGTTTTATCACTGCAAATGTAGCTATCCTATGTAAACGTATGAATGTTCAGACTAAAATGTGTTTGAACACTGGAATAAAATCGATGTGAATTTTAAGTTTTTTTTAGACACTGTGATTCCTGCTTCTTTTTTCAGTTATCCATGATTTCCCACAACCGCTCCTTGTGTTTTGGCGATATTTCCTTTACAAACACCCTGCCTTATTCATAATGCTCATCTATTTTGTGGCTAATCAAACATATACAAAAGCACAGTGTTAATAGGATGAACAATGAACTCTCACATATTGGGGGGGATAAAAAGTGTAGCCCAGGCAAAGCTTTTTGCATTTGACAGAACATTGTATAGAAACCACATGCTCGAAATGCTTTAATGAGTAACAGCGATGAAAATGGGGGGAATTGGGTTAAAAAAACACAACTCTTTGTGTATCCGCTGTTGCTTTTACAAGTCACACAGGCACATCGTGTAGCATACACTGTACCAAACTGTAATAAAACATTACATGCACTGAAACGACTCCAAATTTAGGAATATCGCCCCAGTTTAAAAGAATCAGTCCCAGGGACATTAGAAGGGACCGGATTAGCTAGTCAAACCATTATTTTTGTGTAGAAAATTGATATTCTTTTACACAAAAATAACATTAGAAAACACTTTATATTTCTACAGAGAATATCTGTCTCATTTTGGGCTTTCACCATTGCCTTACAAGTTTCAAGTTCTTTTAGCAACCAGGCATTGCAATGAACTCTCTCCACTTGGGGCTTCACTTTAAGAGGCTTGTAGTTGCCGCTTGATCTCACATGACTCTTTCTATTTATGTCTTCTCCCTATGTGGCTTGCACCAATGTTTTTAAGACGTTTCCCTCTCCTTATAAGAACTTGTATTTCACATGATGCTTCTCCATTTGACATTACCCTGTCCCATTTCTCATTTTGCAGCAGTGTTCTCTCCATTATCGATGACTGTTTAGCCCCTGGCACACAGTAGTTCAGTCCATTAAAAAGCCAAACCATGACACCAGAGGACTAAGCAACTTTAGTCCGATCTCAAAACTGTCGCTCATCTCCCATGATTTTAAAAAAGGTAGTTTGATTTATCTCCTACCCCACGCATGGGGCTTATTCTGGAAACATTGGTTTTCACTTCTGCTACACTAACTTCATCACATCTGGGGTCCCTCAAGGGTCCATTCTCGGTTAATCCTTTTTTCCGTATAGTGGGCTCTGGAATTTTTGGCGCGCTTGATGAATATGCACAAAAAATGCTGTGAACTAAAAAATGTATATATATACCGTTGACATGAGCTTTAGTTCCCAACATGTAAACTAGTGTGCCTTATTAACAAGTCAATGGAATTAATGACTCTGCAGGGGCTGTAGTATTGCCATATACAGTAGAGCCCTGATTGCACTCGCCTAAGACTCATGCGGCTTGTAGAAGGTGCATCGCTCTTTAATGCCCTGATTTTCCTGGGCTGCCAAGCGATGGGGCCGTTGTGTTGTATCCACAGCAACATGTGTGACTGGAGTAGATAGGGTACAATTGCCTACCAAATTGGGGAAAAAATGGGAAGCAAATGAAAAAAAAAAAAAGTGTATTGCAAATGAAAGCAGCGATGATGTGAAATTTCAAATTAACTTAATAAACCATTGCATCCAATCACTCCATGCCTGCAACAAAATAATTGTTAAAAGAAAACCTTTTCAGTCGTGCCATTATAAAACTCATGTAATATTTGCAGGAATTATAGCCAGCTTGCCAGTAGATGGCCAATTAGCATGGCGCGCCAACCTTTAGATAGAGAAAATATGAACATAAAGAGCTATTTGTTACATTTCTTTATGTAAAAGTGAAATTAAAAAGTGATTAGAATATAGCTGTGCAGGTGGCTTAACTATGCACAAATCCCGAAGTGCCTCAATGCAGGAAGAATATTTAAAGAAGAAGACCTGAAAATAAAAGTAGATGAGTGAACAAACGGATAGATTTCTTTTTTTTAACTTTTTTTTTTTTAACTATAAAAAATATTTCAGATCTTTTCCATTTTTCTCCCAGTTTGGTGGCCAATTGTACCCCGTCTAATTCAATTAGTCAGTATTAGATACACCGCTCACACCCCGTTCCTCGGCGGCCCGAAAGAACAACACGCCTTCTTCAAGCCGTCTCGTCTCATGCTCCTGACCGTGATTCCGAGGCGCCCGAGGTGCTTTATTGTGCGGTGATCCGCTAACCCTGCCAAGTCCCTCCCTCTGAAGTAGCGAGCCAATTATGCTGCTCCACGAGAGCTGGCCAAACTTGGCTTTTGCCAGGACCAGGAATCGAACCCCGGGCCCCGGTGCAATCTTAGCCTGTTGCGCCACCGCGGCCCCACAAACGGATAGATATACCGGCAAATTGGATTAGGAATTCAAGTTAAATAATTGTTTCAATATTAATCCTGCTATACACCTCCACTTCCAATGCATGTGCTCATTGGTAAAGTCTTTTCTAGAATGGAAGGCCTCCTAGAAGACTGCTGAATTTTTCTCTGGAATGTTATGCGTTGGTGGATTCAGTTTTCCTTCAGAAATGTGTTCATAAAACGGTGTTACACTGCACCGCTAACTAATAATAGAACCTGGACCTCAATGATGAGGCAGAGCACTGTGTCCTTAGTTGCACTGTTTGCTCAGGCCTGGATTTCATTTAGCTGCTTTTGCATGTTCACTTTCAAATATTGGAAAATAAGGCACAAGCCAGGCGCTCATCTAGGGTGTCTTTTCTCTCCCTCTTGCTCTCCCTCTCGCTCCATTGCTGCATCGGCTTTTTTAGAGAGTAGCATAATGAAAAGAAAATTATAGTAATTTCTTGTACACAATAAAAACACTCAACACGTATATGGATAGTAACGGCACTAGAAGCAGTTCAGGCTGAAATGGTTTGTTAAAAGCTGCTCTGCTGTCCTCAGAATGTTTTTTTCTCTTTTAAGCTTGGTTTGAGCTTCTGTTTCGCCCTTTGTATCCTTGTAGTGCTTTTCTTAGCTTTCAGTTTCTTTGTATTAAACACACAAAGTTTATTTATGACAGGAATTAAGCCAGCAGTTTGCCATGTTTTATTTTTTGAGAATTTGATGGCCTCAAGTGATTGCAGCAGATTTTTAATGTATGTGTTAAATGTATTTTGAAATTTTAAAATAATGTGCGGATGGTCGGCACAGGCACATTTGTATCTATTGTAATCATTTAGGCTGAAAAATATTATTTTGAGACATTTGAAGGTGAAACATTTCATTTTATTCGGCCTTTCTTACTTTGCTTTCTAAGAGTTTTAATGTCTGAATATTATTCATGGCCAAATTGGCTGCATTCCCAGAGCCAGATCAGCCAATTTAACCCAAAAGCTTTAGCAAATTTATGCCTGATGCCCACTGCCATGACCTGCTACCCTGTTAGCTTGTCCACTGTCAAGCCCATAAAGTCCTCAATCACTCTCATGCAATTGACCCAATCATTCTCATGCAATTGACCAATCATAAGCCCTGCCCCTTTGTCTCTGAAGGTCCTGTCACAGCAGTGTTTGCGATCCAGCATCCTCGGACCAGTTCCGCGCCCATCACATTATATGAATTGAAGTTATAGCCATAAGCAAAGTGATTTTTATCTTTCAAAATGCTAAAAAGTTGTGCCTGGTGGGCCTAAAATAGTGGCACAAGATGTGTCTTTACAGAGTGTATTTGGCTAGGCTAGACTAATGTTATGTGCTCCAACTCTCCTGCTATTGGTGCAGCTATTGAAATGTAGCTAGAATTGATGTAGTTGACATGGACAGCAACCTAATGATAAAAATGTTTTTTTTCTCCACAGCATTCATCCAGTCAGACACAATTTTAGAGGTGCTACATTTTGGTGAAGGCAGCCTCCTGGAGGTAAGTTATGCAACGTCTGTTTGAACACTGCATTTGCTCAGTGCGACTGAGTCTTTGGCTAAGAACATCTGCTAAAAGCCTAAATTGAAATGGCAGTGTAAATATGTGATCCGCAAACTGATCTAAACTAGTTGCTCAACTCCTACTTTTTGTTCCAGCCAGGTATTCCAGCTTCATTTTTATACATGGCTGCATACACAAGCACTGGTTTACTGGTATATTTGTTATGAAGGATACATGTGGAGTTCTGCAGCTTTAGGTTAATGCTTTCATGTACAAAGTCAGATCAAATAAATGGTTAAGCCTAATTAATCCAGAGGATTTTGTAAAACCACTGTAAAAAGTTCATTTTATCCAAAATGTGTCTTTAACCGTGGCCACATAATACTTTTCATGTTCTTGTCCACATCTTACTGATGCCATGCTTATAATACACTGTTATTTAATTTCCAAAGTGTAGTGGCTTCACCCTGCGTCTCTACTTTTATCTCTTTACAGACAGAGTCTGACCTTGACTTTAGTTCATATCATCAAAAAAGGTAAGGAAGCTTTAAATTCTGCTGGGCTCTTTTGAAAATGCTTAATTCTTCAAGTTTCAATGCATAAAACCTCCCCAACATATGAGAAGAGTCAACCAGGCTCCTCTACTTACAGTAATACAATCCGGAAAACATTTCATATTCCCTGTCTGCCAGACAGCTCATCCAATGCTTCATAACATTCTCTGCCACCTGCCCTCTCCGGACCAATTTTGCCTTTTCACCTCATGCTGCCTTTCCGCCTCTCCTGTCTTTTGTAGCACGGTGTACGTCCTCGGTGATTTGTGGCAGAGGAGTAACACTTGAGAGCATCGCGGTTTGTTTCTGGTTTCTACAACACCCAATTTCCTTCACCAGGAAGGAGCAATATCTAATATTGGAATGGTTCCCAGAAGGGCTGGACTTAGGAAGGAGTAGTCTAAAGACGCACAGTCGCTGTGGTGCTACGGTTCAAGGGGGCAGGAGAACCAATGCCCAGGGGAAAAGGAGTGAGGGACAGGAAGGAGGGATGTTGGAGAAATCAGAAACAAAGTGTTCCTGCTGTTACCTTTCCACTGACAACCAGTTGTGGTAGTCACTAAACCTATTCCCTATCATCTGCCCCCTGCACTTTACTTTCCTCTCCACCAACCCTGCCATGGGCCCTGCACCCTACCCTCCCCGGCCGCACTTTGCACCAACCCTGCCATCACCCCATTTCCGTTACCTTGTACCCCCCCGCCGCAGTGGGAAGCGTCTTTTTAAACCTTTCTCATCAGAGCAGACTGAGAGCGCTGGAGTTTGTCCATGGGAGGAATCCTGCACTCAGTCCAGCAACTGTCAGTGCTACGCCTCCATGCTGTGAGCGACAGCAGGGCCTCTGTTCTGATTCGCTGTTGCGGCACTGCGGGCACGTTAGAGGCTGTCACTCAGCAGTTGGTGTAAAGGGTTCCTTTTGCGTTCTACTGTAATTATGAACCCACAGTACAGCTTCCTGTTTATCTGTCTGTTTTCTGCTGTTGGGGATTAGATGGCACTTCTGAGCATTGGTGACAGGAGCACTGTAGAATATCTGTTCTGTTCAATGAGCTCTACCCACACCTCTGTGTCTGGCCTGGCCTTGCATTAGGGACGATAGTCATGTGCATCTCATCTATGTTTGAGCGCAGTCTACTACTCCTACTTCAGTGATTAATACTACAGCCACATTTACTATAGCTAAGCTACAGCCTTACTGTGCCTTTACTTTACTATGCCCAGCTTTACTATGACCAGTACAATACTTCCTGTATCTAGCAATTTTTGAAAATGGAGTCTAATAAAGGGCTGCTCGCTGGTCCATCCTGTCAAGGCGTTGTTCTTGTACATGGATGGGGCTCACTGTCTGGAGTTGAATCCGGCCAGCAGGCCCCACGGGGCTACAGATGGTTAGCTGTAGCATCACCCAGAGATGAGAAGATGTCAGCCAGCCAGACGCACCTGATCTCACACCAACGACCCCTGTGGGCAGATGGACCGTCTGCAAAACCATCTGTTAGGCTGCATGCAAAGTGCCCATGTCCAAGCCATGTCTGCAAGCCTAACATCGGTCACATCTATGGGATTAACTCATGAAAACTCATGATAAAAAGCTAAGGCTGATGATGTGCTTCAGAAGAGAGCGTATACTGGTTGATAGCACGGCTTGCAATTGGGCATTCCAAAGTGGGGAGAAGGAGGAGGGGAAGGAAAATCAGTGACTTGCTGGAGTTTTATATGAGTTCTCTTTCTGATGGAATGTGCCACCTCTCCTTGGAAGAAGGTGCCACGTGGAACGATTTGGGTCATTTCTGCAGACCGATAGAGCAGAGTTTTTTTTACGGCCCTGCAGAATGGGTGCTTGGCAGTAAAGCCGAGATACTGTTCAGTGCCATTTTAAGTGTATAATGGAGGGGATCTCTCACGGTTTTACTCTGACTCATAAGCACGTAATCTCGTTTGCGCTAGGGTATGGGCAGTTAGCGGTGAGGCAATGAACATATTGGTTTAAGGTTGCACTTGTGTCTTTGCATCAATTATACAGCGCTTTGGATGAAGGTGCTATATGAATGCAGACATTTACTGTTTATTTGCACTTTAGTTAATGTTTGACTTCAGCAGAAATGTTAATAAGGATCAATGTCCACGTTAATGAATATACATTCCTATCGAGAGTTTCAGATAAGCAGAAGCGGACAACCACTCAAGCACACCTCACACCATGTGTGGGTGGTGTTTTTATTCTGTAAAGTGGCTCGGTGATATAACTATTGTGCTGGATAATGTCTTAGGGGAAGTAATGTGCAATAATGGCTCCGATTGTTTTGGAATATTTCAAGAAAATTATTGCTTGTTTTGTTTTATGTTCTACATTTGCCACAACCACGGCGAAGGCACCAATGTTACAATTCTTACTTTGTTTTGTTATTGAAATGTTTCGAGAGAACGGTTTGCTCAGGATCATATGGAAAAAAAAAAAGACACATTTTATCCGAGGGGAAAGAACTCATGATCCATCACACCTACTGGTTCTGTCCAACCTCTCCGGCTGCACTGGCTTTTGTTCAAAGAGTTTCAAAGCACTCTGTAGGACAGTTGCATGTTTATGCATTCATAAAATCCCCACTGGGGAGTTTTTTGTTTTTTACCTCGTGCTTGCCATTTTGCGGTTTCAGGCGTGGAGTTTGCCCTTCTGATACTCTGTAAAGTGTCTTTGTGACTTCTTTCAAAAGTGCTATCCAAATAAAATTTGATTTAATATTAGCACTCATGAGGCTGGTTGCAGCCATGTTCAGTGTGTAGCCACATAGTAATGGCTTCCATCTTGACAGTGCACAGCAGGGGGTCACTGTTATTACTCTGAAAACAATCACAGACATTTATTGGTAGCTTAATACTGTCGTTAAGTCTATTCTCCTTGATTCTTACCTATTCTTTGAGTTTATTTCTCAAAGAAAATGGCGCATATGTCTGACTGTTTGACAGTGCAAAGCGACCATGGCTGAAAGCCGGCAGCGTTTTAGTTTTCTGAGGACAGAGCGAGGTGATGCAAGTGTCAGTGAGGTCCAGGGCAAGTGGCTTGTATGGTTTCCTTTCAGCTGCCTGCGACATTTCTGGTCATACTTCTGGGATTCCCTCAGAATAAATGTCCAGGATGACTTTTTCTTTTGGAAAGATGTCTTCTTGTCTTTCTGTAACCGGGAGGCGGTGAAGGCTGGGCTTCACTGCCTGGCAAGCCGGAGCCTGTGTGATTTATTCACCCAAAGGTCAGCACAACACGTGGAGAGCCTTGCTCTGCCCTGTACCTTGCCGGGCTGCTGTGCTTGTTTCTGCCAGCCTAGCAGGTTACGCAGAGAATACGTCGCGATAAGCCGCGATCATATTACCTAGTACCCGTCTCTAATGCCTGCAGTCGAGGGTTGAATAAAAAAACACACACACACTTTGCTAAAATACACACGTGGACACACTACACACATGTACATATTTCATACATATAGACACACACACACATACTCACAAATGTACAGCACTTGTATATACAGACAGTACACTTGGGACAAATGGACTTGCCTATCTTATCTTGTGGTACATGTCTGAAGTAAAATAAATAAATAAATAAATAAAGATGGTTTGATTGATGGTTGATTTGTCATTCTTTGCATATTTTGTTGTTTCATTTTTAGGCTGTTTCCCAGTCTTTTATCTCTTTAAAAGGTTACAAATCTGTCTACTCTTTTCCTCTTGATAAGCACCCTTAACTACATAAAACCTCTAAGTATTTGGGAGCATTAAAACTGCATCACTTCTCTGAGATAGCCAACGCTGTCCTGCAGTTCTATAAGACAATCAGCAGGGAGGATGTTCCAAGCATGTTTGTGAACTTTGTGACTGTTTGTCACAGTTCTTCTGCAGACTTTGGTTGGCTCCTTGCTTCCGATCTCAGACAGCCTTGATCAAGTTTTTATGCAAAAAGTAGTCAATTGCTTACAGTAATATGTTACTTTTTTAAATTAAATACACAAATGTCTCTGTAAAAGTAAATCTTTTGGAAAATGAATATTTTGAAATCTGAAATGTGTTCTTTTATGCTAACACACACAAAAAAAAACAACATTATATATATATATATATATATATATATATATATATATATATATATATATATATATATATATATAGTGATGTGAGAAAGTTGTCCTGATTTCTTATTTTTTTGCATGTTTGTCACTTAAATGTTTCAGATCATCAAACAAATTTAAATATTAGTCAAAGACAACACAAGTAAACACAAAATGCAGTTTTTAAATGAAGGTTTTTATTATTATGGGAGAAAAAAAATCCAAACCTACATGGCCCTCTGTGAAAAAGTGATTGCCCCCCCCCTGTTAAAACATAACTTAACTGTGGTTTATCAAACCTGAGATAAATTTTCCCACACCCAGGCCTGATTACTGCCACACCTGTTCTCAATCAAGAAATCACTTAAATAGGACCTGCCTGACAAAGTGAAGTAGACCAAACGATCCTCAAAAGCTAGACATCATGCCGAGATCTAAAGAAATTCAGGAACAAATGAGAAAGAAAGTAATTGAGATCTATCAGTCTGAAAAAGGTTATAAAGCCATTTCTAAAGCTTTGGGACTCCAGCGAACCACAGTGAGAGCCATTATCCACAAATGGCGAAAACATGGAACAGTGGTGAACCTTCCCAGGAGTGGCCGGCCGACCAAAATTACCCCAAGAGCGCAGCGACGACTCATCCAAGAGGTCACAAAAGACCCCACAACAACATCCAAAGAACTGCAGGCCTCACTTGCCTCAGTTAAGGTCAGTGTTCATGACTCCACCATAAGAAAGAGACTGGGCAAAAATGGCCTGCATGGCAGAGTTCCAAGACAGAAACCACTGCTGAGCAAAAAGAACATTAAGGCTCGTCTCAAGTATGCCAGAAAACATCTTGATGTTCCCCAAGACTTTTGGGAAAATACTCTGTGGTCTGACGAGACAAAAGTTGAACTTTTTGGAAGGTGGGTGTCCCATTACATCTGGCGTAAAAGTAACACCGCATTTCAGAAAAAGAACATCATACCAACAGTAAAATATGGTGGTGGTAGTGTGATGGTCTGGGGCTGTTTTGCTGCTTCAGGACCTGGAAGACTTGCTGTGATAAATGGAGCCATGAATTCTGCTTTCTACCAAAAAATCCTGAAGGAGAATGTCCGGCCATCTGTTCGTGACCTCAAGCTGAAGCAAACTTGGGTTCTGCAGCAGGACAATGATCAAAAACACACCAGCAAGTCCACCTCTGAATGGCTGAAGAAAAACAAAATGAAGACTTTGGAGTGGCCTAGTCAAAGTCCTGACCTGAATCCTATTGAGATGCTGTGGCATGACCTTAAAAAGGCGGTTCATGCTCAAAAACCCTCCAATGTGGCTGAATTACAACAATTCTGCAAAGATGAGTGGGCCAAAATTCCTCCACAGCGCTGTAAGACAACTCAACAAACGCTTGATTGCAGTTGTTGCTGCTAAGGGTGGCCCAACCAGTTATTAGGTTTAGGGGGCAATCACTTTTTCACACAGGGCCATGTAGGTTTGGATTTTTTTTCTCCCTTAATAATAAAAACCTTCATTTAAAAACTGCATTTTGTGTTTACTTGTGTTGTCTTTGACTAATATTTAAATTTGTTTGATGATCTGAAACATTTAAGTGTGACAAACATGCAAAAAAAATAAGAAATCAGGAAGGGGGCAAACACTTTTTCACACCACTGTATATATGTGTGTATATATATATAGACTTCTGCACAGTACTGTATATTATTTATTTTGTTATTTATTTATTTTTGGACACCTCGATTTTGTGGCTGAAGTCCGTGAAACAGTGTTGTCTGAAGCACATTCCTCTTTTTTCCTATTTGAAACACACTACTGGACAGGTCAGTAAATTGATAAATAAATAACATGATGACCTCATTGTTAGTGATTATGAACAAAGTTAGCATCTCCTACGATGAATGAGGGTGAACACCCACTCCCCTCTCCTTCCGCCTTCCCTTCTCTGTGCCTGAATCCGTACACTGGTGGTCCCTGGGCCAGATCCTGGCATCTGTCTACAGTTGGCCATGTTGTTCAAACATCCTTATCAACTGAACAGTAAAAATGCCTTGTGCCGATGTTTGTTGACCCAATCACAGCACCTTTGAGTACAGATTAACAGATTAAGAACTGGGTTATGCACACAAGCCTGTAACTGAGCCAAAATACTTTCAAAAACATTCATGAGAACATATTTTATGCTAGAATGGCAGGTAAGAACAGATAGTATTTTTATTGCCTGTTTGGGATGGATGATTATGCCGATTATAGTGGTGTACTGCGGTCACTGATAACAGTGGTAAATCTGAAGCAAAAGCCCTGTCATCTCTTTGTGGTGGGGATTTGTTTTTAACACAAAATGCAGTTTAACTCATTCCTACTGTATAACCTTGGTTAATTCTTTTTGGTGCTTTTGTTTTTTTAATCATCTTGGAGATTTTGATTTGTTTTCCATACTTAACCGAGTAAAACGATTTTGGTGGACGTTTGCCTATTTTAGGGTCTCACTGCTGTCTTTCCAAGCTGCGTGTTGAAGTATTTCACATGTGACATGACGTATGCTTTTGTATAATTATCGGATGACATTGCTAAATGTTAGCACAAAGAGCTTACCACAGGAAGGGGAGGGGGAATTGGGCTGTGGGGGCAAGTGCTTGCTGTGTTTTTGGCCGGTGTGGGTTTTTTAAATTTTGTTTTTACATTAATTCCTATTTTACGGTGCAATTTTCAATCTCTATGGTAACAGGATATACCATTTGAAAGCATTAAAACTGATGGTTCTATCTGCCTATTTTATGCCTATTGCTTTAGCGACAACAGTTCCTTATTTTGCAACATGTGGGTGGTAGAACAAGCACAGGGGGGACCTCAAACAAAATCAGGTAATGTCAGTATTCTTTTCACGGCAAGGGTCCAGCACACCAAATGCATAATAGTTTCGAATTCTAGAAATGTCTCGGAGAAATGCTGATGGATTGTTAATTGTTTACTTATTTGGAGCAATTATCATTGTTGTCCTTTTCACTGTTGCATACTTCTACAAAATAACTTGTACATAGGAATGCGATTATCTACGTTTTGTTTAGGCTCTCTCGAACGGCCAACATATGAGTTTATCGGACGAGAATCTGTAATCCAGTGGCCCAGTAAAGGTGTAATCCCCATCCGGGGGAAAAAAATACATTATAACTTCAGCTCCACCCACAACCGGCTTTTGCTATGGTATTAAAGTAATGACTGAGAAGCATTTTAACTAATGACATGACATTTCCAACAATGTATAGTTTGTTAGGCATGCATGAAACAACACAGCATTTTTTTTGCCTGCGTAATGAAACTAGCGTTTTCAGTATGCACGCTGAGACTGTTGTGCTTCGGCAAAAACTGTTCTTGAGATCTTCTGGCCAAAGGTTGGCATTTTACAAAATATATATATATTTTGCGTTGCCTATGTCAAAGTACAGGACTTCAGAGGAATCTCTCATCACTCTAGCCTCTCGAGAATTCTCAAGTGAATATTTCTGAGGAAGACTGTGAAAACACCTTTGGCACCTGTATAGAGGGTGTTTTCATTGACGTGACCCCATTTTATATCAGTGAGCATCTAAATATATTCTAAAAATATTTTAGTACAATGTGTTCGGCTTGTTGATGGAACTTAGATCAATGGACCTCAATCAATATATTAGTATACAATATGTTCTTATTGTGAATATTGTATTTTTTTTTAAATTTATAATCATTTTTTAAAATTTTTTTTATATAACCCTCTTCTTCACCTGTTGCTGTCTGAGGAAAGCATAAGGAGAGGGAGAGGTAGGGGGGAGGATGACTGGTGCGGCGAAGTGCAAACTTGTTTTTCAGGATGAAAAGTGTTGGATACTTTAGTAAGCAAAATACAGTATTTTACACATTATAAGACCCATAGTATCATTTAGCTTCCTTGTGTCCTTTTGGAGTCTCCAAATGTCCTTTTTGGAAACCTGACATAGACATAGCTTGGAAAAAAACAATGCGGAATGCTAATTTTTTTAGATATTGTCATCAAATTTTAAAGGGGATTTGTCCAGTATTTTAGCTGTGGCTCATTTATATTTCTTAGTGTGCCAGGTACAGCCACAATCTGCTGCCACTCCAAAACTCAAAATATTTTCTGTGAGAATAAACGCTTCCTCTTTCACTGTTTTTGGGCTTCTGTAACTTTGCTTTAGCAATATGTAGAGTAATTCCGACTCTTGCGAAACGAACCCCACAGGGTTTCCTTACAGAAGATTATGCCTGTAGTCAAAAGCTTTCAAGCATATTAACCGTTTTATTTTACGTATGTTATTTTCAAGCTTGTGTCAAGAAAAGGGGTGATATGGGGTCAGTGTCATCTTTATTAGGGGAAGGGACCTGTACAAGGTGTCTCAGTGGACTCTGTTCTGTTCCATGGACTAGAACAGGTGTGTTAGTGGCAGTCCGGAGGGGAGCCTCTCTCTTCCCTTATTTGGTGAATCCAGCTGCTCTTTTGTTGTCCCCAGGGAATCTTGGCTCATATCCAGCACTTGTTCTGAGTAGCTTTTCTGCTGTGGATCTCTGACACCTGCCTGACACACCTTTTTTGTGTTCCATTTGATTGAGTTGTTGCTAAATGTTCACCATTGAAGTCTCATGCCATTGGCAGAATGATAAATTAATCTCTCAATTTATGTATATATATATATATATATATATATATATATATATATAATAAAAAAAGACAAAAAAAACATGAGACTGTCGTCAGACAGGTCTAGCGAGTTCCTACTATATGGGGAGTTCCCTTTGAGCTCCCCATATGTGCACACACACACACACAAAAGCATGCATGCAGTGCACACACAATCACGCCACACCTTCATACAGGTACGCACATGTATATGTCCATGCTCGCGCGTGCACACACGTGCAGTCGCACCACACCCACATATAGATGGACGCACACACTTCTTTCTCCATGTATATCACACAAACCACACGTGCACACACATGCCTATGTTGTGACTGTGGCACTTTGCATCTGAAGAGTCTCTTCTCTCTTTCACAGCTCATCCCTCCACCGGGGGAACTTCAGGCCCATGAGCTTCGAGCCGCCCATGTTGGACTTCCATGAGCAGTGAGTTCCTTTTCACGTGCTTTCATACTGCCGTGCTGTGATTGGTCACCATTAAATAGGGTTCTTCCGCCCTGTCCGTCCTTCCACCCTGGTTACTGATTTACATGGTCATCTCTCCCTGTTATGCAGTGTTTGGCCACCCAAGAAGTGGTCCCCTGACTTTACTTTTACAATTGTTGGTCACTGTTTTAAATTGTCCTCTCGATACCGTGTAGTGATTGGGCAGAGTTCAGGGGAAATCCTTTTCACAGCCATTCATTGTGTCTGCCAATAACAGTGCGAGTACCGCTGACATTACAGAAGTAAAGTTACTGTGCTAGAGTTTTGAGCACCGTTAATTAGCTCTTTGCTGAAGACTGAAGTAACAGCAGCTGCA
Organism: Conger conger; assembly: GCF_963514075.1. Lineage (NCBI taxonomy): Eukaryota > Metazoa > Chordata > Actinopteri > Anguilliformes > Congridae > Conger > Conger conger. The sequence continues at coordinate 54,381,728 of NC_083762.1, forward strand.
CTGGTGAATTAATGGGGTTATTACTGTTTCTAGTTACAATGAATAATTCTATTTGTCACCATGATGTCAGAACCTGGACACAAAGGCAGTCTAGTTTGAAGGAGCAAGGATATTCCATTAGCCTAATTTGCATTTTCTCTATTTCCCCATCTTCAGTTCTTATTCTTGCCAGTTTTCCTAGCCTCTCCCGAGGAGTGGAGCTAGGAGTAAAAAAAAAAACAAAAAAAAACGATTGGAATGAGCCCTCTGTGTTTTGTGTCCTGTGTGAGGCTTGTGTTTGATATGCTATAGGATAAGGCTCTTCATCCAGTTCCCAGAAGCCAAATCTAGCCCAAGCAAGCTGAGACTTGCTTTTGAGAAGACATTTTCAGATGAAATTTCAAAAGAAAATCCAAGCACTGTCTGCATACTTGAGAAAATAATGAGTAATAGCTGTGCATATCAAGTGTCTTATTCATTAATTGTTTATAAATGGTCAGCACATTGGAAATGTTTGGCATTGACACACATACTATTTTTGAAAAGAATCTGCCCCTGGGGAGAAGTTGAAGAACGCTGTTCTAGGAGAACAGGCCTTGGCTACTAAGCGGAGTCTGTGCATTTGCGTGCTTGTGGTTGCCAGAAAGTTCCAAAAGTATTTTTTTATGGGTTTCTTTGTGGTGGACCAGTTGTTTGTGTGTTTATGGGAATGGAATGAACCATCAATTCTATTTTTTAAATATGAACTAAGACTGAAATGAACTGTTCAATTGTGTAAATCAGCTGTGACCTTGATTAAAACTGAAATTCTGTGGTAGCAGAACAGTCAGGGTGTTGTCTTGTTATCAACACAAGCCTAAGGCCTTTCTGATTTAAGTGTTGCATTACTTTGGGGGAACAGCTTTGCGTTGTTAAATTAAAAAATGAACAGAAACTTCACCAAAATTATGAATATGCGAAGATAATTATGTATGTAGAATGCATATCTCAGAAAACATGCTTCTACTTTCATTTTTTTTATGTGGCTCTACAAAGTTTTTTTCACCAGGGGCCAATCTTTGGGGATCATATCAAACATATAGTAAACATACTTTTAGTTTGTATATTTTTTTATTAGTCACCTGAGAGCACTTTCTCATTTTGCAAAGATAAACATGTTACTAATAACATTAGTGGAATATTCAGTTTGGTCATTTTTGGCACATTTAGACCCACTTGGAAACCAGGTGTCAGAAATTTCACCTGACCCTCTACTTTGGATATTTTGAAGTTACGTTTTTAATCAACATTTCTAAAAAGAATTCGCTTTGGTACTCGGCCAGTTTTGTTTTTCCAAAACTTCCAACTATCCAAACTCAAATATTTATATACTTGCAGTTAGCGAGTATAGCCACTGTGGACTATTCCACCTTTTAAACAGGGGGTGTAACGTATTACTGAATAAATCCTTGATCAACTTAATCTCATAATTGGGTTTTATTGATTTTGGTATCACTCCAAATGCTGCTTAACACATATTAGGTGTCAATTTAGGTGTCGAAATCTAAAATTTCCCTCGGGATGAATAAAGTATCCATCTATCTAATTGACTTTGTCAATTAACATTTTTTAAATGTATGGTTTGAAATCACATTTGTACACCCATCAATCCAATCAAGTAAATAAAATACACCATCTTTGTATACATTAGATATTTGTGTATATTAGGGGTGTGAATGGTTAAATGCTAACCGAACGGAGTTGAATTTCTAACCGATAATTGATTCTTTTTTTCTGAAGCGGCAGTGGTAAGCTCAGTTTAAAGGTTTTTATGCAGCCAATTAACTTGCTTGCTCACAATATAGTTGGTTAGCTAAAGTGAAAACTATAAATAGTGTTGTGTAGCAGACCAAAGTCAAGATCTCAGAGTCATCTGTTTCTTACTAGAACACTACGAAAAGACAGCAACATTTAAATGAAACTATTTTAAGAAGGCCCAAAATATAGTTTGAAAATGCTATTACATTTTTGTCAGTAGGCTACTCCATATATATATTTTATTTTCCCTCCCATAAATAAGATACCAGCGGTCATAAGCAGTATCGGTTACACGGTTAACCATTTTCAGAATGGGATGGTAACAGTTTACAAAAACTGATAATTTGTCACATCCCTAGTATATATTCCATACTGCAATATACACTCAGTCGGCACTTTATTAGGTATTTATTACACTTATCTGCTGTAGCCTATCCACTTAGAGTTATGTTGCGTTGTGTGTTCTGAGATGCTGCTCTGCATATCACTGTTGTATTGTGTGGTTATTTGCGTGACTGTCACCTTCCTGTCAGCTTTGACCAGTCTGGCCATTCTCCTCTGACGTCTGTCATTAACAAGATGTTTCTGTCTGCAGAACTGCTGCTCACTGGATTTTTTGTTTTTTGTTTTTTGCACCATTCTTTGCAAATTCTAGAGACTAGTGTGCATGAAAATCCCAGGAGATCAGCAGTTTCTAAGATACTCAAACCACACTGCCACCAACAATCATTCCATGGTCAATGTCACTTAGATCACATTTTTTCCCAATTCTGATGGTTGATGTGAACATTACCTGAAGCTCCTCACCTGTATCTACATGATTGTATGCATTGCACTGCTGCCACACAATTGGCTGATTAGATAATCACATGAATATGTAGATGTAATAAAGTAAAATTGTTCCTAATAAAGTGCTCGGTGAGTATATAGATATTAGATATTGTAGATATTAGAAATATATTAGGAATGAATAAAATAAGTTATTTCTTTTTTATTTTATTCTTCTTAATTCTATTGCCCTCTTGCACGTTGTTGTATTTCTTTGATAATTTAAAATGCTTCTGGACCCATTTCTCTTATTTTAATTTATTGTGAAGCATTTGTGTTGCACTAAGGTGTATGAAAGTATGATTGATTAATTGATTGATATGCTTAAACTTGTAACATATGAATGTTTCATGATGTAAGTCATTTGTTGATGCTGTGATTTGAATTTAGGCCGCCTTTTCAATAAATCCCCTGGAAATAGTAGTAATAGTCTTTGGAACAATACCAGAACAATAAACCCTTGTAACAGATTATTTTTTAAGTTGATCAAGGATGTATACAGTAATAGATTACATATAATAAACTATATGCAGTAATATATTTAAAAAGTGGAATAGTAACAGTGGCTAAGCTGGTTATGGCAATCAGACTCATTTTTATAGGGGTCTTACAGGCTTGCAAAGATGTATGAAGTTTTCAGTGAGTTGGAAGTATTGTATAAACAAAACCCACTGAGTACCAAAGCTTGATTAAGGATGTAACTTCAGCATATCCTAAGTAGGGTATTGGGTGACATTTCTCACACTGGTTTCCAGGCATGTCTAAATGTTCCAAAAATGGCCAAATGTAATATTCCATGGGTCATCCCTCAACTAATGTTATTAGTATCAAGTTTATCTTTACATAATGAGTGCCTTCAGATGACTCTCTTTTACAAATAAAATTATACTAAACGTATGTTTACTTATGGAGACATGACCTGGTGGTCACTGGTGGAAAAAGAAAGATTCAAAAAGCCAAAGCCAAAGTAGATGTATGTTTTCAGCGGTTTAGGGATTTGGGGTTATGGACCTCTAAACATCACATTTTGTGCCACTATGCATTCTTCATCTTCAAATTCAATCATAGAAAATCACATAAAATGTGAGAATACAATTTCACTGGGCCTTTTAATTTTTATTTAACCTTTTATTTTACCAGGAAATAGTCCCAGTCCCAGTTGGCTCAGTAATGTCTTTTATACAAATAATACCTAATAGACCTAGGCTACTTCACAAATGCTTGGATGCGCATTGGGGAAATTGCCTCATCTTATCTCAGTCCATTTCTTTTTCCTCTCTGGCACATAACCGCATACTAGGATCTGGTTTCTGGAGTTGTCCCGTCGACATTCCATAAATATAGAAAGAAAGAAGCGTTTCAGCAAAAGTGGGCTGCAATGAGGCCAAACCGACAGTGTCAGAGTCACGTTGTACACGGTGTCTAGAGAGCCGTGCGTGCAGCCCGAGTGGTTATTGCAGATGCTAACTTCCTCCTCAGCATGACTCAAAGTTAGGAGAAGACATTAAATATCCCCTCTGTCACTGGCAGTTCATTCTATCCCGCATCAGCCACATCGCTGCGAATTACAAACCCTGCTGCTAAAATGCAGCAATATTATGGATTAGTTTGTGTTTTCATTTACATCTTTACCTCTTTGCTGTTTAATGAGGCTGTGAATGTGCTGTCTTCATCTCCTGGAGTGCCCAGTGATCAGTCTTGGAAAGTGCTATTTTATACCTTTAGGCACCTCGAAAGCAACAATGGAAATGGCAATTTTTATCCATGATGGTTTCAAATGTATGCCTGCCCTCCATTATAGTGGTTTTATGAGATCATTTAAAAAAAATGTAATCTAATCTAAGATCCTCTCACCTACCCCCCCCCCCTCCTACCAACCCTCAAAACTGACGATTGTATTCCCACCTCAGTCCAAGAAATATCCCCGCAAACGTGAGTGACATGCTCTTGGTTTTTTGAAACGTGATAAAGACGAAGTCCATAAATCTCTCCAGGTAATCTGGTACTGATATGCTGTGTGGTGTTGAGTGTCATCTCCTCGCCCAAGGCTCTGAGATCAGGTGATCATCGGACGAGCGGAGGAGGGTGTGTTTTTCCATCCTGCTGCCATCTCCACCTCATTTGCCTGTTATCAGGCTAACGCATCTCCCTGCCAAGATAAAATACAGCACAGTGTCCCCATCCCTGCGCTGGTATTGCATGGGAAGATCGCCCCCCAACTGGCCCACTTACACCACTTCCAGCAGCAACTTAGTTTTTCATCGAAGTACGAACCAAGCCCACACCCGCTTAGCTTCAGCCATGTGTCAGGAGCAGGGTGCATGATGGTATGGCTGCTGGGAACACTGCTCCTGCTCCCTACACTAGAGTTAGTGAACACTTTGGTTGCTGCCTTGCTGAAAATGTTTTCTGCTATTGCCGTTTGTCAATATTATGTTGGCCAGAGTTGTGCCAATGACAGTCAAGGAAGCCATTATAAAAAACCATTGCATACATAGGCTAAACAATAGGCTATCCAAAAGAAAGTGTTTGGAACAGAAATTGTTCCAGCTGTCCAAATACATACGGACTTCAACACTTCTACATGCCCCTATAATAGAGTTAGCAAAGTCAACCCTGCTTTAGCAGCATACATTAGTTACTTAATCAACACCACAGCCAATTAATACATTCAAAGCTTCACAGGGGCCACGGTTTCCCTGTGACAAACGGCAGGTGGCTTTTCTCCTCACATTGCAGTGGTTTCAAACCATAGACCCTCTCAATGGGGTGGATTGCAAGAGCCCCAGAGGTTCTGCTATTTGTGTGCTCATTATGAGGAACTCCAGGCAGTTTGGTTTCCTGCAGTTAACTTCCTGTAAGTGAAGTCATGAAGCATAGATCTGGAATAAGATAAAAGAAAAATCTTACTTTTTTCAATAATTATATTTTATTTGATGCTTATTTAGTATAAATCAATCAATCATTCAGTCCATTTTTATTTGTCTAGTGCTTTTAGCAAAGGGCTTTTGTCATAAAGCAGCTTTACAGAGAAACCGCTCCTCAAGAGTATGCCAAGGGCAACAGTGGCAAGGAAAAACTCCCTGGCTAACAGGAAGAAACCTTGGGCAGAACCTGGCTCAGTAAGGGAAACCCATCTGCCGCTGGTTTGTAGTGTAAGCTATTTCAAATATTACCATTGGAGATTATATCGCTGCATAAGGAATGAGGAGTATACTTTATAACCAGTCAGGCGTGTGCTTGGTTAATGAACTGCCAAGCATAAGTTATATTTTTTCTATTTCAGGGCAGAACTTGTTTTATGTAAAAAAAGGAAAAGGGTTGCACATGGGGCTTTAGGGTAAAGTTCAAGCATATGTCCACCAAAATGAAATGTTCACTGTGAGTCATTTACTTCATTTTCACATTTCTTTTATTATTTATTTTGCTTATTTTATTTAGCATACATTAAATGGCTGGGCTGCCATGCACTAGTTCAGAAGAGACCAAAGCTACGTTGTTCTGCTTGCAGTGCTTGGCTTCATCGCAACTGTTTGTACAGTATCCTGCCTTCATGAAATAACAATCTTGCTTCTTGCATTCATTCGATAGCTACTAACGTAGTTATATCATAAACTCACTGTTTTATAGAAGCAAGATACGGGCTACTGTGCGCTGTCAGATTGAACCCATTATAAATGAACCTATCCTGGAAGTTAGTTAGTGGCTCCCTAGCTAGCTTGCAAGTTAAATGCAGTTTTAACTTGGTTAGGGTACAGGCAAGACAATGAAACATTTAATTTTCACAATGTGAGCATTCTTTATTTTTGATGTGTTTCTGGCAAAAAGCAAACCAGCATAATCGTAATCAGCAGGTTAGAAATGTCTTCATAAAGAGAGAGTAAAGTAGGCAAACCAGCTAATTTTGCTAATGTGGCAGTGGATTTCTAACGCTTTGCTAAAAAATGACAAAAGCACCAGTGATGACTCTACACGTCGGTCTGGGACTGTTTTTCTAGGATTAATCTGGCAAATACATTAAACAGACAGCCCTTTTCAGAGTGTCTTGCAATGCAAGTACCATGTGCAATTTAAGTCACTCTGGATAGGTAAATTAAGTTAAGTAATGATATTTTTAATGTAACTTACTACTAGGTAAGTGTGAGTTCCTTTTCAGGCCGTTTGGATTTTACCTCCTAATTCGTAGCTGCAATATTTTGCCCAGTTCGGCCTCTCCTACCTTATCAGCAGCAGATACCCACTGTTTTGATGCTTAAGCTTTTTTATGCCTCTGTGCCGGCAACAGCCGTGGCCAGAAGCATAATGTTTTTGGGTTGTCCGTCGTCCGTCCATCCCATTCTTGTGAAGAATATCTCAGGAACATGAGAAATTTCTTGAAATTTGGCACAAATGTCCACTTGGATTCAAGGATGAACTGATTAGAATTTGGTGGTCAAAGTCACTGTGAGTCAAAGTCACAATTTCATGTCTAATAGGATAAAATTATAAAGTGATGACATTTTATATCCAAAAGGTCAAAGGTAAACTTTGCTGTGACATAATGTTTTGCTTACAGTTGTAGCTTAAACATGTGCAATTTTATAAAAAAAAGACAATAAAATAATTATTTTCTTGGTCTTATAATTCCACTACTCTGCCTTTAGCTAAATATTCAGATTGTATTGAAAAAAAATGTTTATTCAACATTTAATGTTGTTTACATTATAGGTAACACCAATGACAAAGAAACGGTGCATGAATTATTTAATGAAATGTATAAAAATAATTTTAAAAATGGTTGTTTCTGGACAGATAGGGATGTAAACTGCAACTTGACTGGTTGGTGGAGGCATATAACCACCTGGTGGTTATTTAGCTCTAGTTGTCGATGTGCTAAAAGAAAATGTTTAACCTGAGCTACTTTTAGAACCAGTATAAAGCCTATTCTGTTTGTTTTGATCTATGTACATTCTTGATTAAACCATTGAACTTTGCCAATTAGGCATCCGTTACCTGTTAACCGAATACTGATCATCCTTAACATCACATGCTTTGAGAAATTTTCTTATTCTTTGCAGGCCTGTTGGGATGCCAAAATTGGAGAAAGTTTACTTGCACAATCCAAGCTCAGAAGAAACAATCATTTTAATATCAATATCAGCTGCAACAGCACATTTTCATGCATCTTTTTTTGAGAATAGGGTAAGTATTCTCCCTCTTTCCCACCACTCCGAATACTTTGCAAACCTGAGTCATACACACAGTGTAAGGACACAGAACTGTATTTTTGAAAGTTAGACTAACTGTGAGACAGACAAGTGGCTGACTTCCTGTTGCAGGTTTTAAATAGAATGCGTCAGCCTCCACTTGAGTTTGTCTCTCTGAATGGTTCTTTGTTTGTCTTTTCTTGACTGTTTGATTTGCTGTGTCTGGGGCAACTCATCATGACAAGCGTATAGCTAAGTAAGTGTCAGTAGTTTCAGGATTAGATTTGGTCACGCTAATGTCATTCTGAGGGAAATATCAAAGGTTGCGTGAGTTGTATTGGTATATAGAGATATTGTGATTTAATAATAAGATGATCAATATATCGTGTTTGTGACACCGCTTTCGGGTAAAGGCTTTGCTCTTTTGTGTGCGGTGGATATTCACTCTTGTGAGTGAAATTATAAATTAGAGTTAGAACGTATCGCACCTGTCCTTGACACCCCCTAAATCACCGTTAGGTTAGGTGTCGAGATTATCTATGTCAGTTTCTGTCACGGCAACTGAAATTAAACTTGTTTTTATTCATTAATTATTTTGATCCATCTATGCCCTTCTGACACAAATCTGAGCTCTTGGTCTTCTTTTGTATAGTGTTCTGCATGTGTTCATCCCTTGATAGTTCATTTACTGTCTTTCTCCGATTGATTCAATTGATTTTGGCCAATCAGAACAAACCTGTGAAACCATAATAAAGCTACAGTGGGGACGATCCAGTGTGTTTCCATGCTGCAGTTTCCCATATTGTATATCGTATGCAAAACGACAGAAGGTCCTGTAGCCTATTTAGCTAATAAATAAGCTTGATGAAGCATGCCTTTTAAACAAGCTAAGGTTTCTATTATATTGGGTGAAATCATATCTTTGTTCTTTATTTTCTCTCTCTTCCTCCTTCCTCAGATAATTCCTCCAGGGGGAAACACGTCATTCGACGTCGTCTTTCTGGCGCGATTAGTGGGGAACGTGGAAAACACATTATTTATTAACACGTCGCACCATGGAGTATTTACGTACCAGGTACGTACAAAAAAAGGAACTAGTATTATTAGTATCGCACGCTGAATGTGTGTGGGAGATGTGGGAGGAGGGAACATGGGACATTCACATATCTGATGCGGCTTCCTGGTTCTTCTTCTTTTATTCTTTAAGGTGTTTGGTGTGGGAATCCCCAACCCCTATAGATTGCGGCCGTTCATCGGGGCCCGAGTTCCTGTGAACAGCAGCTTTTCACCTCTCATAAACATCCACAACCCCCACAGCGAACCTCTGCAGGTAACCAGACCTTCTTTTCCGAGAGAGGCGACTCCTTCTGTCACCATCTGAGCTACTGTAATCTTCTTTGTGTTGCCCAGTCATTATGTGACCGTATGCATCTTTGAGGTTATTGAAGGTAAGGTGATGAGTTAATACCGATACATTCAGTTGCCAGTGTGGGAAGGACCTAGAAAGATGGCCTCGTAGAAGGCTGCCTGCAGTCTGTTACTTTGAAGCAAGCACCCTGAAAAAAAAGACAAACTGGCAGTTTTCTTCCTTTGGCATACTTATTCTTTCGTATCGTAACCCCTCTTCATGGTTTGGTTTATTTTTGTCTATCTGTTTGGTGATTGTGAGAAGATTTGTATGTTGGTGTATAAAGGGAAGTATGAATCATTCATAGACTAGCCATCTTTGTGAGAATGTTCTGAAAAGAAAGGGCTTTTATGTATAATGGCTTTTATTTCCCTGCTGAGTTGATATTCGGGCAGTGTAAAGTGGGCTGATGGGAAATGTTTTTCCTTCACCAGGTTGTGGAGATGTATGCCAGTGGAGGGGACCTGCACTTAGACCTGCCCACAGGGCAGCAGGAAGGCACTAAACAGTTATGGGTGGGTGAGCCAACGTTTCTCTGGCCCTAGCCCAACCTCAGGTCTGCCATCCATACGCACCCCTTGCGGGTTGGCTGGTGATTTCTGTCTCAGTGGGGTCAGTGTTTGTGTGGATAGATAAAGCATTAATGTTAACTCAATTAAGTGTGAGGGCATGAGTTGGCAGCTGCCAGGTCAGGGATGAGTACAAGTGCAATTAAACTGATACAATGGCCAAACAGTACACAATTCACTGTAAATGTGTTTATGGCCATCGCAAGTTTTCATGAGGCCACAAGCCATTGTCAATTAATATTTTGCCATAATGGCTTACCTGCAATAATGACAATATACCATTATATTGGTACACAAACCACATATAGAAACCATTGTGGAATATTCCATCCCCAATAGGGTATGACCTTAGGGGTGGTAGGTTTGGTGGTTGGGTAGGTTTGTGGTTTGCGTGTCCTGGAATGTTGTATTCCTTTTGTTTGGTTTGATTTCTGCCCCCTGTTCCCACACCCTGAATCCAGGAAATTCCCCCGTTTGAGACCAAAGGGGTGGTGAGGGCCAGCTTCTCCTCGCGGGACCCGGACAACCACACGGCCTTCATCAGGATCAAAACCAACGGCTCCAACGAGGAGGAATACATCATCCTGCCTGTGGAGGTGGAGGTCACACCAGGTATGTCATCTGCCATAGAGTTGTTAAATCGTCCCCAAATCTCGATCATCCAAGATTTCCCTTAGTGACTGCCGATGGTCGATTCGGCTGAGGGCAAAAAAAATCCATTCTTTACACACCTACATTGCCAATTAGCTTTCCAATGCCACATCTGAAAGCAGTTCAGCTGATGCGTGTTCACTGTTTACATGCGTTTATTTACCATCATAACAGAAACAAAGTCATACTAAATCGGTAGTAATCGAAGCACAACGGAATCCCGCGTTGGACATGTTCCTTGCACGCTGTCTGTACACTTTACACCGTACACAATGCGGAGTACACTGTTAAAAACAGTTGTCCCTTCCACTTTACTGAGCTACCTGTTACTCTCACCTAAATGCACCGCCAGGCACATCTCAGTCACGTTCAATCAAATAGCCAGGCAAAACAGAACCAAATATTTGTCAACAACTGACAGTAAGTAAAATGACATGAGCACATAATGGTAATAATCCATTTCAGCAAAACGTCATAGTTCAAAACTGAAGTATGGTAAATTATGGATACCATAATTTAAATTACTGGTAAATTATGTAATGTAATCATGATCGTATCATTACAACTGAAAATGAAAAAGAATGCTATAGGCTTCTGCAGTTTGTGCTAAACCGAGGTCTTTGTTCCTGTACAAGAACTGTAAATATCAGTGGAAAGAATGAACTTACATGGAGTGGAAAATGTCAGGTGTATCCTAAAATTTATTTCAGGCTCAGTTCAAAATATTACAGCCTTTGTCAGGGGCATTGTCATGAACAAACTGATAAAGAACTTAGCCTAATTGTATCACTTTCCATATTGTTCTACAATGAAGAGTGCTTTGCAAATAGGCTAAAATGTGTTGTTGTTGTTGTTGTTGTTGTTGTTGTTGTTGTTGTTGTTGTCGTCGTCGTCGTCGTCGTCGTCGTCGTCGTCGTCGTCGTCTAATAAACCAAAGCTTATTATAATTGCTCATGGCCACAGGAGGCTACTGTCTGTCTGGTGCAGTAACGGTAGTTTTATTTTAATTTTATTTTTTTAAACAGTAGTTTTCAGAATGTTAGCGTTGTTCGAATCTGAACAGCTGTGCCATTGCGCTGTATTCCAAAGATGTGTGGTCTTGAAAAACAACTTGAATGGTTATAGTGTGTTGCAATGTAGAAGACCAATACTAATCATGTATTGAATTCACTTAAAATTCACAGTGCTGTTTTTCAATCTAGATATGGTTCGACGATATATGTAATCAATCGTTGATTCACGATGGTTTCGACTATCATTTGATCCCTAGTCTGCCATCTAAGGACATTCCAACCAGTTAAATGTTCCTTCTAGGAGCTAGAAGTAGAAGGAACTCCCAATCTTGCCCTTGAGCAAGGAAACATGAGTGCATCCTTTGCTTAAGTTTTTTTTTTTCAGAAAGCGTGACAAATAATTGATCAACCTATCTGCCATGCATCTGCTACTTCTGTAACTGCCGTGACTTTGAACTGATGTTTGTTTTATTTTTTCTCGCATCCTAGCACCTGGAATATATTCTTCCATAGAGATGCTAGACTTTGGTACACTAAGATCACAAGGTAAACTTTTAGTTTTTTTAAGATATTTGAAAAAATATACTGTGTACATGGATTTCATAATTATTATGTTATGGTTTATGTAGATGATGGGGTTGTTGCTGCTGCTGTTTTTATCTTTTAAAACTTTTTAGGTTTATGAAACACGTATTTAGAATGTTTTCTTTTACAGATCGACCAAAACAGCTGAATTTACACCTCCTAAATTCAGGAACAAAAGATGTACAAATAACAGTAAGCACTTTCAAGTAATATATTTTTTATTTAGTTATTTTCTGTAGTAAGTGAGGTAACTGGAGTTTTGTTTTTCAGAGTGTCCGGCCGACACCATCAAATGAAGCGGTCATGGTACACTCGAATAAGTCCGTCATGCTAAAAGCTGGAGGAAAGAAATATACCAAAGTTGCAACTATAAGTTTTGATGGTAGGTCCTGGAATCATTTACCAATGAGAATGTGCTGTGTTGAGAATTCATGATTGACATGGCTTCATATTAAATGGTGTGGAATGATACGCAGTAAAAATAAATTCACCATGAATTCTTGTGCAGTCTCGTGTCTTCACCTCATGACTTCACAAGAAATAGCCAGCACAAGTAAGTTAAAGGCGTAGGATGTGATGTGTTCGAATTGCTGAAACGCTTCCGCCCTGGTATTACCTCCCTGCCTTGGCACTACCCAGGAAGGAAGTGGTTTAGTTTGTGGGTGAATGGGCATTAACAATCAAATTTGATAATGCGCATATTTCATAAATGAGGCCCATTGTGTCTGTCTCACTGTGCACTTCTGGTTCGTAAGGAGACTGAAAAGTGGAAGAACTTCATTGTGGAGTCTTAACTTGTGGTTTATGTCATCATATTCTTCTGACCATCATATGAACATATCGTCATTGTTAGCATACAGATAGAGCTTGTCTGTGTAAAGTTCTATCTTGCCCTAGCAAGCATGTATGATATGAACTAATATCTGACAGCAGTCACTGTGCAGTGATACACAAGCCAATAATAGACAGATGGCTAATGGCTTTTAAGAGGTTTTTTTTATTTTTTATAGCTGTAGGTAGCATGCTGTGACTTGAAGCCAAGTTCAGTAATGTAACTCTTCATAACATCTGGGGCTAGTACTGTAATGGACATATGAATTGGTTGTTGTGGTTGCTGTGTTCATTAAAAATACATAAATACATAAAAAAGAAAATAGTTTTGTCCGGTAAATATCTGGGGGGTAAATATTATAACTGCTTGCAGTCTCTGTGCTTTGATATGAAGAACAGAGATTAGTTCAGACTGTCAGATGGTCATGAGTATTGCCCCCTGCTGCCACCCTTAAGCCATTTTTGTGTCGGAAGTATTACCCTGAGGCTTAGGTGGCTCTTCCGTTGCTTTACTTCTGAGGCTGTGCTTGTGGAAGTCAATCATGGAACTCAGTGTCGCTACCTTTCTTTTGCAGCCTTATTTTGGAAAAGGGATTTCTGTTGCATGTGCAAAATTCCTGCCAGTGTGAGGAACAAGAGGTATATCCCGAAGCAGGATTCCTGAGGTAGCTGGATAAGTTCAGAGTAAAACCCAGAACAGCCGTTTCTACTTCAGTCCATTATCCAGACTTTCGGGTTGTACTCTGAACTCTGAAATCCTGCTTTGTGATATGCCCCCCAGGTGTCATGCAAATTGAATATTTGATTTTGTGATTTGTTGTTTTGTTTTTTTGTCTCTAGCATCGAAAACCAGAAGACCAACTCAGTTTTCGGGTAAAATAACGGTAAAAGCGAAAGAGAAGAGCTATCCCAAACTGGAAATACCCTACCAGGCTGAAGTTTTAGAGGGGTAAGGGCTTCAGTTTGAGCAGCAGAACGTGTGCTGCCCCATTAACAATGGGGACAGTGACTGAACTTGTAACCATGAATATCTTAAATTACAAAGTGTGCAGTACACAATTCACTTTGTACCAGTTTTTTTATTTTTTTTAAATTATTTTTTTTACTTTTAGATCTTATGTTGTGTTGGATATTTTGAGGCACTGTTAACATACTATCCTGGGTCCACTGAAGGGTCCAATGATAATTAAATGCAAAGGACACGTCTGTACATGGAGTGATATGCAAGTGCGCATTTATTTAATTTGACGCTTGGTTTCCCAGTGAAATCCATTAGCAGATGGTCCTTTTACATGCTTCATCAAGTGTTCACTGCTATCTCAGTGCTGTGCATGTGTGGGCTTGTTTTGAAGTCAATTAATTTAGGCTGCGGTCAGCCTTTTTAATAGAATTGCATTCATTTATTTAACCAGGTAGGTCAACTACAAACCCCAGGGTTATTTCCAGTGGTGGCTTAAGGAATGAAAGCAATCATGGGCACAGTCAGTTGAAGGGGGGATGGCTAGGTTGCTAGATAAAGAGTCAACTATCCATATTTTGTGGGAATTTAACCACGGTTTTAAAATAAAAAATATATGATTACAATGTTCTTTACCAAACATTCTAATGCTGATGTAAGAGTCACTGCTGGTCATTGAAAGCAATGGATTTGTACCAAACTGACTTGAGCCTGGTCTGGTTTCTGTTTCAGATACCTGGGGTTTGACCACACGGCCACCCTGTTCTACATTAGAGACAGCCCAACGGACCCTGTGGAGAGGCCCATCTCCCTGACCAACACCTTCAACTTCGCCATCCGCATCCACAATGTCTCCTTACCAGAGGAAGCCAAGGTCATGTTTACGGTAGGCCAGAGCTGGAGCAGGCGTCCTTATGCTGGCACTACAGAGAAACTCATTGGCTGTGTCTCAAATTGCACACTTGTGTACTTGTGCACTCCTGTTATGAGCTAAACTTACAAATGCAACAACAAGTCCACTACCTTCCACTACTAATTCCTTCATTTGTACTATAATGCCTCTTCTGACCATAATTAGAAACGCATCCAGTTAGACTAAAGGTAGCGACTGTCATCTGAAGTGACAGCTAGGTAGCTATGTTATAGCAGAAATGGTTTATATGAATTTGTGGTAAACATAAGTTGGTAGTTTTATTAAGTAGAATTGATTTATTAATTTAGTAATAAAGGGAAAATGCTTAGCAGCCTGGATATTAAGATTAAGATGAGAATCTGATATTTGTAGCTAATGGTAGTCATCTCCTGTCAGTGGTGTTAGCTAGCATATGTAGTTTCATGCCCTCAATATCTGCTGCATTGTGTTTTTATTAGATAGCTTTACTTCCTTTTATTTCATTGAATATTTAAAATTCTTTGCTGTCTGTTCTGAAAATGCAATGACTACTGGGAATGGAATACTACAATAATTGTTTCTCTGGAGACCCCATTTAGCCAACAAATGTGTTCCATACTGTCTTGAATCTAGTCCCACCCCCCAATTCCCATTGAGATCCATTCAAATGCATTACATTACATTACATTACATTATTGGCATTTAGCAGACAGTACAGTTGATTAGACTGAGCAGGAGACAGTCCTCCCCTGGAGCAATGCAGGGTTAAGGGCCTTGCTCAAGGGCCCAACGGCTGTGCAGATCTTATTGTGACTACACCGGGATTAGAACCACCGACCTTGCATGTCCCAGTCATTTACCTTAACCAGGCCGCCCTATAGAAATTACATTACAGTACATTAATGGCATTTTGCAGACGCTCTTATCCGGATCTTATTGTGCAGGGTTAAGGGCCTTGCTCAAGGGCCTAACGGCTGTATGGATCTTAGTGTGACCACACCGGGGATCGAATTTTAGTATCGCTTGTAGGACAACCATACTGGTTAATAAAAGCTGTGAGTCTGCTCTTTGACCACATATTAATTGTTTGATTACAAACAGAAAAATGTAATCAGAAAAAGCAAGGTGACCCTAAAATTTTGGGCGGTGTATATTGCCTAACTGTAACCTATCAAAACCACTTGATTTGTTGACACATTTTTGTTATATTTATCTTCCATTACACCTTGCCGGCCAGCAGAGTTTTTTTTCTCACCCCTGTTTAAGGGTTTTTCTCCCCATTGATCTATATTCCTTCAAACAGATGATTGAAATACCCTTGGGAGTTCACCTCACGTGCTTGTTTTTTTGGGGTATTTGTCTGGTATTTGCTCTTCTGCTACTCTAAAGCATGTTTGTAGCAGTCTTTTGTAAAAAGTGGCATACAAATATAAGTTAATTCAATTGTTCAAGTGTTAAATGTTCTGCATTCTCCTCCTCCCAGATCCAGAACTTCAGCAGGCCGGTTCAGATCCCCCCGCATGAGTCCCGCTACGTGTTCTCCCTCCTTTTCCGCCCTGTCAGGCCCTCCATCCACATTGACAGCAACATCCTTCTCATCACCAACGCCTCCAAGTTCCACCTGCCCATCTGGGCCTACACCGGCTTCCTGGAGGTACAGCGGGCCATGGGCTTTGAATGTTGGATATAAACAAACATTTAATTTAATGTCACACAGCTTACTGAGGATGTGCATCTGCCCGTGTAGAGCTGAGATTGCGAGCTGAGATCAGACGTCAGCACAATGGTGTATAGTGGTTGTACTTTGTCTGCCCCCCACCGATTCATGCCTATAGCCCAAAACTTTGGCTGGTAGTCGGTGTACTTGCCCAATGTAAGGGATCAGAGGTGCCAACATCTCTCCCATATGTGTTTTGGTGAGGAGCTACTTGTGATGACCTTTGACCATTAATAAGGCTGGGTATTTGTCACAGAAAATATTGACTGAAGTTACAGTGCAGTCACAGTGGTTGTTGAAAATCACAGAAAAACAAGAAATCTATTCAATTAATAGATCTCATGTGCAGCAGTGGAAAAGGAGTAAAATGGGAATAAATGTTCAACTGTAGCAACTTAAGTGCTTGAATTTTCATGAAATCACCCGCAATAACCAACTGCTTGGAACAAATGGCCTAGGAGTAAAATACATTGATGTGCTGATGCATGTAATTGCTTAATTCGGTCCATCATAGAAAAAGCGAGCATGCTGTTTTGTCTTTTATTTAACAGAACGTTGTTTGGAATACAGCATTCTCAAATAGAATTAATAATAAAACAGGTACTCTGTGTTCCTTTTTAATTTTTTTAATGTTTGGTTTGGTATACAACATTTTGGTGCGCCTCTTGTCAATTAATCTTACTGTAGCAAGGAGATATGGCCATCAACATTGTTGAGTTGGGCCGTAAAACCTGACAGGGACAGAAATCTTGATCCCAGCGCATTCCAGAATCTGCCTACATTGTTGCACTTTGTTTCTGCCAGCATTTGGCAATATTGTTGAAATGCATATACAAATAACACGGTAGGCTGCTACAGTAAGAGCACTAAAGCGGGGGGAAAAATAGGAAAGTTACTGGAATCGCAAAAATGACAGAATCCGTGACAACCTTGACTTCTGTGACAAGCTCCCAGCCTTAACCATGAGCACGCCCCTTTACCTCGACTGGTCCAATAACCACCGAGGAGATAATGTTATAATAGACCTGAGTCACTGGGAAGGTATGACTGAAGCCTGGAAGTGCCTGTAGAAAAACAGTGAGGGTTAGCTTATATATTTGCACTAGCTCCTATGCTAGCATACCTGGCATAAGCACGGCATGTTTATTTTCATCCTTTGTCAGTACAGTATACTGTGAATGCCAGCAATGGCAAATGTTGTCTGGTATGCAAATGACTATTGTCCACAACATCCCCCCGACACAGCCAGTGGTCTTACCTCCCAGTCTGGAGGATCAGGTCCTGGACTTCAGCGTGCTCAGTGTCTCGGATATCGGGAGCATCACGTTCGCCGTCATCAACAGCAACCCCATCGAGGTGAGGACCGCCCCCCAAGGCCCTCAACGTCATCCAGCCTCCGGCCCCCGAGCCTTCTCGCCAGAATTCTGCTGCACGCCAACTGCACTGTCGTACTTTCCTCCTCTTCCTCAGCTGGAGATCAAGTCCTGGCGGGCCACGGGGGACGGGTTGTCATTGGAGCGGCTGAAGTCCGAACGGGGGAACAGAACCACTGTGCTGTCGAGGAAGAGAGAGCTTCAGGACGCACCTGCGAGCAACCAGAAGACTGTAAGCACATTCCTCCATCTCAGTCTGTGAACCCTTCTTTGGAGGTGTGATTGTGCTGAGGGATTAACTGCCATTGCTTACACAGAGGAATATTTGTGTTTACGAAAAGTAATTCAGTCACTCTTGCCAAGTCTGTATATAGATATATAGATATTTTAATATGACCCATACTGTACCATTTACATGACCCCGTTTACAGATAAAGATTGCAGGTGAGATTTTTGCGGTTTCTGGTCCATTAACTTAAAAAAAATATTAATTAAATTGGTCAGGTTTTACTTTATTTTATTTCACTGAGAATTTTCTGGGAATGCTACTTTCCAAAAATTTAAGTGAGAAATTGGGTGAAAAATATTAATCTACCTACACATGAACATTACAGTTCTGGAGCCTTTTTCTTCCATGACAACACAGAGGAAGATACATTAATTTGAAGGGTCCACCAGCCGCCTGGTCTTTTTATGTTACAGTTTAATGCTGTGTTCATCGTCAGCCTAAAGGACAGCTGTCCTTTTCTGTATGCGGGAAGTTAATGTACAGTCAGGTCCATAAATATTTGGACATCGACAACATTATTGTTATTTTAGCTATCTACCACAGGATATTTGATTTAGTATGTATGTGGATTTGGGGACTATGTATAAAAAGGGCTGTAATTCCTACACCTTTCAATTTATAGCCGAAAGTCTTTGAGCTCATATTAATTATTTACTTCCAACTCCAATGGCTTCTGAAGGCTGCTGCCTTTCCTTCGCAGATGATACTGGCCTCTGGCTATTACGCTACCTTCAGGGTCACACTGGTGGCCAGGGACCTGAAGGGCAAGCACGAAGGAGCCGTGCACATCACCACAGATTACGAGGTACCTTCTTTCTCCATCCACCATCTATAATTACCATCGATTACAGCATACTGTAGTCATGAAGTCATGTCCACTTGTCCGCTGTGGTCATAGTATGCACTCCTCTTTCTTTTCAAAGAAATATTTAAATATCAGAGCTGTGTCAAAATACTGTTTCAAGTATGTCTTTTCCTTTTAGTCAAAGGAATGCAAATGGAAAATGGTCATTTTATGGAAAATCTGCAAATGTATTTTGGAAAGTATTTGCCAGTATTTTAAATGACTTCAAATGGATCTTGTTTCAAGTATTTCAAAGGCATTATTTTTATCCAAAGGGTTTAATTACTTCATACATTTTGAAATAATTGCTGCTGTTATTTAACTTTCACTTTAATTTAATTTGATTCAGTATGCAGTATGCTGTACTTCCACAGGAAATTTGCTTGTCATTTGCTCATCATTGAGGGTGGCACTTGGCATATTTTAAAAACCAAAGGCAGGCGATCAAACAACCATATTGCCAGGATATTCCCAAAGTCAGAGATCAAAAAATGCACACATGGGCATATTGGTACAATCCTGTATATGCACATGCAGAGAGAGCCCTCTTTGGACATGATATGCTCTTGCTGCTGTGTTTGCAAGCAGCCTTGAAGTTTCCATCAGCATGATGAAGTGCTGCACAGTCTGGGATCTTGTGGTATCACAGGGACAGGCGTGGGTCAGGAGCCAGGGAAGATTCTCAAACAGGCAGTGGTCAGGAGCCAGGGAAGATTCTCAGACAAACAAAAAAGATTCTCATCTTCCTAATGCGGCCATTTTGTTATCAAGTTTCTCATGTGAATGGGAGAGATATGAGCTGGTGCATCAAGAATGCATGTGGTGGTTCTGTAACAAATGTAG
This sequence comes from Conger conger, assembly GCF_963514075.1. Taxonomy (NCBI): domain Eukaryota; kingdom Metazoa; phylum Chordata; class Actinopteri; order Anguilliformes; family Congridae; genus Conger; species Conger conger. The sequence goes on from NC_083762.1 coordinate 54,401,491, forward strand.
GCCTTTCTCCTCCTTATAGTGAACACTTAATATTGAATACTTAAATATTACATATGATTATTATTATTTATTATATTAGCATGTTTTGGGACAAGTATTTCTAGATATTTTGAAATGGGAGGGTGGGGGATTTCAAGTAGTCATTCAGTTACGTCAAATTTCATAGACAAATACTTAACTTACTGGGATCTTGCACTGTTGTGAGTATTTTGGTGAATAGTCAGGTATTTATTGTTGATAGCTGGGATTGGAAACTCCAGTTCTGTGGGGGCTGCATTATATGCTGGTTTTTGGTGCCTTTCAGCGCTTAAGCAATTTACTTGCTTACGCATGTCTGAACTGGAGTTTGAGCCCAGTTTAACATGAAGCCTTGGCCCTTTTACAGATATTAACGATACCAGTGAAAGCAGTCGTAGCCGTGGGCACCCTGGTCAGCACACCCAAGCACATCCTCCTTCCCGCCTCCTTTCCGGTGAGTTCTCCCACACACTCCCCCGTCTCCCGCCCGAGGAACGGACCTGTGCACACATTATCGCACTTCCTGGGCATGGGTTGTTCAAAGGAAAAGAAGGCCCATGCTTTAAATTGCCATCTCTTTGCCGCCATGTTTGTATGTACATCTGAATTGTTGTTTAGGGTCTGTACTCCAACATGTTGGATTTGAAATTACATTATGTGTATCTGTCCGACAGTTCAGAAACCCTTTTCCAGAGGCATAGCGAGATGCAAACCACTAGATAGCTGCAAAACAGGATAGACAGGTTATAGTTTGTCGTTGATGAAGATCCGTTGGATAGATGGCCAATGGGGTTAACGAGTGAAGTTTTTGGAAAAACTTTCTCTCTCCCTTTTTTTATTTTCCTCTTGAAAGGTTCAATAAAAGAAGTTTCTGAAAAAAAATTCCTATTGATTGGCCTATGTCTGACTGTTTTCTTATTTCTCAGCCTCATAATGGCTTCTTTGACTCTTATTGGCACAACTCTGTGAATGTGGTCTTTTGTTGACGAATGCCAGTAACAGTCAATCAAAAGGCCAGAATCAAGACTGGATACTGAAAGCTCTTATACCTGCACTACGGAAACGATTGAACACAACAGACTAATCCAGAACTCCTGTGAAGCCATTCATCCCAAATGTTACGGTGTCCTTGAAATATGGGGACGATGAATCAAAAGGGCTGTAATGCCTGCACAAATCACCTGATATCGATGTAAATACACGAGGTCTGCACTTTAACCTCATTATTTAATTTCAAATCAAGCCAAAGCAACAGAAATTGTCATTGTCCAAATCGAGAAAGGATTTGCAACAAAATATTCAATATTCAAAATTTCAGTTTCTATTAATTTGTCCATGAACTAAAATTTGGGGGACTATGCATTAAAAGGGTTGTCATTTCTACACTGTTCACCCAATATGGATCAAATTAAAGCTGGACTTTAGCCAAATAGTGATAGCTTTGGGGTTTTTTTACCAAGCAAAAACAACAAAAAATGCCTCACTGTCCAAATACTTACAGACTGCTCTATATATCTTTTGTATACTTTTATTATGATTATATAATATATTTTCAACATAAATGCTTAAAATGCAAATTGCATCAACAAAACTGTTCTCAAGTATTGTGCATTTCAGTGGAAACACATTTACTCTTAGAGTTCGTCTGCCAACAAATTGCTGATATGAAAATCATTTATGACTTGGAAGTTGCTGCATATTTCACAGATCTCTCAAGGAAACCCAATGGAACCTTAACTAGCAAACCACCAAAGCAGTGTTTCCTACATTTACTCATACAACTGGGCCCTGTGGTTCTTCATCTTCGGAGACATAAATGTCTTGTACATTACATTTTATTTAGAAGTGTATATCAAGGTCATTGGAACATACAGAGCTGGCTGGATAAGCTACAATTCACAAAGAAACCGTTGTACAGCCGCAGGCGTAATTTCCGTAATTTAGGACTAACTTCTGAGGAAGGGCTCAGAGCCCGTGGTTATTTCTGTAGGCCAAGCAAGCCTGCCTGTGCTGTGCTCACCTGCCCCCATGGACGCGTGTGTTCTTTGTTTTCCAGGGGAAGGTGGTCCACCAGTCCCTTGGCGTGCTGAGCTCCTTCACCCAGAAGGTGAAGCTGCAGCAGGTCCTCTCCCTCACAGACGACCCCCGCTTCTACCCCAAGAGGCTGAGGAGCAGCAAGGATGAGCTGGAGCCCCGGCGCAAGTCGAAGGTGGGAGCACGGGGGTTGCCGCGCGGTGTGCCTTTTAGAAATAGGCTCAGAGCGCAGAGGTCGCAAGTTCAACTCCCAGATGGGGCACCGTTGTGGTACCCTTGAGCAAGGCACTTTATGTGAATCTCCTGGATGAAATATCCAGCTGTATAAATGTATTTTATGAAACAATTGGTGGCTTTGTCACTTGTTTTTTGTATAGGCATATTCTTAATGTAGTGCTGCGTTTATTTTTATTGTTCGTCATTGCTTGCCCGAGGCAACCACATACCCTTTTTTCAAGCCCTAAATTGGCAAAAATGATGACAACCTGGAGTCTGTTTGAGATCCCTGCCCTTGTAGGCCACACTTAATCCCCACAATAAAGAGCTGCCTCTCAACGTGACCCATGGCTAAGTGTAGTGTGACCTCCTTTGATGACTTACTTGAATTGTGCCCCTCCGGCACTGAAGTTTTATTGACCGATTGATTAATTGACTTGTCTTTTTTTCCCTTTGTAGGTAGCAAATATTTATTTTGATGCTAAGTTGCAATGTGGGGACCACTGTTATGTCGGATTGCCGTTTCAAATGAAATGTAAGTACATGCTAGTAGTGTGGTAGATTATCTGTTGAACTTGGAGTCTGCAGCCCTGGTCCACTAGATTCTGTTGTTACAGACTGGCTATTTTTAATTAGAAAACAAAAAGCAGCAGATCCTCTGGCTCTCCAGGACCAGGACTGTGGCCTCCAGGTATTCGACTGGATATGGTTGTATGCTTTGACCACTGTTAAATGCTGTGGGTTCGCATTTAAAACCAACTGCTTTCACAGCTGAGGCTAAATCGGCTGCATTCGTAATGCAAGAGGATAAGTGGGATTCCGATGTTCATTTGCATCAAACACTTCGAAAAAGATGGAAAGAAATGAAGGAAAACTTTGGACATGAGTAAGTCCTGGTCAATCTTTGTTAACTTCGATTTTTTGGTTTAGCTTTGGTGCAGCCTCTAACAGGCTGTTTTGCCGCTGCGTGGGGTTTTGGCTTTGGTTGAGAAAATTGAGAGAATTTGATAGGGCTTTAATAGGGGCTAAAAACAATAGTATTGCAGATTTTGCGGTTGTTACGCTTAAGTGCCATATGGCTCTCTTGGGACTGAAGGGGGTAACAACAGGGCCCCATGTTCGCAAAAGTCTTCTCATAAATTGTTCAGATATGCCGATAAGTTAGAAATTTAAAAAAGGGTTTTACATGTATGCCTCTTGGTGCCTCCAGCTGTGAGCTCTTCAATCCTGTTTTCAATTTAAAAATCTTAACATTTCTTAACTTCTCTTTGAAAGGCCAGAGGCTGTGTTTGAGGTCAACACGGATCTTCAGAAAAATGTGCAGGCCAAAGTAACAGCCCAGCTAATGTGGCCTTCGCTAATCAACTCCTCGCGCCATATCCTGTTTCCTCTCACCAACATCAAAAGCTCCTCGGTGAGTACCAGCACAGCCTATATCCAGTCCTGGAGAGCTGATGTGTATGCAGGTCTTTGCTGCCACCTGTTACCCTGGTTCACTCGTAAATTAGACCACGATAAATGTTCTGGTCTTCTAGCTATTTATCAGCTGCTGTTTGTATCACGGGATATGGATATAAACTACAGATCATGTAAATGATGTAATTAAATAACTAAGAGCAGAGGTGGGTCTAAAATCCAGAAATGGGTCATGAATGACATGTTGTGAACGCCTTGTTAAAAGCAAATTTTGGGAGTTTCTGGGTGCCTAGTTGGGTCAAGGCTGCCATGACACGGTGTGGTGCATGGATGAGCCCAACGGTCTCGGAGCGCCGGCATCAAGTGACCGGTGGCTCCTTAGGGTGGCATGAAATTGGTAATTGGGTCGCACAGGGTACAAGACTGTTCAGTTGGCTAGCGGTCCGCGTTTCATTGCTCAGTAGTGACCCCCTCTTGTTGGTCCGGTGCCCATGGACTGCATGCCAAAATTTACACTCCTCTCAGCCATCTTGGTTGTGGGCTGCAGTGTGAAAAGGAGCGGGCATATTGTCGGATATGAAAATTTTTTTTCTGGTAACATAATTATGACAGCCTGTAATTGCCGGTCTTGGTATACAAGTTGGAATCCTTGCAACTTGGGATTGAAAAGTAATGAAGTCTTTCTTACCACTAGGACGACTACACCTCCTTGTGGCTAAACAGTGCACATGCAGCCGGCGTTCACTGCCTAATTAACTGCAGTGAATTGACAGTTTAATTCTAATAGACGCCTAAATTATCTTTTTGTAGGTGTTGCTCTCACTAATTAGTGTGCACATTCCTAAAGTGTGAATGTGGGTTGTGGTTAATTCAGTGTAAGTGCGAGGTGATGTTGAGCTTGGGCTGTGTGTTTGTTGACCTCACACGAAAGGCGCTTTTGTGTGATCTCAGGAGGAGGAGGTGGTTTTGGAAAACCCAGCTGACATTCCAGTCTACGTTCAGGTCCTCCCTCTGGCTCTGTATTCCAACCCTTCTGCGCTCACGGAGAAACTAATGAGCAGGTAAGGTAATGTTCCAGTGTTGGAAGAAATACCCAGTGCGTTGCGCTTAGCAGATTTTCTGGAAAATTCCACGTTTTTAACATTAATTCTTTTTTTTTTTCCTCTCTTTTTTTTTTTTAAATTCCTATTTAATACTTACACCAGATTGCAACATCCAGTAGTCACACACTGTTGTGTAGGGACACTCAGATCTGTACTGCCACTGCTCTTGTTCTTCCACACTAAGTAGGGACTCTGGGATGAGTAGGATCCCTGTTAGTTAATTAACAATTAACAAACAGGTATTAAAGAAGGTAAAAAGAGGCCAGCAGTTCTACTGGGCTCCAGGACCAAACTGAATATTTAGGCTGTAGTGCTGTGTCATTAAATTACAGGTATTTAGCAGATACAGTACAAGCTTGCCCTGTTACTTGGTGTACATTTGATTTGTAGTTTGAGATCTCAAACTGCATCGTCCTCTGGTTTTCAGCACTTCATTAGTTAACGTACAGTAAGTCACTGATTAAAGAGTCTACACCTAAGGCATAATTGTCTTCCGATTGAGAGAAAACTGCAAGTTCCCGCAGGCACTGCGGCCCTCCGGGACTGGAGTTTGAAATTGCAGATTTATGCTGCATTTATAACATGCAAATTTTCATCTTGGCATACAATGGAGACAGGGTTTTCAGTAGAATTTATTAATCATATGAAATTAATATTGTAATATGATCCAGAGATTTTCCAAAAGGAACAGTGTGCATAACTGCTGAACTGCAGCAGGAAGTATAATAGTGCCAGGGACAATAAATTGTGTTTTAAAAGAAAAAAACTGATGAATTCCCCAGAGAAGTCCTGGAAGTGTGTTTCTAAAAATGGAAGAATTTAGAGCAGGGTTACTGCTGGTTTTTGTTTGTAGCTGGTAGTTAATTGCTTGATGCGTCACTCACTGATTGGCTAGAGATTTCTCTTATGTCAGCATTGTACATCATTTGGAATCAATACGCACAGACTAGGAAGAGCACCTTGGAGAAATCCTCAGGGTTTTAGTTAGAAAACTTTTGTTAAAGTTGGCAGAGGTGACCTAAAATTGCTCAGAATTATTTCCCAATGGATACCCTCACCCTATACTTTATATTCTCAGGCTCTCTCTGGGTACATCCTCCAGCATCAACACCAACACACTGGAGTTCCAGGTCCACAGGAATCAGGTGTGTGAAGTTATGCAGCTATGAGTTTTTTAGGGAGTTGAATGTGTTTATTGGCTGCAATCGTGTGCAGATGTAAGGCATACACGGATTAAAACTCCTTTTCCAATGAGATGTTATTTGAAGATGTAAGACGGTGTCTCTCTTCTCCCCCCCCCCCCCTTTTTCTCACTCGCTCGCAGACTGTCATTAAAAGTGCCAGAGGGTTTTCAGAAGCAATGTCATCACACCCTTTTGTTTACAATCTCCTGCTGTTGCCTGGAGAAGCAAAGTCTTTCACAGTGAAGTTCACTCCTGCCAGTAACCAGACGGTCTCCTCCCTCCTCATTGTCAGGTACAGTCTGCCCTTTGGCTTTTTCTGCCAACACCCACTCAATCAGGTCTGAAGGGGATGTCTGTGGGAATGTATCGTGCAGTCTGGATGCAGGAGTTGCTACAGTGCAGCTCAACAAACTTGCATGCACCCGGTTCAACCAGTAGGGGGAACCAGTGCATGATTTGATGCTGGGCCCCCTGGGGACACTACAGCGGATTGTATATCAGGTCACAGCCAAGTACCGGTGTGGTCCAGATTTGATACTGGACCAGCCTTGCACTGAAACGGTGCCTTTCTTTAAAAAAAAATGCTTCTAATATGTTTTCTCCATAGCAATTTTTGTCGACATTGATATTTCGCAAAAATATGAGATGTCAAGCAAACGTTTGTATGATTTCAAGCAAGATGTCCCCAGTGTAGTAACGAAGTTTGGCTCAGTCTTTGTTTTGTTTGTTGTCATGTTCATAAGTTACCATGTGTAGATTTGTCTTTAGTGTCAATTAAGTAAAATGCAGAGGTTGAATATAGGTTGAGGCTATATGGGTACGATACAATTAAAGTGAGAATAACATTCTCCTCTTTCCATCACTCTGGTACAGATTGATCTTCTTCTCGTCTGTCCATAACACTTTGTTACAGATTTATACAAGCTTTTATAATGTACTTTTTGGCAAACCGTAACCAATTCTTTCATCATCCACTACACTGTTCTGTGGATGGTGAGCACGTTTGCCATTGCTGGGCTCACCTCTGGGTTCTTGCTTTTTAACATTGTGGCAAGCAGTTGATCTTGACACACCAAATATTTTGGCTATGTCTGATTGATTTATTCAGAATGAGTTGCTTTACTGTGATTGAGACTTGTTTTGTCCTCATGTGGAGAGACAACAATTGTAGGCTCTAACTCCAGAAGGCACTCCTAGAATCAACTCTAGACCTTTTGATAGCTCTGTTATACATGAACTAATGATGAAACTTAACACACCTGTCCAAGAAACATTTGAGCACCCAATTGTCCAATTACTTTTGGTCCCCTAAAATTAGGGGAACTGTATATAGAATGTACTGTATGTTCACCAAATACGGATGTAAAAAACCATCCAATTAAAGCTAAAAGTCTGCACTCTAACCACATGGGATTGTTTTATTTCAACTGTTTGTTTGCTGGACTACAGAGCCAAAACAACAACAAACAATGTACCACTGTCCAAATAATTATGGACTGCACTGTAGGTGTTATAATTGCTGAATTGTTGCTAATTTCAGCATGATGGTAGCATATCTGCACATCACTAGCATTGCATCCCAGGTAATCCCACATAAAACTGCATTCTCTTTCCTGTGTTCTTGGGAGTGCGATACTGGTTGGTCGTCTGCCCCGCTGAGCGGTGCGTGATTGGTTGTTGTGTCGCTAAGGGAAGGCAGGGGAAAAAAAGTTTAGTTAAAAACTGTGGCGAGCATTTGGATTTGTTCTGGCTACAAGGTGGGTTGTGAGTGTATCATTGTGATGTCATAACTTGGATTGTGGGGACTGCATTTTGATACTTTCACACTGTTTTACTCCTACTCCTTTATAATCTAGATTGCAAGGGAAATGTCATTTTCTACAATACAGGAACTTTAAGCACTGCAGGTGTGAAGGAAATGAAAAAAACACCTGTCATTGCCACTGATATACTGTATGTTGGGTGTTGATGAGATTGAAAATCCGCAGCAAGGTCATATGGCTTTCATGTGATCATATGATGTGTTTTGTCAATCACATGGAAGCTGCAAGGCCTTGCTGCTGATTGGCCATTTTAAGGCATTTCACGTGGCCTCTGAAGTTTGAATATGCATCATCTATGAATACAGGGACAAAGACAAAAAGAATGGCAATACACCACATGGTGGTGATGACCTAATATTTTTTGAGCAATTATGATCATTATTGTTACAATGTGTTGTTCCTGCCCTATTTACACCATGAAAAAATAAATATGCAGTGTGCTAACACGGAGGATAAAAATTGAAGCAGGTGTCAAGCACCCTCTAGTGTTTGCCCAAAGCAGCACATGGACAGCTATGTCAGTGGTTGTGGTTGTGTTTGGTGTTGCAGGAATAACCTGACGGTGGTGGACTGTGTACTGGTACAAGGCCAGGGCACCAGCGAGAGCCTGAGAGTCGCTGGCAAGCCGCCAGGGACTGGGAGCTCTCTGAGGTTCAAGATGACAGAGGCCCTGCTGAAAGACTGCTCAGAGAGTGAGTAACTTAGCCCACTGAGTCCTGGGTTATGTAGTCAAACCTGTATCCTATTTCACATTCCCTGACGTGGAATAATGATAAATGGAAATTAAGAAGTGCTCAACTTAAAGATCCCTTAGTCTGTTTAAATGGTTCCTCAGCTGATGAGAAAATATCCAAGAATTTGAAAGAAAGACACGCTCACTCATTTGGATCTCACTGGAAGTCATTTCAACAATTGTGTTTCAAAGAACTGATACACGAACATGTTCCTCACCATGCATGGAGTCTGCTGAATCCCTGAATTAATTGAACCAGTGCATGGTTCATTTTCATTTGTTTTCATGAACATCAGGTGGCAGATAATCTGAAATGGTCAAAGTGAAGACAAAAAGTTATGTTGTTACATGGTATATTCTGTGTAGCCGCTGTGTGTGGCCCTTATTGAGTTCATTGAGTTCACTAGCGAAACCAGTGAAACCTGTATGTTAATCTCCCCCATTTACAGAAAGTAAATCCACGGAGCCGAATTTCACTTTAAGAAAAACATATAAAGTTGAAAACACAGGACAGCTTCGGATTTACATCCAGTCTACAGAAATCAGTGGATACGCATGTGAGGGATATGGATTCAAAGTTCTCAACTGTGAAGAATTTGCACTGAAACCAAATACTTCGAAAGAAATTGTCATATTGTAAGTACCTTACTGGGGAAAAAATGGAACAGACACACAAATGCTATAATTTGATTGGCTTGTCATTTTAGCAAACATTGACCATGTGTGACTTGCAACATGAACATTATGATTTTTGTACTGCCTGTTAATATTTGCAACTTCTTGCTGATCACATTAGAACAGCTGTGGTAAAAAAAGATTTAATGAGAAGATAAAGTATTCATTTTTTTAATTGAAAATTGGTAGAAGATGTTGAAGATTAAATTCTTGATATTCATATTTTGTCTTGTTTTGGATCATATGCCCTTTTATTCATGTTTCATTAAATTTAATTTTGTTCATTTAAAAGCACACACCCAAATGGGTCAAATGATTGGCTTGCAATTCAACCATATTTTGACTTGATGTTGCTTCCCAATTGAGTTTGGGACTGGTGATTCATACCAAATTTCATGGTGATTTGACTTAAAATTAAAGAGGAAAATATTTTTGTGCTTAACAAAACAATATGAAATTTCAGACAATCTTACATGACACATTTTGTGTTCCTTGTGAATTGGCATTTAGCAGTGTTTTGCGTTTAATGATTAAAGTTATGACCTTTCAAAATGGCAGTTTAACAGCACCGTCATCTAAAACCTTGCATCCATAACAACCAGCGATTTTCTTTACATTGCTTTACAGTGATCACAGTGTTCAACATCTGTGTGTTCCATCCTACAGGTTTACACCAGACTTCACAACCTCTCGTGTGATTCGGGAACTGAGATTTGTGACTGCTGGAGGCTCAGTGTTCATGTTCGTCCTGAACGCCTCGCTCCCTTATCACATGTTGGGGGTGTGTGCCGAGGCCCTGCCCAGGCCTAGCTGGGAGCTGGAACTTTACATCACCATCTCACTCATCATGAGGTCAGTGAAGAGCTCCGCCTGCTGCCTTGGAGGGCCTTTTCCATTTTTTATCACTCATAAAAATTAAAATAAAAAGCAATCTTGCTTTAGAATTTGCAGAAAGGGCTCAGTTTCACTCTGTACTATTTAGAGTTTGCTTTCAATCACATACAGATTCATTGTAACAGGCCCCAATGTTGACACTCCTCTGTATATATTGCTTTATTGATGGTCTGCAAGACTGTGAAATTGCCTTGAATTTGTGGCAGAGCAGGTAAGCAAGGGAGCCCTGGCAAAAATTGAAAAATAATTACTATGTGGGCTGACCCTAATGTCTGTTCAAGATTTTTAGCTTTTTTTTGTTGTTGCAATATTCAGCATTTATTTTCTTGACTATTCCTGACTGTCTAATGCCTTGGCAAGGGCATAGACACCTTCATGCAAATTCATGCTGATTGCGAGAGAATAGCTGCTGTTTTTAGCATGATTTTGCCATGTTTTAAGAAAAAAATTCTTAACATTTTGAAACAAATGAACAAAAGAGTACATGTTCCAATCATCGACTCAATCAGACTTCATGTTTGGGGTTGATGAAGATTATGAGGAACGGGAACAGCATTCATTTCTGTGAAATTAAAAGGCCATTTGTATATTGCTTTATTGACGGTCTGCAAGACAGTGAAACAGCTTTGTGGCATGGGAGGTAAGCATGAACCCTGAACGCACGTCTGGTAGCTAAGCTGCTGCTCTTGTCCACAGCTCCATGTTTCTTTTGGTGATAGCAACAGCCTACCTGGAGGCTCAGGGAATATGGGAGCCGTTTAAACGGCGGCTATGTTTCGAACCCTCCAACACTCACCTGGACACCGGGAGACCCTTTGATCTCAGGGAAATCGTACGAATTCAAACTGATGCAAAGTAAGTGCAACTGAATGATCACATTTTCATTTTGGGTCATGAAAATCTGCGATCTGCTGTGAGCTGAATGCTTTTCAAAATACATTTTTCACAGATATGTTGACTTATGTTACATTTTTGGGGGGTAAAAGGCTAGTTTGACAATTGCTCATCTTGTAGTGTTCAGAAATCAAAAACACACAAAGCCCTGTGCTAATGCCTAATATTTCATACCTTTTTTAATATTGCACACAATATTAAATGAGTAACGTGTCATAGTTTGTCTAGGTGTAGCTTCACCTCTATTTGAGGAAGACCTATGCAGGTGAAAATGTTGCTGGAACATTTCATGCCCCCAGTGACAATTTTAGTGCATACTGCTGCATCTTTACAGCTCATATTTTTGCGTTATTGTGTGTATTTATACTTCGTTTAGCCAGTATACTGTAGTTGTGACACCCTTCCCTCTTTTTAATAACCCAGCTTGAATGAACACAGCGAGCCGAACCACGGAGCGGCACGGGGAATGTACGGTCCGGGCGGCTCTTCCACTCGAGGCGGGGTGGGCAGGCAAGGGGGCCCGCACCCCTCTGGCAACCACAGGGCCTCCACGGAACCCGACGGTCTCAGGTCCAAAATCGGCTTCGGCAGGCCGCCTATGCAGCCCGGGACCAGAGGTCTGGAGGGGGGAGGCCGGAAGGCACGAGGCGGCAGGCATTCTCAGAACCAGAACCAGGCCTCGGGCCTCCTGGAGCAGCAGGCCCCCGTGCCTGCAGTGTCTCAGCAGCTGCAGAAAGCACTCCGACCAGAGGGCGGGACGCGACACAGCTCAGAGGACTCGGACTACTCCAGCCTCGTAGAGGTCATGGACAAGGATCTGGAGAGGCCAGGATCGCCCCCCACGGAGGTGTTCCAGGAGCCTGAGGAGCCCCAACCCACACATAGCAAAGGTGAGTGTAAAAGAAGTGATGGAAACCATTCAGAATGTCTACAGAGCAATCTGTTCGTATTTGGACAGTGGTACAATTTATGTTCTTTTGGCTCTGTGCTTAAGACTGAACTTTAATTTGCATCTGTGACGGATGAACATAAATTGTACCACTGTCCTAATACATACAGACTGCATTGTAAGAACCCCTTATTCTGGTTAGCATTTTACTAAGTGCGGCAAACACTTTGCTTGTCTGTGAAGCCGCAGCAGCTAAAGGGAATGTGCAGAGGAAATCCAAGTCTCAGAGGAAACGGGAGGAGCGGGAGAGGAGGGCGAAGGGAAAGCTGCAGGGGGAAGAGCCCAGGGATGCTCTGATGGACAACGAGGACAGCTCCTCCACTACCACTGAGACCTCCAACCCTGACGTGGACCTCAGCCTCAAAGAGGTATGGGTTCCCAACGCCTCCAGTCTGATCTGCTCTGTGAGCCAAGCCAAGCCTTAACTCTCATTATGTTATGATTTTATGACCACTTGTTCGGGGTCAAATTGTTTGTTTGAGGCGTGTATGTTCTGATATCCTAGGAACCGGTAAAAAAGAAAGGCCGGCCTTTACCACTGGAAAAAGAGAGAGAGGACACTCCAACGTTCAACACAAAACCCAACAGCAAGAAACCCTGCAACGCAAAGGAGAGCCTGCCAGAAATGAAGTCCAGGTAGGATCAGTTACCTATCACCTGTAGAGGGCCCACAGTGTGCCCTTCTCCGAACCTCACCTGTGTTCACTCTGTCACCATAGTTCTCTGGAACTGCCCTACGTCACACCTCTGGAAAACAAGCAGCGTAAGAACTTCACGTCAAAAAGCCTTGGGCACGGAACCATGACCTCGGGCCCGAAAATGAGGAGCCTACAGAAACAGAAATGTGGGTCTCTTTTCTGTTTGACCATGTCCTTTGCTGTTTTGCCGTAATATTTTGCATTGGATTTGACAACTTCAACTGTCATCTCAGCTGAACTTGGTTAACTAGGTTCTGCTTTTGGGAATCAACCATTGCAGCTCTCAGGGTTCATTTTATTTATGCATTTTTTGAATCCATATTAGCCACATCAGGTGCTCGGGTTAGTTCCATTTAAAATCCGTCAACTGGTGAACCAACCCTAGTTGTACCAACCCTAAACTGTGTGGTCTCGTCCCTCAGCCCTGGTGTCTTGTGGGAAGTTGGAGGACCGCCGCCCTCCTCCTCTGGCGAAGTTCATCTCCTGCAGTTTTGGCCAGGAGTTTGGCCACAGCAGCAGCTCAGAAGGGGAGAAAGACTCGCCACCTGAATGGGACTCCGTCCCCCTCCATAAATCCCACAGCCGTAAGTTAAGAACACCCATTCTCCACATCTCGTTTGCTGGAGGAGGTGTCGCCACAGGTTCTCAGGGACGCACCATGGTTAATCCATTGGATTTTCAAAATCAGGAGTTCTCACTCCAGTTCAATCAGTGGTCCACACTCCAGGTCCTGGAGAGCCGCAGGGTGTGCTGGTTTTTGTTTTCACCTTAAAGGTACAATAGGTAAGATTTTTGTGTTAAAACATTACAGGACCATTCCCTTCCTCCGTCAACGTCAGAGAAGGGGAGGGATAAACAGATTGTGGTTTGAGGGTGATTGTTGCTGCAATTCCTCTTTTGACTGTTAGAAGTCCGAAATTACCTATTGTACCTTGAATATCCGCAACCCATTCAGACCCAATAAACCTAGGTGGGGTGAATTACCTGTGTAATTAACTGGTATAATTGATCAATTAAATGCTGAGTAACAACAAAAGCCAGCACAGCCCGGGGCTGTCCAGGACCCGGAGTGAGGACCACTGAGCTACAACAAAAGCTGTGGTGAAAACATTTTATGGTTTCCAGCAGACATGGGTCAAATGTGTACAGTCATTTTTTTGATTCAAATCTTTTCTGCGCTTTACTGAGCTTGTCTGGTGTATTGGAACCTCTAGAAAAGTGCAAATCCTGCCTTCTGGTCCCTTTGGTTTGCTTAATTTGCTGCAGGCAAGAGCAATTGAGCACAGAAAATGTTTTTGAATCCAAAACAATTATGTTTTTGTCCCATATAGGAGCAGAACCGCAATGGTGCATACATCTGTGTCGGAAACTGTTCCAGGGATGGAAAGTGCTGAATTACAGCTTATGGATTTTCACGCAAAATATCCCTTGACCCATCTGTGTATCGACTATGCCCCACTATTAATATTCATAAGATTCTGCAATGGAGAGATGGAACTATGAATGTCATTAATATCAGCTTTTTGCAAAATGTTAGTCCCGCATGCCCCATTTCTGGTTCGCAGGAATACGTAATTAAGGAACCCTGGTGTGTAGAATCTGTGATTTCTCATTTCTGTCACCCTCCCCCCCTTCCAGCCACAGACAGCCTGCAGCAGATCTCATTGCAGACCATGAACGCAGACCCCTTCCTGAAGAGACCCATCTCTGCCCTCCACAGGCCCTGCTCTCCTCCCCCAGTCTCCCTGGGCCTCGTGCCACGAGGATCCTACAGCAGTGTGGTCAACACCAACAGGTAAGCTCCTCTCCGCACCTGTGTGTGCGCTGCAATACCGGGCCACAAGGCGGCTTCAACGTGACATCAACGTGTCATTGCTGGAGGAACACATACTGAAACTGAATGGTTGTCAGAATGGTTTCTGTGTTTGTCCAAACTGCTCTCACTGTTATGACCGGGAAAGTTATTGCTCTTTTAGTTTAATTTAGTGTTTAGAGTAACAGCTAGCTAGCATTACCGTGCACCTACCAACTAGCTAGCTATCTCGATTGATGACTTAATTGGAAATTTATAATTATTATTATTAAGCAAATCAGGTTAACTTTTGAGTTAAAAAAATTATATGACCTGTGCTGTGCAGCGGTTTACCACATTTAAAGACGAGCTGAAATTGAAAAAAAAAAAGTATGAATTCTTTATACCCATATAAATATACCAAAAAATATTTTTAATACCTCTGTATTTTCACACCAGAAAACACTCATGTAGATGTCATATCACGGAAACTAGTGCTGCTCTGATTTGCCTTTGAGCTTGTCTTTAATTAGCTTAGACTCGACCTTAAAAAGTGCTGAGATGCCTTCCCAATTTAATGAAAGGCACCATATACCAATATGTTTGCTTTTGTTTGCAGTGAGATCAGACCGCAGAAGGTGGGCGGAAACAAGAACAAGCTGACAAAATCGATCTCCCTGCCCGGCAAGAATGGGAACCCAACGTTTGCAGCTGTCGCAGCGGGTTATGACAAAAGCCCAGGTGAATTTTCTTATCAATGTTTTTCTGGACAAACTGCAGCCAAGCATATCTGTCCAGTGCAGTGACTTGACACTGCCCACAGGCTTAACCCTATCCAGGGATTTGACCCTGCTGATTTGACCCTACCCAGTAAGTAGACCAGGCCCAGTGAGTTGACCAAACCCGCTCCCAGTTGATTGACCCTGCTCTATGAGTTGACCACACCCACGCTCTGTCTACAGGTGGCAGTGGTCCAGTTAAAGGAGCCACCAGCAAGGCCGAAGCCCTGGGGAAGATGAGCCATCCTTACACAACATCAGTCGAGAGTGACTGCTCGGATGGGTAGGTCCACCTCCGGAACCATGATACGTTAAACACTTCGCTCTTTAGAGTCAACCATGGTGCTTCATTCTAGCTTGTTTCTGTCCAGTTCTGGGTTGTGGAGCCCCATTGAAAACCCCAGCATGGACTACAACTCCCAGAATTCCTTCTCAGCATTTGGACCCAACAACAACTTCAACCTGTCTAGAGGTATGAGAAAGGACTCTTAAACACTGTAAAAGTGCTTCAGTACACCAAATGGATTGTAGTTCATTTAACTTTCAAAGGGGTATCATAATTGGAGGAATTGTAGTCACACAGTATTTAGGCATGTTTGCACAGTGTATCTTACCATTAACATTGCCAATTGCTAACTGTGTGTTAGATATGTAATGTAAAAGATAATTCACAATTTCTAACATACAATGTAATTGTGTAAATTCTTTTGGGAGGAATATTAACTCATTGGTACATTGTGTACTGTAATCATGATGAGTATTACTTGAATCCTGCATGAAATAACTGTTCAATAGTCAAACACAAAATGAAGGGTTATAGATTCTAAAATGCTTTCTTTTAATGGCTTGTTGTTGCTGTCTATGGTGTGCTGTGTTTAACTGGGGCTGATCTGTGTAGTCTTCAGCATGGCCTTCCCAAAGAGTCAGGACCCTCCGCAGAATTGGGCTAAACCCGGCCCTGTGTCTCCTTCCATCTGGGACGCCCCCAGCAGTCATGCCCTGCACTCCTGGCCCACAGTTTCTGGGTCTCCTACGGCGCCTACTGCGGTAACGGCCCACGTGGCTCACTTTTGAAAATATGCAAAATCTTTAAATTGTTAACCATTTGCTTTACATTACCATTTACAATTATACCCCTTAGCTATACTTAGCTACCGCAAAGTGTTTCATGTTTTGTGCACAACTGGAGCTTGATGTCATGACAAACAATTCAGAGAGCGTACTCTCATTCTGCAATGTGGTTGTAATAAAAATGGAAAAATATATATACATGCTAAAGTGCCGACAAGGCAAAGGAATTACTCAAAATCCCAGATTTTGAGCAGAAAGACTTTGGTCAGGCATGCAAAAACTGTATTGAAGTGCAAGCATGACAAAATGTTGTTTCAGATTTTCCATTTTACTTACCATTTCTGTGCTAAGACATTTCAGGCACACGCATCTATTTACCCAATGCTTAAAAATTCAGCAGGATTGTAAAGGTCTGACAATGCCACAGTAGGAACTCCAGCTCTCTTGTATCCACTGCTGCTCATAAGATTAAGAAAATACTCAATAAATTCCCCCTGCACTGCATGGTACTGTTATTGAAGGCTAGTATTGTGTTTATTGGGGTTAAGTAGGCTTACCTTGACTGACAATAGACCTGGCTCAAATAATTATTTTCAAGTTCAGCTTGTGGCCTAACCCTTCAGACACCAGTGAAATTACTGCAGATTTTTTAATGAAAGGTATGTTTTCACCAGACCTGAGTCAAATACGTTAATTGTTTTGGATTTGAATACTTTTCTGTGCTTGGTTGATATTGCTTGGTGCACCAAGAGGACCAGAAGGCAGGGTTTGCATTTTTGTGAGTATTGCATAGGTTCCAAAACTCCAGACAGTAAAATGCAGAAAAGTATTTGAATAAAAAAAAAACAATCACGCATTTGACCGGTCTGATGGAATCCAAAACAATTACCCATTTGAACAAGGTCTTTTTTTCCACAAACAAAATTGTTTTTGCATAAGATGGCATGCATTAATTACAAACTGGTTTTGTAGATTTTTTTTCTCCCCCCCCCCCCCCCCCTCCACATACTACAATTTTACCAGTGTCTACTAAGTAAAATATTTCAAATGTGTTACTATGGTCTTGTAACTCACAGTTTGTCTCCACTCACAGCCCATTCTCAGCAGCACCGGGAGCCTCTGGTCTGCCCCCACTCCATTCAGCAGCTCCATCTGGTCCGCCAGCATGGACAACAGCCTACAGTCCTTAACCCCGCCTTCCACCGCTCCTCTCTGTCACCTGATTGGCTGCTCGGAGAACAACTGCCCCGTGCCGGCCCCACCTCCCACCCCCCCGGCTGCGATCCGTCAGCACACCTACGACCCCTGGAACATGTGGCGGCCCACCTTAAGCAGGCGCTGCTCTGAGCCATGGCCCAACCACTCTAAGAGCAACCAATGAGCAATCTGTCCGCCTCTGAACAGGATTCCAACGACATGGACACTTTTTTTAAAATTTGTTTTTAGAGCAAAATTTTTACCCAGCCAGTTAACACGCAATTGAGTTTTTTTTGGACGGGTAGCCCCTAAACAACACCTTCAAAACACAGATTGTACTTGTCATAAAAGTATGTAATGCTGCTTTTCATAAATTTGCCAATTTTTCTGTTTAAACTACAGCAACCCCCTAGTTTCAATCCAAGAAGAACTTGAGTCATAAGGACCGATATTGCCCTCATAGGGATGTTTTTTTATGCTTCCCCCTTTGTAAGTATAGTAATACTGCATTGTTTTGGTGCTGTATGATACAGTATTACTCTCTTTAAGAAAGCACTTTGTGTAAAGTCTGGTAATTGCTCAGAGCATATCTTGGTTAAACAGTTTGTGATGCTAAGTTGTATTTTGGAAAAGTAGCAAGCTGTCAATGGGCAAACTTGAATTGTGGATACTGCAGTTATTGCCACTCTGTGTTGGTCATCATGACCCTGAAGCTCTGTGACCTTGCTAGTATCAATCTTTGAATTGAAATTGAAATTGCAACCCTTATGGCCAAATCTTGATGCATTGTGGTATTTCATGTTTTTTATTATTTATTTATTTTATTTTATTTTAAAAGCCAGATCCTGCTCACAGTAAAAAAGAAAAAAAAATTGAATAAATAAATTTTCCACTGACTTGCCTTTTTGTATCATTTATTAATGCTTATTGAAGAGTTGCGAGTGAATTTTCAAGTCTCAATACAACAAAAGCATTTCAGGCAGATTTATTTTGTTGCACGAATATGCAAATACGGCATACTATAACATTGCAGTATACATAGCATATGGCCGTATTATGCAATATAGCATAATATAAAATTGCATTTTATGCAACATTAAAAAAAAAAAGATAGTTGTTAGGATGTAGATGGTTGTCCCACTCTTTACAAGGAACCGCAGGATATTATCTGACAAAAATAAGAAGAATGTTATTATTACTAGTCTTTGGGAGGGCTTTTTAATTAACATCATTAGACTTACTGAAACTGCTGCTTTCATTAAACCAACAGTGGGCAGTAGATTTAGAGGTATATGGTCAGTCTACCTGTGAAACTCATACAGAAATCACAAGTTATACTAAATAGGCATTTTTTGTTTGTAGAAATCTTAGGTACAAAATGTTTTCAAAATTTAAAAAAACATGTCAACGCTGTCCTTGAACTGGGTACTGTATCCAGTGTTGTGAGGCAACCTGGGCTGAATATATTCCCACCCCTTGCACTATACACCCAAAGGGGATGATTTATTATTTATTTACATATGAGGATGGGAAAAAGTTTCCATATGAAATAAAGCTACAGTATGCTTGCTTGTTTCTTTTAGTATACACTTTTGCAATTCCGTTGTGATCTTATGATTATTAAATAGTATTTTGGAAATGTAATATTCATATTGACAACGCCCCCCTATTGACATAATGGTACACTCCCGCAGTGCATCAAAGCGGAAGACCGTGGTTTAACTGTCCAAGCTGTGCTTGGAACGCCGTGTATACTTATAACCTCTGTTTATTACAGTACTGGGAAGGTATGTAGACTACCTTGCTATGTCAGTGTTGCTGGTGTGACGGATATCATTTGTATTCAAAGGGCATGCTATATTTTCAGTCTTCGTGGAGTGTTATTGCTGTGAGGCGACACGGGACGTGTTGCCTGTAGGAAATCGTTCTTAGAGCTTTGAAAAAGACACTGATTTGTCACGATAGTTTCTGGATAATTTGACCAAAAATGTTATGTCCACGGTGGTACGTCTAATCTACATGTCCGTATAAACAAGCCACAAGGTTGGCTGTTTGCTTAGCTAGCATAACTGTAGCTAACTGTTTTGCTAGCGTGGTACCTGTTTCTCTTGGATGACACAGTGATGGAGGCTGAGTCAGGGCTATAGCCACCTAGCTAGTCAAGTAAGCACGAGTGGGAAACAATTGACTCCGTAAAGCATTATATAATTCCAATACGGAAGTCTAATTTTACCACATGGTCTATACAGCTAGCTATCTTGGGGATTATGTTGAATTACAACACGTCACATTTAATTTCCCCCGAAATGACGGCTTTATTTGAGCTGCAATAAGTTAATACGGTATTGTATCAATTGTAGCCCTATTGCTGTCCGTGGAACTGTTTATTTTGCTGCAGTAGTAAAGTGTAAGTTAATTTAATTAAGTGGTAAACAGTTATTTTGATTGGAAATGCTCAAGGTCCACCCACATGTTCGTTCGTGATTTAACCGTTTTTGGCACATTGCAGGTTTACGCTAACCAGTATACTAACTTACGTTTGAGTACTGAATTCGTATTGACTGGTCAGAGTTTGATACTAATGATATGTACACGAGGTGACCACTTTATTAGACAGCTATTTATCAGGCTTGAACCATTCTTGACCTCTCATTAATAATGGCGGTTTCGCTCAGGGAACTGCTGCTCACTGGATGTTTTTTGTTTTTCCGCACCATTCTCTGTAAACTCTAGAGAAGGTTGTGCATGAAAATTTCACAACATCGGTTTCTGAGATACTCAAACCACCCCGTCTGGCACCAACAATCATTCCATAACATTTCTTCACCATTTTGATGTTTGGTCTGATTAACACCTGAACCTCATGACCATGTCTGCATGCTTTTATACGTGATTGGCCGATTATATTTCTGCGCAGGTATACAGGTCTAGCTAATAAAGTTGTCGCTGAGGGAATATTGGCCATTGACTCTTCATCGTGTGCACTGTGTGAACCTCTTCCCTCTGAACTTCATCTCAGCAGAGGGCTGACCACTTTCTACCTTGTTGATCCTTCACAGCCCTCCTCCTCTCATCCACTATCCAAGTTCCGTTCAATGCCTAACGCTGCGGAAAGTCAAGGAGCAAGCGCGAGCGTATCCGGGGCCCCGAACCGGCCGCCGGACAGAGACGATGATCACGCCCTGCACCTTGGCTCCTTGGCCAGGGAGTCCCTGAGACCACGGCGGGCGTCCAGTGCGGAAGTGCGCATCCCCTGGACGTGTCCCGTCACGCACTCCAGGGAGAAGTTCTACACGGTGTGCTCTGACTACGCCCTCCTCAACCAGGCCGCCTCGGTGTACCGGCCGCCGCCCGTGGCCCCCAGGGACACTCCTGTGAATGCCCAGGAGAGCGACACTTCTTCTTCAGCCGGCTCGGCTAACGTGGTCCTGGATGGAGACAGTGACAACATGGAGGTGGATCCCTCCAGCTACCTGAAGCCTGTCCTGGCCTGGGAGATTGACACGACCGATTTTGATGCTGTTTTAACGAGAAAAACCAGGACAAGTAAGTTGTGTTTGTGAACAATTTCTTTGTAGACCCAACATATTTGTCCCCCACCCGATGTGAATTCAAATGTAGTTACAGTTAGCCCTGTTTATTGCACACAATAGAAATCCTTTGAAATCATAAATGTTGTAATTTTAGGTCCCAACCTAAAATAACACGATTATGTTCTTGACTAGGTTCTCCTAAAAGATTAATATTTTGATCATGTTTTAGGATGAAATGTATTATTTCAAAGGATTCTCTTTTTGGGAATCAGGGACCTGGCCGTGCTCTTTCAACGATGTGAATGCTTCGAAATGGAAAGCGTTCAAATGATTGCTCATCCAATGAGTCATCTGAAGTTAAAAGAGACTTGGGCTCATCAGCCGTGGTTACACCATGCACCGTCACCTGGCACAATTGGCACATTGCTTGAATCACAAATTAATTAGTATGTATGGGTGATGGAATCATGTAATGGTTATGGTTATGGAACTGGACTAATTCAAAATGTGGGGTTCAATTAGTTTTTTTCTGAAGTGAATTTGTGAACTCTTGCAAGTACAGGCACACACACAAATAACAAAGTGCCCTCTAAAATTATCCTCCCCCTTTGATAAAGATAAGCAAAAAGGCTTTAATCTATGCTGAGAATCCTGTGTTTCGTTTCGATCGTAACCAGGTCTTATGGTCAGACGAAACAAAAATTTGGCCTTTTGGTCACAGCCACCACTTTTGAATCGGAAGAAGGATTATGTTGAAAAGGATGTCATACCTACAGTGAAATACTGCTGTTCATCTTTGATGTTATGGGGTTATTTTGTATCTATAGGGCTCTTGTTAAAGTCAAAGGAATCATGAACTCCAAGACATTCATCCAAGAACATGGTATCGCCACAACAGGCAGTCAAAGTCTAAATCAACCAAGAAATGGTTAACTTAATTTCAAACTTTGGTTTGAAATGAAGAGGGCAGTCCACAAGTGCAGACCACAGGGAACATTTCCGCATGTAGGAATGTTCACACATCTCGTATGTTGAGCAATCTCATAAAACACTAAAGAAGACTAAGTAATGTCATAATTGGGAAGGGAGGTTGCACAAATGACTGAAAACAATTATTGTCACGCAATTGGGGGAAAATGTTGCTTGTTAAACAAAATCTTTATTTCTGAAGAACTATATTACATTTAAATAATATATTTTATGCATTTCTGGAGCATGCAATATATTCAGTGATCACTTTATTAGGTAGACTGTACACCAGCTTGTTAATGCAAACATTTAATCTGCCAATCATGTGGCAGCAACTAAATGCATAAAACCATGCATATGCGGTAAAGAGGTTCAGCTGTTTTTCAGACCAAATATCAGAATGGGGAAGGAATGTGATCTAAGTGACTTTGACCGTGGAATGATTGTTGATGCCAGACAGGGTGGTTTGAGTATCTCAGAAACTGCTGATCTCCTGGTATTTTCATGCATAACAATCTCTAGAGTTTGCAGAGACTGGTGCAACAAAAAAAAACATCCAGTGAGCAGCAGTTCTGCAGGCAGAAATGCGTTGTTAATGAGAGAGGTCAGAGGAGAAAGGCCACACTGGTCGACAGTAATGCAAATAACCACGCATTAAAATAGTGTAATGCAGTAGAGCATATCTAAACACAGTGTGTCAAACCTATAAGTGCATTGGCTACAGAAGCAGAAAATGTAATCTAAATTTTGTCTAATTTAGATTTAGTCTTAAAAAAGTGTAATAAAGACCTAATAAGTGGTCAATGAGTGTATATTTTTAATCTCAGTCACATTTGATTATTAGTTGACACCTCTTCACAACTCCAGCTACATTTTCAAAAATGTTAGCCAAATAATACATGTTTTTAATAAGTATTTGAGGTAGATTTTATGCTTTATCAAAAGCTTCAATAAAAATATTTTTCCAGGCAATCTTAAGAAGTCCAGCTCCAAGAAGATGAAGACTTCAGACAAACACAGCAGGAATCTGCAAGACATCCCGCAGCAGGCTACGCTTGAAGAAATTAAACAGAGGAAGGTCATGGACCTTAGGAGATGGTACATATAAGCTTATGAATTCTTTGAGGAAAATGGCGTAACTGCATGGTCTATAGCTACAGCTCAATAGAGTTTTATTTGTATTACCTGCAGTTTTCCTGTGGTTTAGGTATTGCATCAGCCGTCCACAGTATAAGACTTCCTGCGGAATATCCTCTCTAATTTCTTGTTGGAACTTTTTATACAGCACGCTTGGAGCAGGGAGGTAAGGCTTGGTAAACACTGCAAACATATGCAACACCGAGATCCCTTAACCTGTTGAAATGCACTATTCGTCCGAATTACCAGAGAAACTTTACAGGATACTTTTTTCCACTTAGCCAAAGTACTATTCAAGCACTGTTTAGAAGACTGGGTTTGAAAATGTTGATACATACAGGCCATACACTTTTCACATGCGATTTATAAAACAATGTATAAATAACTTATTTTGCACTGGACTGTGTGTTAACGAAGTAGATGCCTTCAAGAGAAAAAAAGTTCATTCAGTCACTTGGGCAGTTATGCTGGCACCTTATAGAATAAATAATCATATATACCTGAATAATACTTTATTTTTGAATGATGAATGAGTCATCTATGGCAGGCTGCAAATGGCTTCCATGCTGCCAGTTGAATAGCCCTGCATTAGTGCCAGCTATTGAAATGCAGTTGGATGCAGGTGTATGTCTTTCATTCTGATAAAGCATATGGTGACTGTTGCTGTCTTTCTGCAGTCTTCCCCCTATCTCCCAGGAGGAGGCACTACACATACTGGGGTTCCAGCCACCGTTTGAGGAGATCAAGTTCGGGCCCTTTACGGGCAACGCCACCCTGATGCGGTACAGTACAGGGGCACACTGTGCATGATGTATGCTCAGTGTACAGCCCTGTCCGAAACTCACCAGCTCCTGTGTTTTTCTCCTTATCCATCTTCCTTTGACAGGTGGTTCAGACAAATCAATGATAATTTCCGGGTCCGCGGCTGCTCATACATTCTGTACAAACCACACGGAAAGCACAAGACCGCAGGAGAGACGGGTGAGCGAGTGTCCACATCTGTCAAAAATAAAAATGTGTAAGTTTGTGTCTATGTATGTGTACAGTGCAGTCTGTAAGTATGTGGACAGTAGTACAATTTCTATTATTTTGGTTGTGCACTCCAGCATATTGGATGTGAAATGTATATGAGATTTAAAATACAGGCTCATCTTTAATTTGAAAGTATGTACATCCATATTGGGTTATCTGGATAAGAATTTCATCCCTTTTTAGACATAGTCCCCCCATTTTAGGGGACCAAGAATAATCAGCTGTTTCTGATTTGATGGGTGTATTCAATCACTTCTTTTGTGCAGGTATAAAAAGCTTTCAGTATCGAGCCTTGATTCTAGGATTCTGATTGCCTTTCCAGTCTGTGATTGTATACCTTGAACTCTTTCTGTAGCACCTAATGCTCATGCGGTGAAGAAAAGGAGGATACAGTTCATACTGCCTGACTGTGAAGGCAGTAACACTGCAAATGCCTGAGGTGCTGATGCTGTTTGTTTGTTTGTTCTCCATGGCAGCTGAAGGGGCTCTACTAAAACTAACACAGGGCCTGAAGGATGAGACCATGGCCTACATCTACCACTGTCAGAACCACTACTTCTGCCCGGTCGGCTTCGAGGCCACCCCTCTCAAGGCTGCCAAGGCCTACAGGTTAGGAGGGGAATCCCATCAGAAATCAATCACTTTCTGACCTCACCCTTTTAGATTTGAACACAGTTTATTAGAGACTGTTAGAATGCGGTTTGATTAACCAGAATGACCAACCATTCTGGATATTGGACACTCAAGCCTACCTAAAGACATATCTTCTTCAAAGATAAATATCAGTATGGTTCTCTTATCTGAGAGCTTACAAAAAAGGTTATCCACAATTTCAATAATTTTGGCAAAGGTTTACATGTCGAAGGAAATGTGGTTTCTCATTTTTCCAATGTATTTAAAGGGGCCTGCTTCCATCTAATGAAATGGAACACTGGATTCTCATTGGTGAACCAAGCAGGAAACACCCAGCCATTCATTGCAAAAAGTAAGCTTCTCCTCACAGCTCATGTGTGCGTTTTTTCCATATTACCTGTGTGTAAATGCCCAAAAAGGGGGCTGTAGTTCCCTTTCAGTTGGCAGCCAATTAAGGACTTTGGAACCGTTTGGATTATTCACTTAATTCACTTAATTCTCTGGATAAGAGCATCTGCCAAATGCCATTAATGTAATGTAATGTAATGTAATGTAATGTAATCAATGACAATGTTCTTGCATGTGATAGCATTGCATTTGTGTACTCCTGCATTTAGGTGGGCAGACATTGTGACAGATCTGAACACGCAGAATCCGGAATACTTGGACATCCGTCACACAGAGCGGGGGATTCAGTACAGAAAAACCAAAAAGGTACCTAAAAAAAATTACCAAAAGTAATATTTCTGTCAGAGAGCTGGGCGATTGAAGGTTGTCTCACCATTAGAGATGCAATTTTGTCACAGGTACTGTTGAACAAGTGGGAATCAGTAAATAAAATAATGAAGTAATTATGCAAATTATGCAACATTGTCAGCATGATTGGATATAGTTTGATCGGGAAGATTTTTTAGACAAGTGAATTCATTAGTATTTTCATCAGCCCATCAGTTGGAAATACACTTGATATTAAGGTCAACTCAGCCGAAATCTAACCGCAGCTGAACACTGCACTGCAAAGAAACGTGTGAATACTCATTCAAACTGTTCTTTTCGGTTTATGCTATTATGATAACTAGGGGAAACACAGAAGTGAAATAAATATGCCACATCAAGCCAAGAGGCCAGCTTTTGGTTCTGAACTTCAGCCCATAATATGTCCCCCCCCTGCTGATCTATGATATGCCATCTATGATATGATGCTGGGTTTTTGTCACAGAAGTGGCGGTTGTCACAGATTCCATGATTTTTGCCATTTATTTTTGCAGTTCTGTGACTTTCGAGTTCCAATAATTCCTTAATTTCTAGTGGTTTATGTGATTTCTCGCCACGTAGCCTACAGTGTTATTTGTATAGGCTTACGCATTTGTATGATGTATGACAGCCCAGCAACAATGTTGGTAACATTCAGTGACAAAAAGTGTTCCATCAAAAGCCAAACCCTAGCAATGTGCAACATGTAGTAGGACAATACCAAAACAAAGTTAAAAGAAGTGAAAACGGACATAAGGTAACCATGATTTATGTTAATGCAATTTGAGCATGCTCCATTTTTAACAACGTTCTGTTAAATTAACGCAAACAACATTTCTGTGATGGACTGAATTAAGCCATTAAATGCCACCGCCTGTCGATAAATTTTACTTGTAGCACATTTGTTTCTATATTCAATGGTCAATATTTTCTGTGACAAATACCCAGTCTTAGATATATCTTTGTCCTCAAAAAGCCAGTTTCCCCATCGGTTCCATTCATTTTGACAGGAAAAGAAAAATACTCCCACTCATGTATTGATGTGCATTATATTTTTTTTAAATCACATTATCCACATTCACATGTCAAATATAATTTTCTTACTAGACAGATACTATTTTTTAATTATAATTCTGGCCTATGTCTTATTTTTTACCTTTTTCCGTAGCAATTTTCATGGCAAGTGTGCATGTCTGAGTTGGTTGACACTAGAAAGGCCACTGTTTTTACTACCTAGTTAAAGCTTTGATTTCCGCACACACAGTGACCTCATTTTATGAAGAATATGAAACAAAGGTTGTGTCTGAAACCTTTGCCTTGCAGCTACGGTGTCTGCAAAAAATTTACTGTATATGTACTGACAGTGGTACAATTCCTGTTCTTTTCAGAAAGTTCTGTTCTCCAGCACATTGAATTTGAAACAAAACAATGAATATTGAGGTTAAAGTGCAGACTGTCATCTTTAATTTCAGGGTATTACACTGTACATCCATATCAGGTGATCCGTGTAGGAATCACATCCCATTGTATACATATTCCCCCCATTTTAGGGGACCAATAGTAATCTCAGTGGTTTCTGATTTGTCAGTGGTATTCAATCGCTTCCTTAGTGCAGGTATAAGAAAGCTTCAGTAGTATCTAGTCTTGATTCTAGGCTTTTAATTGCCTTTGGGGTCTGTTATTGACATTTGTCAACATGAGGACCAGAATTGTGCCACTGACAGCCAAGGAAGTGAACACGCAGTAAGTATACTCCCTGTTTTTTAATTATCATATAAAAACAACCATACGCAGATCAACAGACTGGTAGAATCTAATGGCAAACAGAAATGTTGTCAATTTGTGAAGTAAATTACAGATCCCCACAGAACATTATGATCATTTTTAGTTCATGATATAAATTTAATTTCAAGTAATATCCTGAATTCCTGAATTCAACTGGAATTGGCCTCAACCCTGCTGGTAGCCTATGGAATCAAGTGGTTTTAGCTGTACGTCTGTACAAACAGGCAGGACTGCTGTTAATTCAAGCGCATTCTGTATGAAAGGCACGTCATAAAGTAACATTACTGTCCTGTGAAATTATCTTTCCCTGCCAGGTGGGAGGAAACCTGCATTGCATCATGGCCTTCCAGAGGGTGAACTGGCAGAAGCTGGGCCCCTGGGCTCTCAACCTGGAGAACCTGCGGCATGATCTCCACCACCAGGGGGCAGACCGGGGCTCCAGTGGAGCTTCAGACGACCCAGAAGGGAAGGCAACCGCCAAGCACCCGGGCCGACTGGGCCGGTCAATGAGTGCGGGGTGCCAGAAAGAAACCACCTGGAAACGCCTGTCCAACACCTACGAGTACAGGCATGGGGGGTCACCCGAGAGCGAGGTCGACGAGGGGGCGACCGACTGAAGCCTGAGAGACACAGGGACTCATGGGAAATGAAGTCTCTGAGGGAGTTCTGCAGGTGTGTCTCTGCATACCAATTGCACTTTCTGTTCATTTGAATTTATTTATTGATAGATTGTATGCACAGAAAATGGCGTCATCTGTTATCTGTCTGATTCATTTGCATAAATCATTAGCCGAAAACATTCATTTGCATTGGTTCATATTTTATGTGTACTGTGCTCATGCAGAATTCCTCCAGAATGAGGGATACCGTGTCTCAGAACTTTGTGAATATATTAATAAAATAATTCCAAAAGAGAAAATAAGGAACATTTGATTACCATAAGTGATCTTAACATAAATACTTCATCCTCTCCTAAATTTGGCACTGTTTTGGCGAATCCCATAATTCCTTTTGGAAGTATCCAGGGATAATAAAAATAGCTTGATGTATTCCCCTAACTCTGCTAAACCAAAAGTAACAGCTCCATTTATTTAAAGCTTACTTGTGGTTTGGCAGCAGTCTGTGGATGTATCCCAGCCCTATTTTATTAGCCCTGGGAGTGTTGACAAAAGGTGAGACCTTAAAAATACATTACAAGAGGATTTTTTATGTTCTGTCCTTGTAATGTGGTTATGGACCCACTGTTAGTTTGCGAGAGGGGTTGAGGAAGTTAAGCAAACTCATATATCAAGGTTGTGGGCCATTTTGGAGAGTGCTGTATGTTGCAACATTTCAGGAAGGGGGGGGGGGCGGTCACAGAGAATGTATTCCATCATCAAACCGGTCATTTGCTCAGAACGTTCTCTTTAGACCAGGTCCACTTTGCTAAAGAGTAGGTGTGAGACACAATCTTGCGGTCACAATTCCTCTATCAGACCAATATTTATTTTTCAAGCTTGGTGATTAATTCACAGTGCAACTGTTTTTAGTTGCACAGCAAATGAAAATATTGAATAAATAATATCTTGGTGAGATTTTTACTTTAATTATATTACATGCTTTATTTGGTGAAACTTTTCGGTTTAATTCTAAGCCTCAGGCTGGTGATCGTCTTTGTAAATAATGCAAGCAATTTTGGCAGTGCTGGTATCACTACTTCATAGGATCAATGTATCGTGCAAAGAAAAAACACGACATGCCCTGTTATTATTTACCTAATAAAAAACGAATCCTTTTAAAAATAATTTTACATTTTCTTTGAAATGAAGAAAAAATAGCCATATAGGATAGGATATCCCTCCCAGGTGTAGGAAGTATGTGCATAAGACTTGCTTGGTAGCAAACGGAAGCCTTCACATTCTCTTCAGTTAGTCCCTGCTGTACTCAAATATACCTTTTCCAATTTACTTTTTGGTACCTACAGCAAGGTCTTCAATAGTGTACACTGATATTTATCACAAGACAGTTTAGTAACAAAAAACAACGTTGCCAAAGTTTATTTTGAAACATCACATAAACTTGGCATACTGTAAACTTGATCTTCTCTGGTGCATGTAACTGTAATCTTTGATAATGGATCATATTTACTGTCATTTTCTATTTATTTCTATGTATTCAAGGATCCCCAGACATATCAGAGAAAGCCTGGTATGTGTCTAAGTTCTAATTCTTCTTTATTATTATCATTATTGTTATTATTCTAGCTAAATATTGAATAGAAAGCTAAAGATTTGTTTTTGATTCAGCTAAAGGATGGTAATAATGAATTCAGATTTGTTTTGGGACCCCAATTTTATTAATTTGTTTTCCTGAGCCAGATGGTGTAACAGCACCATCTGTGCATGAGTGACTGGGTGTAGCAAGGGCAGAAACATCAGAAACCACAGCAGGGTCACAGTATACCAACGGGCTGAACTTCTACAAGTCTCCACTCAGTACAAACTATTTTTCAAAGATTATATTCAATTAAAACTAAATAGCCTGTCATTTTATTTGATACAGTATACAATATGGTAGAATACTGGCACATGAATATATGCAATCAATGCTGTGCACTAATTATCGTGTTCAATTTATATTCATTGTTCCAGAGTGGAATATGAAATATAAACATGGGAAATCCAGAGTCGGACGAGTTGAAGGCACAATTTGTTAAAACATTATAACCTTTTTTTTCCATTTTATTTTTATTTTTAAGCTGAATTTCAATTCAATTTCAGGAATTTTTTGTGTCAGGTGCAAATTGCAAAAAGCAAAACAAAAGCGCATGTCTGCTTCTATGTGCTGTAAAAGACTGTATGCTCTAACATTCCTGTGAGAACAGTTATGGAATACATTTCCGTCCCTACCGCTTGTGTAAATGTAATGACTGTAGTGTGGATTTCTTTTTGTTCTTTTTTCTTTACAAATAAAGATTTATACAACTTGTTATCAGTACTTGTGGAATTTCATTTTTATTTTTTACATAAAATGTAAGTGTAGCCATATTCCCTGTTATTACACTATTTTGACTTCACGATCAGGGTTCTTCTGAAAGGTAACCCTTTGGGGTTTGTTTTCCAAGGGTCAGAATTACTCCAGTAGGGCGGCCTGTGGTGTAGTGGTTAAGGTAAATGACTGGGACAGGCAAGGTCGGTGATTCGAATCCTGGTGTAGCCACAATAAGATCCACACAGCCGTTGGGCCCTTGAGCAAGGCTCTAATCAACTGTATGTCGCTCTGGATAAGAGCATCTGTCAAATGGTAATAATTAAAAAATATATATAATATTGCTTAAACAGTTACAGAAGCGCAGACAGAAAGTGAAAGTTTTTTTCTCACTGAATAGATTTTCTGTTTTTGACTGGATACAGATTATTGCAGCTGTAATTTGTGTGCTTCTGCCTTGTTTTTTCTAATCTATGTCGAAACGGTTTTCCAAATCACTCCGCGGTGAAGCTGCCATTCAAGTCAAAATGAAAACCCATTATCATGTCAATCACCTTGCAACAATGTTGCCCACAATTTGCAAGCAGGGAGGCAGAGCTATACACTGCTTCCACTCTTCAAGAGGATCGCTTAAAACCGCTGAGCTAATTTCTGCTCTCTCAGTGTGATTTGGGCAGGTGGATTATATCGGCTATACGTGTATACCTCCTAACTTAACCTTAAACTTTAGTTTTTGCATGTTTCTGCTTAAGACATTGTTGTCTTAGCAACAAGCCCATCTATTTTCCACCAAGGTTGTCCGCATTCTAAGGTCATACCAAAAACATGGAAGTCTGCCCATGTTCTCCCTCTGTTAAAAGGGGGTGGAGACATTATTACATCATTAAACAATTATAGGCCTATTTCCAACTTGACTGTCTTGTCAAAGGCCCTGGAAAGATTGATAAATGATCAATTGAAAGAGTTCCTGAGCGTAAATAGTATTCTTTCAGTGCATCAGTGTGGCTTCAGGAAGCACTAAGTACCAGTACCAGTACCATCACGGCATTCCTTAAAGGTTGTAAATGATTTAATTGATCTTTCGAAAGCCTTTGATACAGTGGACCACTTCATCCTGAAACAACGGCTGCTTGATATTGGTTTGATGTTGGCTGGTGAAATATGAAAGGACACAATGTGTTAAATTTGAAGGCTCATCCTCCAGTGTACGACATGTTGTGTCAGGTGTTCCCCAAGGTTCTGTCCTGGGTCGACTTTTGTTTTCTATTTATGTACACAACCTGGTCCACAATAGTCCTAATGCACTGTTTCATTTTTATGCTGAAGATACTGTCATTTATTGCTGTGGTGCCGCTCTTACTCAATCTTTTGAGTACTTGCAGTCTGATTTTGGTATTGAAGAGTTAAGATTGTTTAATCTAGTAATGAATGCCACAAAAACCAAATTGATGATGTTTTCTAAGGCCAGGAAAACATTACTCCTTTTAATATAGTAACTTTGCAGGGCAGTAAGATTGAATTAGTGTCACAGTAAGTGTCTTAATTAACGTGGTATTTTAATTGATGATTGTTTAACTTTTAAACTCTACAGTGAAAACTCAGTAAAGAAGCTGAAACTCAAGCTAGGTTTTTATTTTAGAGACAAATTCTGCTTCTCCTTTGCTTCCAGGAAATAGCCTAGCTATTATCATTCATTATTGTTTTACACTGTGCACCATGGTATTTTGGAACCATGGTAAAACACTGGAACAAGAACATGTAAAAAAAATTACCAACTTATCCAACTTCACCGCTATTTTTACTGCTATGTTTTCTCCAAGACTCTCTGAGGCCAAGGCCCAGCTCATTCTTTGCACCAGCACCATTTTACCATACCTTCCACCCATCCATTGTGAACATCAACCTGCTGCCTATCATAGACCAGTTCTGACCTCCATATGGGATGAACAAACTGTCTGACGATTAATCCAATATTTAGCAACATTTTGCAATATCTAGGGGTTCATATTATCTGAATTTGTTTCACCTTTGTGACCTGGCTAATGTTTGATCACGCATGGAATATGGCTAACCAATCATGATCGACCATAGGAAATATGGGCAAAGTGACTGTGATGTCACTCCTTGATTTTATATGGGCTTGCGAAAAGCGTTATCATTAAAAACCATTACCTTCTTTGAAAAATTCATGTAAATGACTGTGAACAATCTGCCTGTGCTGTGTTTGGTTATTGTACTGACAGTAGCCTACTAAGTCAGAGACCATCCTCTACCTTTCCAGTCTAAACAGCCATTAATCAATCATCTGCAAAACCTGCTCCACACAAAGTGAAAGACAACTTAAATTTATTAATGAAAGATAATCATTAAAAATCGCATGTCTTGATTCCATAAACTATACATACCCCTTGTTGCAACAGCTCTTAAAGGTATACACTGGTCAAGAAAGGAATTGCAGCAACAAACACCATCAAACCACAACACTGTTTATCCCTCCCCCTTCTCTGTCAATGTGCTAACGTTGAACCCCCCCGCCCCCAATTCTCAACCAATGAACTTGAATTATTGTATACAGGTATACAATGTTTTGGAACTTACAGTGCATCCGGAAAGTATTCACAGCGCTTCACTTTTCCCACATTTTGTTATGTTACAGCCTTATTCCAAAATGGAATAAATTCATTTTTTTCCACAAAATTCTACACACAACACCCCATAATGAGAACATGAAATATGTTTTTTGGACATTTTTGCAAATTTATTAAAAATAAAAAACTAAGAAATCACAAGTACATAAGTATTCACAGCCTTTGCGCAATACTTTGTTGATGCACCTTTGGCAGCAATTACAGCCACAAGTCTTTTTGAACAAGCTTGGCACACCTATCTTTGGGCAGTTTCGCCCATTCCTCTTTGCAGTACCTCTCAAGCTCCATCAGGTTGGATGGGGAGCGCCGGTGCACAGCCATTTTCAGATCTCTCCAGAGATGTTCAATCGGATTCAAGTCTGGGCTCTGGCTGAGCCACTCAAGGACATTCACAGAGTTGTCCTGAAGCCACTCCTTTAATATCTTAGCTGTGTGCTTAGGGTTGTTGTCCTGCTGAAAGATGAACCGTCGCCCCAGTCTGAGGTTAAGAGCGCTCTGGAGCAGGTTTTCATCCAGGATGTCTCTGTACATTGCTGCATTCATCTTTCCCTCAATCCTGACTAGTCTCCCAGTTCCTGCCGCTGAAAAACATCCCCACAGCATGATGCTGCCACCACCACGCTTCACTGTAGGGATGGTATTGGCCAGGTGATGAGTGGTGCCTGGTTTCCTCCAAACATGACGCCTGGCATTCACGCCAAAGAGTTCAATCTTTGTGTCATCAGAGCAGAGAATTTTGTTTCTCATGGTCTGAGAGTCCTTCAGGTGCCTTTTGGCAAACTCCAGGTGGGCTGCCATTTGCTTTTTACTAAGGAGTGGCTTCCGTCTGGCCACTCTACCATACAGGCCTGATTGGTGGATTGCTGCAGAGATGGTTGTCCTTCTGGAAGGTTCTCCTCTCTCCACAGAGGAACGCTGGAGCTCTGACAGAGTGACCATCGGGTTCTTGGTCACCTCCCTAACTAAGGCCATTCTCCCCCGATTGCTCAGTTTAGACCGGCGGCCAGCTCTAGGAAGAGTCCTGGTGGTTCCAAACTTCTTCCATTTACAGATGATGGAGGCCACTGTGCTCATTGGGACCTTCAAAGCAGCAGAACTTTTTCTGTACCCTTCCCCAGATTTGTGCCTTGAGACAATCCTGTCTCAGCGGTCTACAGATAATTCCTTTGACTTCATGCTTGGTTTGTGCTCCGACATGCACTGTCAACTGTGGGACCTTATATAGACAGGTGTGTGCCTTTCCAAATCATGTCCAATCAACTGAATTTACCACAGGTGGACTCCAATTAAGCTATAGAAATATCTCAAGGTTGATCAGTGGAAACAGGATGCACCTGAGCTCAATTTTGAGCTTCATGGCAAAGGCTGTGAATACTTATGTACATGTGATTTCTTAGTTTTTTATTTTTAATAAATTTGCAAAAATTTCAAAAAGAATTCTTTCATGTTGTCATTATGGGGTGTTGTGTGTAGCATTTTGAGGAAAAAAAAAGAATTTATTCCATTTTGGAATAAGGCTGTAACATAACAAAATGTGGGAAAAGTGAAGCGCTGTGAATATTTTCCGGATGCACTGTATATCTGTAAGTTATCCACATCTACAGTCTCTCCATCTACAGTTAGATGTTGATCTTGTTTCGGTACTGTGAAAAAAGTTGTTAAATCATTCATGAAACCAGTTGTCATGCCTATTGTTCCTGAAAAAAACAACCAAATTTGAAGGCTATTAATCACAAAAAACGATGTTTTAAGTTAAATGTTTGCTGGAAATTTACACACGCAGGTTGTCACGAATGGAATTCACAGATTTTACATCTGTGTCCAACACACACTTTAATCCTTCAGGTATTTTCTTCACAGCTTGAGCTTTGCAATGAATGCTAGGATGTGTCCATTTCATCTCAGGGGCCACAAGATTTCTATCAGGTGTTCTGTCATGGTGTTAAAAGCACGCACCAAGACAAATCAGAAAGGCTTACATTTTTAGCCAGGAAGGCTGACTTTATTGACAGACTTTATTGATAGAAGTCATGCTGCCTCCTGGTATAACCTAAATTTAATTATTTGGTCAGATACCGCATGGGCATGTTTGGTCTTGAAATGCATAAAAGGAAATCCACATCATACTCACAGTGAAATCTGCTGTTGGGTCAGTGATCCAGGGGCATTGGTTAAAATCAATGGTATAATGGTTTCCTCCAAGTATCAGATCATTTTGGCTGACACTCTGGTTGTCTCTACCAATAAGGCTGAGACTTGGCGCTAAGTGGACCTTCCAGGAAGACAATGAGAAAACATACCTCAAAATTCACACAGAAATGGTTCTGTGACAAGAAAATCTACAGTCTGCAGTGATCTCAGGCACCAGGCCTTAATCCAATCCAATCCAAATATTTTGGTTGGTTCCATTGAAACATTAATAAAGTACAGTATTCCACATGTTCAGCATTTTGAGTATTTTTTGTGCATTGCCAGTCAGGGGTGCCAATAATTTTGGAGCTGTACATTATTAAATAGTCAGATTCAATCAATCATTTCATCAATCAATCAATGAAGGGTACAACCATACTATTCGGCTTACAACCTTTGACAAGCCAAGTTCCTTAACCATTAATATGCAGCACTAGCACAAAAATGCACATCAAAATGTATCCAATGACATAACATACACATGCAGTCAATTAGCATAAACATCGTACCTTAGCTTCATACAAAAAATACACATATCCACATACTGTACATGAGATTATACACATTTTTTTATCACGACTGTCTACACCTATGGAACCTGACTTAAGTCCTTTGCTGTGTCAGCTGCATGCCTGACAACAGCAGCTGGCTGGCAGATCCAGATGTCATGCCCTGCTGTGTGATAAATATTTCAGAATTATTTTAACATTTGGTTGATGAGTTTTCAGCTAATGTGGTACACTATGAACTACCAGTAATGACATGGAACAACATGGAAATGTGTGCCTGCCAGCCAGTGTAGATGCCATCTCACACATTTTTTACTACTCCCTTATATATTTAATGACAAAGATTGCTAATGCATGTTATTGCCACTAGAGGTCAACATTGATTTAGTTATTGTAATAAATTGATTTGTTCAGCTACTGTATGTGCTCCTTTGATGAACGATTTTCAGATTTTAGTGTTTGAATTTCCTGAACTTATTCCTGTTTGCATTGCAGTGTGGTGCAAATGCATAGAGACTGATATACAGTCCCCTCCAGAAAGAATTGGAACAGCAAGGCCAATTTCTTTGTTTTTCCAAAACAGTGAATACATTTGGACACAAGTTGAACATGATACTTTTATTTGTTGATATTTACACCACGGTTAAATTGGATTTTTAAATTGTGTGGGTCAGGACGACAATTCACTAAACATGCCTGCTGGTGGCATTTAGATGGTCCAATTGAGGAAATTTGAAAGAGAGAGCACTGTGGGATATCTTGGTGATCCAAAAAATGCAAAACAGAATTGAAATTCCATCATATTCATATGACAATGTATTGAATTTATTTTAATTATTATTTAGCTTTCACTACTCTATTTAATAGGGAGGAGTATGCCAGAAGTAACATTCCTGAAACATCCACTTATACCTCCCTTTATCAATTGTATATAGCAGTGGCTAAAAAAGGGGTACATAAAGCATTAGGCCAACCCATTTTTGTTTATTTTGCCGGATTAACAAGAAAATAATTAATTTCCTGAGTGATCAAGACTAGTGGTCTCAAACTCAGTGCCGTGTATGTATGCGGCCTTTTCCAGCTCAGATATTGGTTATATATTAATATTGTCTTTTTTCAACTTTTGTAGAATCTTAATTGTGTGTGGTCTCCCGCCTTACAAGCTGTGCTGTGATTGGTTTTGGATTAGCTTTGTGAAGCCTGGATGGATTTGTAGGTTTTGGTGGCTTTCTTGCTACATAACATTACTTTGATAAGGGCTTTCTGAAGTTGGAGTGTCTAAAGATGCTCTTGTTAGGTAATGGGTGATTTGTTAGTGCTATTTGGAGACATTTGGCACAGGGGAAATTGCAATTCAGGTGTTTTAGTTGGACTGCTCGGTTTGCATGTTCATATTGCCTGTTGTTTGGTCATACACTGGATAAGATATTGGATTGAATTCGGTTTTCTATCCCTGTTTTAGCTCCTGATGTGCACCGTGTGATCGCCATTGGTTGCTGGTTGGTTGGTCAGTTACTGGTTGGCACTTGCCCTGATCTGGATTTTGCAGTGCTTCAATATATATGTTTGGTCAGGAGGCAATTGTCTGCACCAACCACATCCCCCAGCTTTTCTACATTCTCTATGGTGCCCAAACAGTGGGCTCATTCCAATTGCTTATTTATCTCTTTTTCTTGCTCCTCACCTGGAAATCGATTAAGGTCCGCCATCTTTAAGGACATTGAAACCTGTTAAATGTTCCTTCTAGGAGCTAGAAGTAGAAGTTAAGAACTCCCAAACTTTCCTTACTTGTGAGGAAACACTAGCACATCCTTTGCGTCGATGTCCCAATATTTATGGACCTGACTGTATTTTTCCCTAAAGCATGACGTATAAATTATCGACCTCTGGGTCCACCTTCCCACCTGCCACGCATCTGCCAGGTCTGTAATTGATGTGGCTTTGAATTGATGTTTGAAGGAGCAAGGACATTCCATTTGCCTAATTCCATGATTTTGATACAGCTTGTTAGCTTGATATTTACTTACACGTTGCTTAGTTGCCCTCCTGAACCCCTTGGCTGTGGATACATCTTCCAATTAATCCTTCTATTGCTGGAGAACAAGTTGGTAAGTACTGCAGGATGTAGCAAGGGTTCAAAGTTATTATTGGCAGTGTCCGTGTTCCTCCACTGTCCGTCTCTCTCGCTTACGCAATTCTTCCCCTGTAAATTCTGGTTCAAAAGTGTAAGGATGTATTTGTCCTTTGTTTTGTTGGAGTGTCATGTGATCATCTGTATGGGTGGCCGCCCATAAATCTCTGCGTTCAAGGGTGGAGTTTGAGCACCCTGGGTAACACAGGCTGGATATTCAACCCAAACATGTCTAGTGACGCCACTGGACGTGTTTGGCCTTAAAAGTTTTGCCCCATATTTAGGAAACGGCTACACTGTGTTTTTAAAAATACCTACACACATAATTTAGGCATTTAATCCTAATAAGCTCAACTGAAAAAATTGCTCCTTTAAGTCCTGCGTTCCTCTGAAAATAATTTATTTGGTTCTTGATTCAAAGAGAATATTTGATTGAATCCTCAGCAGCCTGCCCAGTGGTACATGTTATTTGAAGTAGACCACCATAGTTACAGTACTCGTACCAGAAATTAATGCATTGTGTGTTGGAAGCCTTGTCAGTGCATAGGTCAACATAATTTTCTTGTGGAATTTCCTGTCTTTTTTGGCTTTTGCCAATCATTATCTCTTCTTTAAAACATAGTTTTTGGGCTGAATATAGACTCACCAAGCCTCACCATACACTCACTCACCTTTATTAGGATCATTTTATTTTATTACACCTAATTATTCATGTGCTTACTGAGTATATATTACATGTTTTGAATGTCTTAGATACATGAACAGAGAAGGATAACTTCTCTGTCAGTTCCTTGACAGGGTGCCAGTAAGCGATGGGAAGGCTGACCCCATCACAGAGGCTATCCGTGAGGTCATCCCAACCAAAGCCATACTAACGGCTCGTTTATATATTTGGTTTGGGGACAGACAGTGCTAAATATGTTTGCTTTTAAGTCTAGGTTGTATGGGGTTTTTTTAACCAAATACTGAGCTTAATGTAATCTGCATCTTTAAGGACACCAGAACAGTTGACAGACTCCTGGTCCCAGCTGGTGTCTGTGCACTGTGCTGCTCACTGCCTTGCCCTGGTGTGCAAGGATGCTGCAGACAACGTGCCCTGCATGATAACATTCCAAGGGCACCTGCAAGACCTGCACATTTATTTCAGAAGCAATACAAATTGCACAGCTGTGCTGAAGGCAGCTTTCTCTGTTCTAGGCGTGGACAACCTGAAAGTAACTGTAATCTCATAATTTTCACCACAGCCCCAGGACACAGCCATTTAAAGTCTTCTGAGAAATCTGGCAGCAGCAAGGGGCCTTTATACATACTCAACCTGGTCTCACAACCCATTCATAAATATGGTACGAATTTGTATGCCCTCAAAATTCAGTACGAATGACCAAAAAAACATCATGTGACTTTACAAGACAACTAACATTTTTCTATCACCAGTAAATCAATACAGGTAAGCCAAGGTCAATATTTAATTTCAAATGTACGTTTATATAAAAGTTTTCTTTTTTCGGAATTGCATTTTAATACAATATGATGAATAATTCTTTAGCTTTTTCTTTTTTTTCCTGATGTTTTTCTCCCAATTTGGTAGCCAATTGTACCCTATCTAATCCAATTAGAGTTAGTTCGTGGAGCAGCGAGCCAATTATGCCGCTCCATGAGAGCCGGCCAAACTCCGGTCTTTGGTGTGCAACTGCAACAAACTGCAACCACCAGTTCGCTGCATCTCAGCTCTTCTCTAGCTTTTTCATCGCATTGATTATGACATATATCCCAATTTGTTTGTATTAGCTTAAACCAGCGGTTTAAAGCCAGCTACGCAGCTAGCCGGCTAACCAGCTAGGTGCACTTAGATCAGTGAATCTGCAGTATTCTGATAAATAATTTATCTCCTGTGCTAGCCATCAACATGTGTTGTTTTCGGTTCTTTTGAAAAGTGTAACACGAGAGAACATCTTTAACGGACTTCATTTCCCAGAATCCAATGCATTGTCAGCAATCTGTAAAAAGTGCATCTGCTGAAAAAGACACCTTGAGCTAGGTTTTGAAACAGCTTGTTGACCAGTTGGACCAGCTCCATAGGCTAATCCCAGAATCCCAATGTGTCTGGTCGCAACACCATGTACTGTAACAGTTTCATGTTCTTGGCTATTGTCTCACAAATGCTCATTCAGAAACATTTCTGTACATTAGTGAAAAGTAGCCTATGCCATATGGTGCTTCATATGTTAGTTATCAGGGGAAAATGTGACCGATTACTGATCATTAATGCTGGGTGTTATATATAGCATATATATTTCCGGAGCACAGTGTGGAGGAGGGTGGTAGTGGAGTTAAGGAGTATGCACTTTCCAGCCAATGGGACACACTCTTTGTCATGACAGGCTATTTCTGACTGCTTTCAAGATGGCAGGTAGCTCAGCTACCATTAACTATTGATAGCTAGCTATCTTGTTAGTTACTAGTAGCTAGCGTTACAACTGTACAAAGCTATAATTAAGCTAGTCAACTTAAAACTATATATCTATACTTCAGGCTTTTGTTGCCCTGCTGCTCTAGGATCTAATTTCGCAAAATATCTAAGGAACATTATGTCTG
Source organism: Conger conger (assembly GCF_963514075.1). Taxonomy (NCBI): domain Eukaryota; kingdom Metazoa; phylum Chordata; class Actinopteri; order Anguilliformes; family Congridae; genus Conger; species Conger conger. The sequence continues at coordinate 54,441,849 of NC_083762.1, forward strand.
ACCCTGGATAACTGGGTAGCATACTTTACACCACAAAAAACAGCATCTCTGGTTAGCCTGTAGCTATTCTAACCATCAAATGTCTACCAACCAACCTACTGGCTGGCAAGCCACAGCTTTTGTTGTAGGAGGAGCCAATAGTTTGCACCCTGCTTAGGGTATAATTACTGGCACACCTGAACTCACTTCAGTGTGCATTAGTGTTCTGCAGTGGGTGTGTTCTTGATCACTCCCTACTCCCCAGCTAGACCTCTCCGGTCTGCCAGTTCTGGTCGCCTGAGAACAGCATTCCATGTGTATTTTCTAGTGTTGTTTTTGGCGGCCTATTTTACTTTTAGTTTTAGTCTAGTCTTTGTGTCAAGCGGTCATTTTAATTTTTATTAGTTTTAGTCATGTTCATACTCCTTTTAGTCTAGTCAAGTTTTAGTCGACGAAAGGTCTGAGCATTTTAGTCTAGTTTTAGTCAGAATTGTCCCTGACTATTTTAGTCTAGTTTTAGTCGACGAAAACTGATGACATTTTACTCATAGTTTTAGTCAATGAGCGCTTTAAGCGCTCATTTTACCAGCATTCCATCAATGTTAAATGCTGGACCCCGACGGCACCGAAAAACAGGCAGATTTCACTGCCATTCCATTCTTTACGTATATGGAGCTCGAAAATGGTGACACAACAATAGCTTTTGCTGGTTTACTTCATGCGCTCATACATGGCAGTTGGTGGCAGTTCGAACTGTCAAAAGTGTGACTGTAGCCAGGTCAATATTTTTGCTGGGTACTCGGTATGTCCAGCCTTATAAGTCCAAAGTCCCTGGTTACTTTTTCATAGTTTCAATGGATTTTGACAATAGACATGTCAGACTTCAATCATGTTAACGCTCTCGAGCGTGCGTCAAAGTTTAGGTAGCAAATAACAGTGCTGTATCCTTCTGACGTAATTTACATAGCTACAGAACTGTCCGATCACGCCGAATCACTGATAGAAACAAGATGAATTAATGACGATTCAGAAAATGTATAACTTTTAAAGATTTAAATAAATCCTATGGTGGGACTTTTGCCATTTATGGACGGTACGACAGAAAATTCCGGTGCCGTCGAACTTAATCGAATGCTTTTATTTATATCGTTCGAATGACCAAGTGCCGTTAAAAAGCAAATTGTATGGCTTTGTGCTATTCGCGTATGCTAGCTACATCATGCTAACATCGTACAGGGACCAGTAAAGGCTTAGAACACACTAGCACTTAGTTATTGTAAGTTTGATCACCTCTACTGTAAAGTAAAAAAGTGGACAAATTACGTTTTCTGTGAGAAATCTATTGGCGAGCTCACGTGCACACACAGCGGTCTACATTCTAAAGCTCCACTTTGCCCTCCCTACTAGAAGCAGCCACTGTCTCGCTCACAACAAACAGTTTACAGCAATTTCCCTGTTCTCTCGCTATTTAGTAATACTAATCGAAAATTATGTCTGGTAGTGATAGTAACTTTGGAATGGCTTGCTTTCGTCGCTTCCATTACATTACATTACATTATTGGCATTTGGCAGACGCTCTTATCCAGAGCGACGTACAACAAAGTGCATATCCATAACCAGGGATAAGTTCGCTGAAAGACCCTAGAGGAAAGTACAATTTGAACTGCTACCTGTACAACAAAGATAAGGACGAGGGCCAATTTTTATTTATTTATTTATTTATTTATTTTAAACAAGAAACAAACAAACAGAGCAAAAGTGACCAAAGTTAACTATCAAAACACTGCTTAGCTAGCCAACTAAAAAATACCGATACACAAAGCAAGTCACAGAGACAACAATTAAGGTTCACAGGGAGGTAGGGAGGGATGGGGGATGAGGCCACTGTGATTTCCCCTAGTGAAATAGAAAAATCAGAGAAGGGAGAGGTTAGAGCAGGGACGAAGATTAGAGTAGCTGGCTTCAAACCACTGCTTTAAGCTAATACAAACAAATTGGGATAAATGTCATAATAAATGCAATGAAAAATCTAGAGAATTATTAATCATATTGGATTAAAATGCAATTCCGAAATAAGAAAGCTTTTATACAAACGTACGTTTAAAATTAAATATCGACCTTGGCTTACCTGTATTGATTCACTGGTGATGGCAGTCATCTCGTATTATTTCGACACCACTCGTGGAGTCTTGTAAAGTCACGTGATGTTTTTCGGTTGTTCGTACTGATGTTACAAATTTTGAGAGCATGCAAATTCGTACCATAGTTACGAATGGGTTGTGAGACCAGGTTGACATACTGTGCCACGTACAGGTTTGTGGCTGCCATCCACCTCCAGGCAGACATCCTCCCCCACCTGACGTGGCTTTCGAAGCTATTCCAAAAGGAAGATGTCAATTCTTTGGCTATTAAGGAATATGTGTTGACTTTGAATGACTAGCTAAACACCAATTTGTCTATGAAAGATTTCCCTGTTCCTTCATGTTCCTTTAATATTGTAGGCGCCTGTCATAATTGAGACCATTCGACAAATCCAGGAGGTAAGGGATGACTCATTAAAGTAATTCTTCAGCGAGTTGGGAGATCGGGTGAAAAGTCTAAACATACAGGCAGAGGAGGAGAAGTCACGAGGGGGATGGAGATGAACAAGCCCCTTTTTGGACCAGGTATTGAAATGAGTGAGAAACTTGAAAAATAGTACCAGAGAAACATTGATGTTACCTGCTTTTAATGTTGTGTACTGTTGAATGCCTTAAGCGTGGTAAAAGTGCCATAAAAATAACCTGTATTATTATTATTTCTAATGTTTTAAAAAGGTAATTGAGCCATACTTCTGATTGAGCAGCTGGAGAGGAGATTCCTGGAGATGAACCTTCTAGCTACGTTCAATGTACTCAGCCTAAGACCTCTGGAGAGGGTGGAAGATGACTTCATTGAAAATGTAAAACTGCTTGCCAGAAAAGTCCCTACCGTGGATGAGGGGGCATTGCTCAAGGAATGGGCCAGTTTCAAGGGCCATGTTGCCCATGGTATTTTCAGAGTAGCAGAAGCAAATACATGTTTGATGAAATTCTTGAAAATTTATTTTGACAAAAAATCTTGCACTTTTAATGAAAAAACTTCCTCTTTAACATATTTGCTTCATCCTACTAGGAGAAGACACAGTTGGAGGTGATGAAGGAGCTAGTCACTTTGAATGACTTACCCACCTCTTAGTTTCAAAATTCCTGCAAAGGGGCTAAATTGAAAAAAGTGCGAGGAACATTTATTACATTTATTTATTATAGTGCAACTAATAGGAAAATGTATTTCAAGTAGCTTTTCCATTACTGCAAACCACCTGAGTTGAGGTTTCTGCCAGGAAAGTTGTGGGAGGCTGTGAGAGTCTAAAATGAACGTTAAAAATGAGAGAGTTTGAAATAAATGTTATTCAAAATGAAATTAACCACCTGAAAAATGAACCAACAAGTATGAGAATAAACACCTCACACTTGAAGTGGAAAGTGATGATAGCAAATAAGGATTTAGTGTTGTAAAATTAGTGTAGTGAAATGTAAATGCACATTATCTAATCATTCCACGTCCTCCAGGTCAGCTGACGTCATCATTTGGATCAATGTCAGTAAACAAAAGAGGAGTCAGAAGGGTGCTTTGTAATGAAGATAATTGCCCTTGAGTTTCCCTGCATTCCTTGTTGACAGTGCTATTCACCAATGAAGGTGACCGTTTACAAAGACGATGTTTGCTTTCCGAATTTTCCCGGTTGCAGTTCTCTGCACATCGTCTTGTGTCGTTGTGAGTTGGCTGCGCAGGTTGTAATGAAATCCTTCACTTAGCAGGGGAGCTAAATATTAATTGGTCGAGATGTGGTCGTGACGGGCCTTGAACGCACAGAGATTTATATGTGCTGTGTTCTGCATGTAGGGGGACGCTGGTGAGGGGTGACTGATGGGGATGACTCACGCTCTGCATCCACACGTTTCTGACTGGAATACTAAACACACTGGCCCTCTCCCTCTCCTGTCTCCGCTCCCTTGCATGCTTGCATGTACTCATCCTGTGTGTAATCCAAGGCCTATACCCATGCCACCCCACCCCACCATTTCTGGGATGTCTCCACAGGGGGCCTGGCTGCTGGTGACAGACACACACAAATGTTACATCTCCGAATTCAGTAAGAGAGCAGAGACTTCTGATGAGAGACCCCCCCACCCCTTTCCAATATCCCTTTTGTCTAACCCAAAAAAAAAAAACAATTGCACTTGACTGTATTTTTTGTTTAGAACAGCACTTCATGTGTATTTTACTAGTTATGGATGTGATGCTTTAGCTTGTGGAAGAACCTATGCACTTGTGAATCGCTTTGGATAAAAAGCGTCTGCCAAATTACTAAAATGTAAAATTTTAATGTAAAATTGGAGGTAGCTATACAATATACTATATTTTATATACTGGTCCCTGGAGTATACAATATACAGCAGAGGTGTCCATTCTTATCCTAAAAGGGCCGGTGTGGGAGCAGGTTTTTGTTTTAACCCAGCAGTAACACACCTGATTATACTAATGAACTAATCGTGGTCTTTAATCAAGACCTTGGTGAGTAGAATCAGCTGTCTTAGTCCTGTGCTAAAACAACAACCTGCACACACACCGGCCCTTTCTGGATAAGATTGGACACCCCTAATATATAGTCTACTCCAGGGATCAGTATATATAAGCTTTTTTGGATAGGATTTCAATAATCAAATAGGATTGAATCTCAAAATTTAGTATTTCAAAACTAGAAGCTGTGACAAGGATTGCATCACAAAATCCTTATCCCATTTTTTAGGATCAGGATCAAAGCTTCTGATTTTGAAATACCCAATTTTGAGATTTAATCCTATCCAATTACTGAAATCCTATCCAAAGTTGATCCCACTGAAATGTTGGATTCAGGATGGAGTCATTGTTGATGTAGGGACATGTGGGACACATAGCTAAGTTGTTTTATTCAGTGATGGAGCATTAATTATTACAAACTCTCAAGACAATATTCATTCTAAATGGAGAATAATGTATTTTCAACAAGTGTTTTGTGAACCCCACAAAACTAAAAGTTTTCTAAAGAAAACTGCAACCTTTAAAAATGTGTAATTGCTTTGGAATTTTATTTGAAAATATATGCCCTTATCTATTCTAAAATACCTGCCTAATGGGTAGCTGCAAAAAAAAAAAATGTGTTTGTCTTCCTAACTTTTATTATCCAGTGAGACATTACAATTTGAAATTAGACTAACTTTGGCCTATGTATTGTGTACTAATGCAGATGAATAGGACTAATGCGCAAACTGAATTACATGTTTTCCAACATGGTCACTCATGTATGTTTGTCTGATTTCAAAGCAATAGGATTTCAAAATCTGGATCATTATGGATTAAATGTTTTTAAATACTGGGCCCAGATGATCAGTGAGAGTTCAAGGTCAGAATGTCTGAAGAAAGCCAGGTTACATGTTGTGCAAAAATTAAGTTGCTGCAAACGCACACACATGCTCACACACACACCTTTGATCAGGTCAAAAATCTATGTAGCCTATGTATTTCATGATATGCATTCTGTCAAGAAGCATGCACTTAACAATAAAAATTAAAGGCACTCTATGAGCAAAAGAGTCATCATAGGCTGTTTTCCTGTGAAGGGCAGCACCGTCAGGTGTCCAGGCTCTGGTCAACATTTGTGTGGAGTCTGGGAGTCTTGCATATGCCAGAGACAGATGGCATTGCCACGGGAAACTGAAGAGTGGCACTTTATGGACCAGCACAACAATAATAGGTTCACAACAAATAATAAATCCTCACTCGGAAACAAGTGACAAATTAATAATGGGAACAGGCGTTGTTCCTAGCGGAGGGTGTGAAATGGACTGAGCAGATGATCTGTGGGCTTATTCCAATCGCATATTTTTATCCTCTTTTTTATTTTTCTGCCTCTTTTTTTCTACTCCTAGCTCCACCCATCAGGAGAGGCAAGAAAAAGAGGCAGGGAAATTGAGAATTTAAATTAGGCAAATGGAATTATCCTTGCTCAATTTGAAGCCATGTCAGTTACAGATGTGGCAGATGGGCAGAGGTGGATTGTGTTCCTATATCAAATATTTGATCTTATCTACAAGTGAACCAGTGTTGGTGTATGCAGCCAATTTGCACATTTAGCCAGGGTCATTGCTGGTAACCATACACATAGGACTGGAATTGTCCACCCCTGGACCAGAGGATACAGCATCAGTTGCCCTGGGCAACTGCACAGCTCAAATTGTGCACTTTTCTGCTACCTGCAAAGGGATTGATTGTTAAACATTTATGGCTCAGGTTGAAACGTGAGTGGGATGTTACCGTTTTGCAAATGCTTTTCTAAATACAAGAGGACACCACATGCACAAAAATAAATAAATAAATAAATAAAACAGAGGGGAAATTCAGGCCTCCCCACAATGGGAAGGCAGACCTCAAACAAACACCAAAACTGGTTTAATAACAAACATAAACAACAAACACAAAAGTTGCTAAAGAAGCAGCTTCAGGAACAACCAGCTTCAGGAATTTATGCTCTTCCAAAAGGCACAGGAGCTGGTTCCACTCAGTCGCATGGAGGTGTGCAGGGGCTTAGTGACTTGAGTCTTCCATCCAGGGTCAGGGCTTTCATAGGTACAGCAAGTGGCAGGGTAGAGATGCCCAGCTTGGAAACTAGGTAAATAAAATTAGCTTGTGAAGCTGATCAGGAAAAGAGAGGCGGGGCTGATGAGGCGATTGAAATGACTGCATGAGGTGGAAAACCAGGAATGGTCATGGGACACCAACTGCACCCAACCTACAACACGAAATTAAAAACATGCAAGTAAATGAAATACGATACAAAAGGGGAACCGGGAAACACATAAACAAAAGGACATGGATCCGGAAACCAGTGGGCATAACACCTTGCTTATAAAATGTCCTAAGGAGGTCTCTGAAAAAACAGATTATTAGCACATACACTTTATTAGGAACACAAATACAAATACTGGGTAGGGCCGCTCTTTGCTCTCAAAACAGCCTCAATTCTTTGTGGCATGGATTCCACAACATTTTGAAAACATTCCTTTGAGATTCTATTCCATATTGCATCACACAATTTCTGCAGATTTGTCAGCTTGTCTATTGGATTCAGATCCAGTGACTGGGAAGGCCACTTAAGAACACTGAACTCATTGGGTCTCATTCATGAAACGTGAGCTGAACGAATTTGTGTGTAAAATGTGAGTAGAGGGAAATTTACGGGTTTTTGGCATTCATCAATATTTTAGTAGCTCCGATCTTTTCGTAGCTACTAACAAAATCTACACCTGCTGCTGACCACACGTAGTGCTTGTGTAAATTCAAGAATGCACATAAATAATGCTTGTCAATTCATATTGCGCTCTGTTATGTAAACAATACACAGATGCCTTTGAAACACGTGATATGAACATGACAAACAATTAAAAATATAACACATTTAGTTAAATTAGTTGGCAATTAGCAGGTTTAAGATCCAGATTAGGTTCATGATTGTGAATTATCTATGAAAATCGACTCAATAGATTACACATTCTTTGTGATGCATTTGTTTACATAAACCGGAAAAACTTTAATTCCGTTAATGTGCAACTGATCTGTGAGGCACACGCTGCTACTCAGGCTGTTGTGGAGTTCACAAACGGGGTCTTGAAGGCAAGATGGATCTGCCTGGATAATAAAGGTGGTACCCTTCTTTATGCACCCGGGAAGGTGTGCAAAATAATATTAGTCTGCTGTGTCCTGCACAATGTGGCCATTAAACAGGGCCTTCCCCTGCCTGAAGTCCCCAATGCAGAGGAACGACTGCCTCCGGAACCAGCTCTTGGGCCTCGAAATGCGGCTGCTATACAGACACGCCAGCGACTTGTAGAGCAATTTTAAGGTAAGTGTTGCTAAGACTGAATAAGCTGTGCACATTTTAGGCCGACAAGCTTTGCAAAAAGGTAGTTTCATTTGTATTTTGTTTTATATTTATATACAACATCCTGTTTCAGTAGGCTACCTCAGTTCATTTTCAGGTCATGCTCTTTAAAATGTATACAAATAGGCTATATTTAATTATCAGAGTAAAAGAGAGTAGCTTGATTATCTTGTAGTAAAAAAAAAAAAAAGTGTTTTCCCAGGATAAACACAGACATCACACAATACTGACAACATAACACTTTATTGTTGAGGACGCAAAAGTGCCTTGCAGATTTCCTTCAAGCTGGTATTAATTTCTTGGAGGGACGTGTTGATTTGGTTGACTGCTGTAAGTAGACTTTCTTGATTCCTCAGGACCTCATCCGTAAGGACAGCCAGATCACCTCTTCGGCCTCGGTACCTGGGTGCAGCAGGAGCAGCAGCGGCGGCAGCAGGTGGTGGAGCCACATCATGGGAGGAGCACTCGTCAGCTAGAAATATGAGACAACGTTTGTTTTTTTTTCGTTTTATGTGTGGCTCTTTTTTAATTTGAAAGAAACATTAAATAAATCTTATTTGAAAAATGTTTAACCACTTCATACCATTTACCCAAATAATAGATACCCATGGTATTGATAAAAACAAATATTTAGAATACCTCCAGCTGAAATCTATAATTCAAACCAGGTTCAAAACTAAACATTTGGATCTCGGAGTCCCGCCAAATATAATAAACCTTCTAAAACTCCCACCACAAAAAATACTCTCCAAAATCTATATAAGATTATCTGAGTATGATTCATTCCATTCACTCCGAACCCATAAATGGGAAAAAGATTTACTTATTAACCCTGACCCTCACTTTTGGTCGCAAATTTGCAAAAACACCTTTGGAATGACCCAAAACTCAAACCTACAGCTAATCCAATACAAAATTCTTCACAGAACACACTATACAGGACAAAGACTGTTTCAGATGGGTATCAGTGATACTAACATATGCTCACACTGCAGAAACAAACTGCCAGATAACTATTTACCTGCTAATACCTCTCCCCATCTGGATCTCTCCATTTCCCTCGGGGATACCACACTCACGCCGTCACCCAGTGCAAGGAACCTCGGCGTGGTGATGGACAGCAGACTGTCCCTTTCCGAGAACATTGCGGCGGTGACCCGGTCTTGCAGGTTCTTCCTATACAACATACGGAGAATCCGCCCCTTTCTCACCCCCTACTCGACCCAGCTCCTGGTCCAAGCGATGGTTCTGTCCCGCCTGGACTACTGCAATTCCCTCTTGGCTGGCCTCCCAGCGTCTGCCATCAGACCCCTCCAACTCATCCAGAATGCAGCAGCTCGTCTGGTCTTCAACCTTCCCAAATACTCACATGTCACCCCCCTGCTTACTTCCCTCCACTGGCTGCCTGTCATGGCTCGCATCAAATTCAAAACATTGGTGCTAGCCTTCCAAGCAGTTAAAGGGTCTTCCCCAGCTTATCTGCAAAAAATCATCAGACCCTACACCCCTGCCAGACCTCTTCGTTCAGCCTCCACAGGCCGCTTGGCACCTCCCCCTCTCAGAACCTCCACCTCACGCTCACGACTACTGTCTGTTCTGGCTCCACGGTGGTGGAACGAACTCCCCGTTGAGGTCAGAACTATAGAATCCCTCCCCACCTTCAAGCGCAAGCTGAAGACACACCTCTTCAAACAGCACCTCTCCCCATCCCTCCCTACCTCCCTGTGAACCTTAATTGTTGTCTCTGTGACTTGTGTATCAGTATTTTAGTTGGCTAGGTAAGCAGTGTTTGGATAGTTAACTTTGGTGACTTTTGCTCTTTGTTTGTTTGTTCAAAAAAAAAACCTTGTTGTACAGGTAGCAGTTGAAATTGTACTTACCTCTAGGGTCTTTCAGCGAACTTATCCCTGGTTATGGGTATGCACTTTGTTGTACGTCGCTCTGGATAAGAGCGTCTGCCAAATGCCAATAATGTAATGTAATGTAATTTACATGCCACTTGGCACTACACACCTGTTAACGCATTTTGGCGAAGGGTCTGTGAAGACCTATCTCTGCACCTAGAACACCCCATCCCGGCCTCCTCCTCCCTTTGCCTACTTGGTGACCTCACTAACCTTAACATGGACACAAAACAATCCCACCGGCTCCTCACAATCCTTACTATCGCAAAGAAAACTATCCTCCTGAACTGGAAGTCCAAAGAAAATCGGAATTCAAAAATCTACTGTCAGAACACGTTTCCATGGAGAGAATGTCTGCATGCAGGAAAAACCAATTGGCAGCACTTGAAGACACGAGTTCATGAATCCGGAGTAGGTTTTTAGTAGCGTGGACGTTTATGTGCAAATCTGCACATAGACTTACTAACGTTTCATGAATGAGACCCATTGTCATGATCATGAAACCAGTTTTTCTTTTGCTTTGTGGCATGGTGCATTATCATGCCGGAAATAGCGATTAGAAGGGTACATTGTGACAATGAAGGGATGCACAATACTCAAATAGGCTGTGGCATTCAGGAGATGATGGACTGGTATTAACGGGCCGAGAAAACATTCCCCACACCATTACACCTCCGCCACCAGCCTGGACTGTTGGCACAATGCAAGTTGGGTCCATGGATTCATGCTGTTGGCGCCAAGTGTCCAATTTTGGTAAGCTTGTGGCCACTGCAGCTTCAGCTTTCTGTTCTTGGCTGACAGTAGTGTAACCTGACATGCTGTTGTAGCCCATCCACCTCAAGGTGTGACCTGTTGTGCATTCTGAGATGCTTCCTGCTCACCACAATTGTACAGAGAGGTTATCTGAGTTTTAGTTCTGTAGCCTTTCTGTCAGCTCAAACCAGTATGTCCATTCTCCGTTGACCTCTCTCCTCAACAAGACATTTCCGTATGCAGAACTGCCACTCACCGGATGTTTTTTGTTTTTCGCACTGTTCTGAGTAAACTCTAGAGACTTGTGCATGAGATCCCATGAGATCTGTCACCAACAATCAAGTGCTCAGTGAGCGTATGTATGTATGGTTTAGGGATAGTCTGAAAATGGTTGGTTTGAGATTTTGTTTGAACTCCAATAAAGCATCAATCTGTAATTAATATATAGAAATGAAGAGCTTTTCATGAAAAGACCTGCCCCACTCCATACCCAAATCAGATGCCCTTCATTTACCACTAGCACACCCCATGCACCGAACCCCAGTACCACACAGACCTCCTCAGTGACTGAGATTGTTATAACCCCACTGGCACTATTAATGGATGCTCAGTGCCACCAATCCCGTATGGATTCCCCACCTATTGAAGATTCCCCAAAACTAGCCTGCCCTCTACTCATCCACAACCACTGACTGGCTCTTTCAGCTGCCTCTGCTAGCTCTTTAACTGCTTTCATTAGCATTGGACAACAGACCAAGATTCCCAAAGAATGAGACATTGGTCTTCTCAGCTTTATATAAACCTTCCTTTAATTGACTTAGCTATAAAAGTAGGCCAGGTTATGAAAGTAAGCTATATGTGTCATGCTCTGCATTCCCCTGTTTAGTGTTTCTGTTTTCCCCATGTTGTTCTGGTGCCTTTTGTCTCGTCTCACTTTCTGGAGTTTTGATTCATTGGCCCATTCCGATTTCTTACTTTTAAGAACCTGCCAGTCTGCACTGATATTAGAGTGGTAACAATTGCAGCAACTTCACTGCTGGACTTGAGTTAAATTTTGGGCATCATATATCATCAAAGGGGGGAGATGCGACATGGAAATATGTAAAATTGCGGGACTGTCAGCCTAATGTTGTAACGTTAGCTAGCTAGCTAGCGACATCGGCATACTATTGATTTTTGGTTATGCTTGTTATAAAGAAAAGGTCTATAATACATTGAAACAACATTAAATTAAGATAATGTGACGGTTATCATAATTTAGAGGCGATATTATATCATATGATATTGTCATAATCTCCGTTTGGAGGGCTATGTAGCCCTACCACTTCACCCTACCCCTCTATCCCAAAGGGAATCGGACACCCTAATCCTACTCGTGAATGTTGAAAAGGTAGGGCTAAGTGGTAGTGGCAAGGGCTGAATTGGGATTGGGCCATTCTGTCATTCATTTCACCTGTATCTCGTTACCTGTCTCCCCCACGCACACCTGTTTGTAATTTCTGTCTAATCACTCTGTGTATTTAACCCGCCTTGCTTCCCTCTGTTCTTTGCCAGATTGTAATGTGTGTCAACCATTCTCTCCAGCAGGTTTCTGCCTGTCTATTTTGTTTATCCCATGTACCATGACCTCCGCTTTTTGGATTATCCTTCTGCTCCTATTTTGATTATCTGTTACCGGTTTTTGATTGGAATTTCTACTTATGATTCTCGGATCATGTTTTATACTGTCGCCTATTCAGATTTCTTTACTGTGCTTGGACTTTTGCATGTGACATCGACCAAGTTTTGGATTACTCTCGCTATACCTGTTTGCCCCATGATATCGATTACGAACTGTTATGCCGTACCAGTCTGCCTGAGTTCGGCCATTGTCTGCCTGGCCTGCAATGTCTTGAGTTAAGACATTCATTCAGTTCACTACTGGGTTGCGATTGGTTCCTCATTCCTGCACCCTGACAATAACGATTTGTTAGAATAGCCTACAATATCTTTTTATTTTTTATTTTTTTACTATTCTACTCTTAGATATTAGGCTATCTGCCATAATTTGGCCATAATCATAGGCTATAGAAATTGTTTCATATGATAGGCCTATGTCATGTAATAATACAATATTTCTTTCTATGATGCGTTATAACTTATACACCCTTGATATATATGCACAAAAATAAACAAAAAAAATAACACAGGTATTCACATAAGCTTTATTTTCTAATGTGTGAAGTAGTGTGCTTTTATGATTATTGCTCATTCCATTGAATCGTAATCAGAAACCGATACCATCCTTGTGTCCCTCCTCAACCAGTATGCAGTATGCTTATTAGTCAACACATACGTTGAGGACACAGTAGTTAGTTTCAGACACAGTCTATGAATGTGGTCTCCAGTTATTTCCTTCCCATCCTCACTCACAGCTTACAGGTTGCAGGTCTTGCATCTCTGAGGCATATGTCATCTTAGACCTGTGCCTCTCAAATCTGGGCCCCCCTTCTCAGAAGCTGTTAGTCAAAGGGGCGACCAACCAGTATAAATCTGTGACTTGACAGGTAGAAGACACAGAGATATAAATTACATTTAATCAAGCATCAGTGATGTCACACATCAATTATGATAGGGTACAGTAGTGTCACCACAGGAAGAGAGAAGCTGTATTTTTCCGTTTGAGGGACAGATGGATTCTCCACTGCAGTGACTATAAATTCTGATGCATGAAAGTTATTGCAGCATACAATGAAATGGTTTTTTTAATCAAATTGCATTTTTTCAGGATTTGAGAGGATATGGTGTATTATTATAACGCAATAGATGAGAAAACAATTCTACTTTTATACATATTTTTTGTATATGCCTCATTTTTGTATTTCAAATTCCTGGCATGCACTTCCTGTTTCATTAAACAGGTTATCTGTCTTCCAGTTAATCACTTCAAAGTTTAATTAACAGGCTGATGCCTCTGTTCCCTGTAAGATGCTCAAGGCTAATTGCTTTCCTTCTTTATTGGACTGTAATTATTTTTGTTAGCATTTTGAGGTGATGAGAATAAACAGAAGACAGTTACCTGCTGGGTTTTTCAGCTTATGTAGTATTTTGGTCTTTTCTCTGTCCTTAATTATTAAACAACCTTGTTTGTGAAAAATGTTTGTGCTCTTTGCTGTTTGCCCTTGCTGTGTCATTCTCCTATGACTGTGCATACCTCGCAAAGCCACCACATGTTTGTAAAGGAGCCTTCCCTCCGGATTGTTCCCAAATCCCCAGCCTGATCCTGATCCTTGTGCATTGTACATGCCGCAAGAGTGTTGACCCATGAAATCTGCGCAATCCCCTGGACTAAACACGGCCCCTGGCCATGTGAGGGCCTCTGAGGGAGGTGGCAAGGACATAGAGAGGGAGAGGGAGAGAGAGAGCAATTATAAGTCTGTCTTGCATTGCCCTCAGTTCCATTCCAGGTGGCTCAGCAAAAGATTTCACTGAGGCCTATATTCATCATGTACATTTTAAACAATATCGTACTTACATGTAAGGTATGTATGGTACACTACATGTTGTGAGAGGTGTCTGTCCATGCTTGAACTGAGCCAAGCTTCTGATCACTCAGCACTCACAGCCGACACACAGCAGCCCCCCCCCCCCCACAGTTGACACACATTTCTCAACTCAGTCAACATCAACACGCCTTTTCGTTGGAATTGCTGATAAGGAAGCTCATTGAGAAAACACAAAGGCACTATACTTATTAACTCATCATTCTGTGCCCTGCATGGAATGTACTCCAGCAGAGCTGTTGAATTGACAACATTTCAGAGTATATTACAATATGCACTTTTTGCAGTATGTTGATCTGTAATAACTGTTTTAATATTAAAATGACTACCTCAGTACTTTAACAGTCAGTACTTTAACAGTCTCTGTTCCTACACAGATTATTGCAGTTGAATTTGATATGCTCATCTGGTGCAGCTACCAGCTGTTCCAAAACACAGTGGTTTCGTGTTTCATTTGGCGGTTTGCTCCTGAATTTGAATCAAGGTAACTTGGTGTTTGGTGAGTTTATGTTATAGGGTATCTTCCACCTCAGCAGTTAACATTGTTAGCACTGGCATGACATATATAACTTTTAAAGATTTAAATGAATCCTATAGTGGGACTTTTGCTGTTTTTGGTGCCATTCACCGTAATCAAATTATTTCGTTTTTATCGTTCTACTGACCATGTACTGTTAAAAAGCAAATTGTATGGGTTAGTGTTATTGGCTTGTTTTATCACCACTGCTGTGAAGTAAAAAAAGTGGACCAACTACATTTTCTGTGAGAAATGTATTGTTGAGTTCACGTGCACACCCTACATGAAGTTAACAAACTTTATAATATATTGCTTGTAATATTACATCCTTGTCCAGCTTTAGAAGTGAACATCAACAGCTAATGTCGGCTAGCTAATTTGTATGTTTAACAATCATTTGTTTGTTAATGTTAGCTGATCAGTACAAACATTAACAACATCCACTTTTCTATAACACTACTTGTGTATTGTATTATTACAGAATTTGAATTGCAGTCTGGACCAGCACCACCCTGCACCACACATTTACAATTTAATAAGACTTTCAGGAAGAGGGTCGGCTAACTCATAATGACCATCTCTCTCTTCATATTCAATGAATTATGGATGAAGGGAATGGATATTGTCAGTGGTGGTTCTAGCTTGTATGGCACCCTGGGCAAACCCCCCAAAAAACAGTAACAAGAAATAAAAAAGTTTGCTAATTGTTGCCGATTGTTGTTTGCTAATTTAAGTCTGCTATTCTAGCTCCAAAAGTGCGTTTGCCAGTCTTGCATTCAAAAGCAAGGGGGTTGATCTGGCACCTGCTTTTTCTCTACAGCTAACCTTAATACATTCAATACTTCATTCACAATTCCTTTCTATTACAAAAATCTACCCAGTGCATACTGCAATATGCAAGTAAGCTTGTGTGTAATTCAAAGGCATACTTTGCTATCTCGATGCAGCCAACCAAGCTGGTTGATGTGTTGCCGGGTGGACCTGGTCCGTACTGTATTTGGAACTAGTGTTATTGAATTGTTGACAGTATAAACATTAATTTAATGTTAAAGTAAACAAATGTTTGTTATCCAACTTATTCAGCTGACGTTAGCTTTTCCGGGTGTAAAATCCAGCTATGACCAGCTTTCACCATTGTCTTCACCCACCCCACCTCCGGGGCTATTCAGAATGGCATAAGACTCGCTTGAGGAAGGTCACTAGCTTTGTTCTCAGACTGAAGGTTGCCACTTGCTTAAGCAATGCCTGTTACTATTAACTATTAATTGCACGGTGCTTAATTTGACTGATGTGTTTAAGCCTTGCAGCTGAAAGGACCTAACGCATAGGAATCTAGACAGGAAATTAACTAGGGAATAGTGACCCCTCAGTCCACCTGCAGCAGCTGCGTGAAAATCTGAAAACCTTCACCACAGCTCAGCTGATGGATTGCAGACTAAGAAGTGCTGGCTGCATGCTTTTCAGCTAAGCCACCCGGTGAGCCACCTGGAATAGAGCTGAGGACATTGCAAGATGGGACAGACTTAAAATCGCAATCTATCAATTTGTGTAACAGGGCTTAGAACGAACTTCAGGTCAAAACTGGGCAGTGTCACTTCTTCAGATGGCTACATTGCCCACAGCTGGGGTTTTAGATAGCATATCAAATAAAATGCACTATTGTTTATTCATTTGCCTCCCACATGTGAACTTATGTGTTTTCACACATGCAATGGCAGAAATACAAACGGTGATATGTATAGGAGATAGCACCTGATATCGAATTGATTTCATGCATTTGATTCGCGGCTAGTTATAATACTGTATTAATTTATATGGAAGTGGTAAGATACATTACTTTATCACAGAAGGCTTCTGCATGTTGACTTATTCTTGGTTGAATAAACAATGACAAAGTCAAATCCTTTATATATTATAAGTCACATGATGTTTGATTTATCTACATTTAGGATGCTGGCTAGATGAGGATTAGTTGCGTCCAAATATGTCAGACCATAGAATTGTACTCAGTTTTAAAGAGTATTTTCTATTTTGCAAAACTGTATACATGTACACAGCAGCCTTATGTAAAACCACAGGTGACAATTCAAAGCGGATTTTAGACTGGATTAAATTTTTATTTCAAGCTGGAACAGTAAGTGGGTTTTGTATAATCCACAAGTAATAGCCAATAACTGAGTAGCCACAATAAGAGTGACAATAAGGAAGTAATTACAGAGATTTAACAGGATCCACACTGGTAAACCTACAGGTTAGTCCTGTGATGTGAATTTGGAGGTTATGCAATCCATTGCATTCCACTTCACAGCAAAGTAAACAAATCCATCACTCCTGTGGTTTTTCATTTTTTTAATAGTCAAGGTACTTGTTATAAGTGTAAACAATTGCAACATTTTATTATTAGCCTTGTGAAAAATGGGAACATTTTATTAAAAGCCATTATTCCATGAAATAACATCTGTTCACATAAGACCCACTTTGCTGTCTATTTGCAAATATGTCAAAAATATTGGTGGGAGGTAGTTATGAAAGGTTCCTGTGCAATCTTTTTTTCTCCCCCTCTCCCCCTCAGACATGACCATGTGCAGGCACTGTACCATTAGGGCTATTCGGGTTGTTTGGGAGTAGAAGATCAAGGTAGACTCAGAAGCCGGTTGATATCTTGCTTAGGCCTACATAACATATCAGACCAAAAAAAGCACAAAATGTGGCATGGTTGGGCAGAACAGCTCATGTAAAGTCATGCAATGCATAGATTACTAATTTACAGATTTCCCAACTTGTCACAGGGTACCAGTCCAGCTAGGTAGGTAGCAAGTATTGCTACAGCTATAACCTACAGAACGTTTGACTATTCTAGTTAGCTAAATATCACTGTGGCCAGGGCGTGGTTTGCGGGAAGGAAGCAGGGCAATCCAAGGACCACGCCTACTGATTAAGTAGGTACACTTAGTCTAGTCTTTTAAAATGTGTGCTCAGGTGACTGAGACCGGGAAACCACTGCCCAGCAGAGAGCCATGCAACCGAGAACCATGTTCGTGAGAGCTGTTCGTAAAATGGGAAAAGCTACAGAACTGAAAAGCTGCTGTTTGATTTAATTTATTTTGTCTTCGTTATTTAGCTTATTTTTAACCCGATCTCAAAGGAGAAGACATTTGGTTTTGGAGTCGCTTTCGCTCTCTTCTCTGCTCCGCATTATAAAATAAAATGTGTTGCAATCCAGAATTTCCATATTTCCCTGTGTCCAGCTCGTCTATCCTCTCAGGGGTGTGTCACGGCGTGTGACATTTTGGTGCCAAAACCCAGGATAGACGGAAAAATCTCTGCTGCTGCAGATGGTAATGCAGCTGACGCAACTGCAGGAGTCCTAACATTAAGCTCTCTGCAGCCTGCAGGAAAACCAACACCCAGCTATGCAAGCTAAGGCAGCATCGCAGGCTGCGGATCAAGCTATCCTCAAAGAGCTGCTGAAGGATCCCTGGTTATGGGTATGCACTTTGTTGTACGTCGCTCTGGATAAGAGCATCTGCCAAATGCCAATAATGTAATGTAATGTAATGTTCATTATTATCCAACTTAGATGCATGGATTTAATTTTTAATTGCGGAACAAAAGTATAGCATGGTGGCTGGGGTCAGAAACTCTCTTCAGACAAGGTGTCTTCCCTATCAGAGTCATGCTGGTGACTCTCATGCTTAGGCCTGCTGGGTCATTCTACTCTCCAATTGCGGCTGGAATCAGAGTGTGAGAAGTGACCACGGTGGATTTGAAGGCTTAATCTTCATCTAAACATGGTCTGTTTATGCCCTGACAAAACACATGCTTGTGAAGTTGCTAAATGGTTGCTAGATTGTTCTTTGCAACCATGTTTGATCTCCACAGATTTGATCATGGCTATCATCTGATCAAACCGGGGCAGGTTCTCTGCTGCCAACGCTTCACAGAGCTTGGAATAGTGCAGAAGGAACCTATGGAAGTTGTTCCATGAATAAATGTATGGATGACAGGTAGTGAGAAAATTTTTTTCCTACAATCAGTGAGGTTCATCTGATTCAGAAAAACTAAGTAGCCAGGTGCTAAAATTGGGCTAAAAAGGAAAGGTATTCTTCAATATATTTAGGTTCTAAATCTCAACCAAGATAAAGCTAAAGCTAAATCAGTAATTTAAGATTTCTTGAAGTTAACTGTTGTACAAGGGCCTTGAGCACCTAAAAGTGCAACAAAAATGGATCATACAACAATGCAATATACAAGATGTGATGAAGGATAAAAATACTCTTGGAACTACAAGCAACTATGCTACAGCATCACAGAGGGACTTGCAGTGGACTAGCAGTAAAGCAATGCAACAACAGCAAATTTACAGATCAAATGGAGGATGTTCTGGTCTGTTAAAAGACAAGCCTGTCAAGTGAAGGAGGGGGTCCTGATGGGCGCCACCGTGGATCCAACCCCCTCAACCTCTTGTTCCACTATGCTCGCTTTCCTCTCCTGGGAGGGGGGTTCACCACCTGGTTTGAGTTTTGATCGAGTCAACCTTATCACCCTACCCTGGTCCGTCAGCTGGGAGTTCCTACTTCCACACTCTGCCAGGCCCTGCACACCAACGTGCTCACTGCCGCTCCCCTGGCCGCAGTTGAAACAGTAACTTCTCCTGTCCAACTGCAAGATCTCCAGCAACCACCAGGAGGAGATTGCATTCTATGTGATGAGGAAGAAGGAGAAGAAGGATAAGTCCTTCCGCCTGTGCATTGACTACCATGGACTTAATGACATTACAGTCACTACCCCATCTCTCTGATTTCATCCACTTTCTCATCTCTGCAAGGCTGCCAATTCTTCACCAAGCTGGACCTCCGTAATGCCTACCGCCTTGTTTGCATCGTGAGCGGGACAAGTGGAAGACAGCCTTTAACATCACCAGTGGCCGCTACGAGTACCTGCTCATGCCTTTCGGCCTCATTAATGCCCCCGCTGCCTTCCAGAACCTCCTTAATGATGTCCTCCGGGACATGATTTCCAAATCTGTGTTTGTCTACCTGGATGACATCCTGATCTTCTCTGCCTCCTCGGCCACATCCGTTCCTCCATCGCCTCCTGGACAATCAACTTTTCCGAGAAGTGCGATTTTCACCGCTCCTCCGTCCAGTTCCTTGGCTTTGTTGTCTCCAGGGGGCAGATTGAGATGGATCCCGAGAAAACCACTGCCGTTGCCAATTGACCGCCTCCTACCAACCGCAAGGAACTGCAACGCTTCTTGGGCTTCGCCAATTTCTACCGGAGGTTCATCAGGAACTACAGTTCCATTGCTGCTCCCCTGACCGCCCTGACCTCCAGCAAAGTTACATTATATTCAGTACATTTGAGTCTTTTGGTACATGTGAGTCATTTTTTTTAGTACGTTTCATTCATTTCAGTCTTTCACTATCTCAGTACTTTTGAGTCATTCAGTACATTCTGTACATTCAGTTCATCAGTATCAAGTTTGAATCGTTCATTTTTACGACGGAAGTGCTTCTGCCCCAGCCAGTGGCGGCAGCTACTTAGGATGGGCCCCGGAGCAAGATGGCAGGCATGTGCATGCAAATGCATATAACCTACACATGCACACACACGCACGCACACACATGTACGCACACAGCACCATTAGACAGATATTTAACAGAAAATACTAACTTTGGTTATTGGGACACAGGCTACATCGTTTATGGTACTTTAGAACATTTGTATAAATCAAGTCAGAACCATGGACCAACGAGGATGGTCATAGAATCAAATCAACAAGTCAACAAATCAACTAACGATGTTTCGAATGTTTACATAACTAAAGCTTAGGCCTATAGGCTACTCATGTGTCAGTATCAGAGGAAAAGCACAACACAACAAATTCACTGTTCACTGTGTTCTTATGCCTAATTCACTGAATGCATTTTTTACAATAAAATATGAATTAATGTATGAAAATCAGTTAATGGGCGGCACGGATGGTGCAGTGGGTAGCACTGCCGCCTCACAGCAAGGAGGTCCTGGGTTCGAATCCCCGTCGGCCGGGGCCTCTCTGTGTGGAGTTTGCATGTTCTCCCCGTGTCTGCGTGGGTTTCCTCCGGGTACTCCGGTTTCCTCCCACAGTCCAAAGACATGCAGGTTAGGCCGATTGGAGAGTCTAAATTGCCCGTAGGCATGAGTGTGTGAGTGAATGGTGCGTGTGCCCTGCGATGGACTGGCGACCTGTCCAGGGTGTATTCCAGCCTTTCGCTCAATGTATGCTGGGATAGGCTCCAGCCCCCCCGCGACCCTGATCAGGATAAGCGGGTTCAGATAATGGATGGATGGATGGATGGATGGAAAATCAGTTAATTTCGTAGCTGTTGTTTTTTATTTCAACTTATAAAAAAAATGAACAGTATATTTCTATTTATTGCAGGTAAATTATGGACATAACAGTTGATAAAACTAACGGACCAAACTTGCCAATCAAACGTCCACACACCTATTTGGTTGCTTCCTTTTTGTTAAGCGATACAATTTATACTTTCTATATCATAAGGTTTCTAAAAACAGCCCCCTGACTTAACATTGGTGGAACAATAGACAGTAGACAGTAGAAAACCAGTCCAGCAATTGAACAAACAAATCCAATTCACTGTAACTGCAGGGAGAATTAGCGGCTTCCTTGTCTAATTTGAATGCAATGCCAGTGAAGTACATTTATGGACTTCAAGATTAAGCAATGTAAGAATGAAGTTAGGTCACATTATCGTTACTGCATTGAGCAAAACTGGGGGGGTGGAAATATAGCTTGAGAGACGTTGTTACATATAGATGGACTAGGTTAACCCCAATACAGCTCAGGGTTTACCTAGATATAGCATGGCTACGTCCTAGTTGCTCAAAAACTTTCACTTTTCAGCTAAATGTAGCCAGATTTTCTGAAAAACTACTATAGGCTTCCTCATTGATTCCTGATTGTGATCTGATCTGCACCCACATTATTTCACTCTGAGCATGGCATTTAAGACAATTGCACTTAAATAAATACAATGAGTACAGTGTTGCCATAAGCAAATTGGATTAAAATCTTTATTACTCCGAGAATATAGTTGTTATTCCTTATTCAAGATTTGTTTAGTGACCTTGACACTATACCTACAAACAACATATAGTGCAGGGATAAAAAATGTAAATCTGTCTTTATATGTGATATGTTTAGGTAGGCTTTATGAGAAATAATAGATGAACAGTTTTAATATAAATGGCGGTATGAGGATTGCATTTTTGGCTCTGAAGGCTTTGCTCACTATCCTGACTCAAATTACTGTATGAGGATTAAACTTGCTGCCTTGAAGGCTTTACTCACTATTTGGACTCAGTCTTTGTCGCTTAGTCCTTCATTATTACAGGTTAACATAAGTCAGTCAAGCTGGTGCAGCAGACACATTCTTTCCAAACAATGAAAAGCTGCCGCACTCACCTTTAACTGAGAATCACAAGCTTTCCTGATCCTGTTCTTGACAGGAATGGAGAGACATTTGTTGCTAGGCAGCCGGCACACTATCTCCTAGCAACGGTGCTACCTGCAGCTGGGAGACAACATAGCAGCAGGGCGGGTGAGTGGGCGGCATGTGACAGGCGACGTGGCCAAGGGAGTTGGCTTTCTGTCTGAGCGGTCGGGAGTTGGCGAGGACACATGAAGGTGTAATCAGCGGATAGTCGAGGCGTGATGATGGACGACTGCAGTGTATTTCTGTACTCAGAAAAGGTTCCAGGAAATAGACCTAATTTATTTTTAAAATAGCGCTGGTCTGTGTTTAGAATTATGGTATAGGTTGTTGCGGATTTTGCTACTCCAAAATAGGAGGAATATGCTACAATGTGGATGTAACACCCATGTACAGTAGTGCTTGTATATTATGAGTTTTATTTCCTGATATCACTGAGAAAAACCCAAAATGTTCAGTAGATGATGAGGCTGCTATTTCTGAATGCCAGAAAAGAACATCCACTATGGCATTTTTAGTGGTTGTATTAGGAAATATTGAATTACCACATTCATGATTACAGTGCAGTGAGTGACATGTAGACACACGTTGCATCAATACGTTTGAGTACATGACTCCCTGTCAGTGTTATTACAGTAATGGGGTCCATCTTGTATAACAGAGAGAAAATAAGTAATGTGTTAGGGGAAAATACCCTTTTTAACATTTCACAGGTGAGCATCGTCTGATGAAACAGATCCAGTAAAAAACGATTTAAAAAAATTACCCTTACAAATGTCCCATATGGTAAAAGGTGTGAGATACGAAAGGGAGACTGGGGTATATGGGACAATTAACAAACTGGGGATTTTGAGTAATACATCAGGCTATCTCTGCTGTGTATCCTGGGCCCATATAAGAAGCTGAAAACATTGGGATTAAGAGTACTGTGGGAGTGAGAACTGCAGGATTAAGTATTATGTTATTTTTTCTAAGGTCTCCCTTGACATTTTGGAAAAGGTCACAGGAAGTGGAAGCATGGAGCAGTGTTTTGGAAGCTGTCAGCCAGTCCTGGGCAATACAACCCTGTGCTTTGCTGCACTGTGCCCTTGACCACTCTACCCTTGTAACTTGAGTTGCTCATTTTGCTGTGTGTGAACTTTAAATATTGCATACACAAGTTTATATGGATAATGATATCTGCTAAAAATGTCAATCTATTTTTTTTTTTTCAGCACCATTGGCAAATGTTGTCATACAACAGGGAATAAAATCAGAAAATGATATATGTAGCTTTAATGGCAATGTTTCACAAATAACTGTGATACGATTTATCCTTGATTTGTAATGATTGTCCATATATAAGATCTTTGTATTTATCTTTGTATTTGTACTTTTGTCTGCTTTCTATTTATTATTACCTGCTCAAATGTATTGAGCTTCAGTCTAAATTCTGGGACAGCTAATAGACTGTGTATTTTGCTTGATAAATAAACAAATATACTAATAGAATTAAAGGAAAATATAATTGGAATAGATTGGATTTGATTATTGTTTAATTAGCTGAACAGTGGAAGTATGGCAAAAAATGTGTTGCTTTTATCAGCTCTGCTAAAGACAGATGCCATTTTTTTTGTATATAATTATTCTGAATAGGTGGCACAGATGGTGCAGTGGGTAGCACTGCCGCTTCATAGCAAGGAGGTCCTGGGTTCAAATCCCCGTCGACCGGGGCCTCTCTGTGTGGAGTTTGCATGTTCTCCCCATGTTTGCGTGGGTTTCCTCCGGGTACTCCGGTTTCCTCCCACAGTCCAAAGACATGCAGGTTAGGCTGATTGGAGAGTCTAATTTGCCCATAGGTATGAGTGTATGAGTGTGTGAGTGTGTGAGTGAATGGTGTATGTGCCCTGTGATGGACTGGCGACCTGTCCAGGGTGTATTCCTGCCTTTCGCCCAATATATGCTGGGGTAGGCTCCAGCTCCCCTGCGACCCTGTTCAGGATAAACGGGTTAGGATAATGAATGAATGAATTATTCTGAATATGTGGTATGAAATGTTTTTCAAATGCATTTGAAAGATTGCCTCTTTTTCCATAATATTCATGTCTCGGGACATTCATAATCACACAATGACATTAAATTGTGTTTATTTTAGAAACAAAACAAAGATAAGGTGAAACCATTGCCTTAATGTGACTGTGATTAAAAGAGCAACTGGGAAAACTTATATCACATCCTTACACCATTTCCACTGTGCCATAATGAAGTCTTATCTTGACGTTTGCACATAATGTTGTGGAATTGGTTTAAAAATCCATCCATGCAATAAAACCGACAATTTTTGCTGACATCTGTGATTCCTTCGACCAAACAGTATACAGAGCTAGCACGATACTGTAGTTGGGTGACTGTACACTTATCATACATCTCAAAGTTTATTTTTATGATGCTGTGATGCTTTTATCTTGACCCTCACAGGATATGACAAGTAAATGATCTTGTTAAGTGTGTGTGTGTGTGTGTGTGTGCGCGCGCGCATGCAAGCAGTTTTTACTGCAGACATCGGTTTCATGTTCTGTCAACTTGTAATCTCTGTGTACTTTACTGCTTTAATACAGACATCCTGTTTATTGTGTTATTTCCTGTTTATACTGGTGACATCCAATATAAGGTTTGTGCAATTGTAAGTAACAAACATTAAACATGGCCATTGCAGAAATGACACAAAATGAAAATATGTGTCCATGAGTTTAGTTTAATTGGATTCTAAAGTTGTACCTGGAGCACCAGGCTTGTGGACAAACCTATTTGGAATAAGATGGCAGTGCAAAGGCGTTGCTTTCTGTTCAACATTGGGGGGACACTTTGAGGCAGAAAGCAACATGTGATTTATTTTATTTTTTTAAGGTGGGGGGCATAACATATAGAGTACTGAAGTCCTAACGTCAAAGCCACACCCCCTAGGTCATAAAGATATTTTCCCATTCAAAAATCCAATTGAATTTTTTTAAATCACTTGATATAAGTGATAATATATCATATAACTGTGTTCCAAAAATAGAAATATTAGTCCAGGCATTTTACACATATGGTTACCAAGCATAACCTGACACTGGAAAAGTACTAATTCATCCAACGAGGCCGAAAATAATCTAGGCTTTGAAATGACCAAACGACTACATATCCCACTACAATATGCCCCGTGCCATTTCCTCTATGGGTAACAACGGTCAAAATCACAGACTGATCCGACTTGCCATGACTCAGTAGTGTGTATGGCCCCCGCGTGCCTGTACGCACTCCCGACAACATCTGGGCATGCTCCTGATGAGTCGGAGGATGGTGTCCTGGGGGATCTCCTCCCAGACCTGGATCAGAGCATCAGTGAGCTCCTGGACCGTCTGTGGTGGTACTTGATGGTGTCAGATGCACCAATACATAACATCCCATAGGTGCTCAACTGGATTTAGGTCTGGGGAATATGAGGGCCAGTCAATGGCATCAATGCCTTCCTCATCCAGGAACTGCCTGCACACTCATGGCTACATGAGGCCAGGCATTGTCCTGCACCAGGATGAACCCAGGGCCCACTGCACCAGCGTAAGGTCTGACAATCGGTCTGAGCATTTCATCCCGGTACCTAACAGCAGTCAGGGTACCGTTAGCTATGACATGGTGGTCTGTGCGACCCTCCAAGGATATGCCTCCCCAGACACCCACCGCCAAACTGGTCATGCTGGATGATGTTACAGGCAGCATAATGTTCACCACGGCGTCTCCAGACTCGTTCACGCCTGTCACATGTGCTCAGTGTGAACCTGCTCTCATCTGTGAAGAGAACAGGGCCTGCCAATTCTGGTGGCCTCTCGTGAATGCCAATCGAGCTGCATGGTGCTGGGCTGTGAGCACAGGTCCCACGAGAGGACATTGGGCCCTCATTCCACCCTCATGGGGTCAGTTTGGTCAGAAACATACACAACAGTAGCCGACTGGAGGTCATTTTGTAGGGCTCTGGCAGTGCTCCTCCTGTTCCTTCTTGCACAAAGGAACAGATACCGGTCCTGCTGCTGGGTTGATGCCCTTCTACGGCCCTGTTCAGCTCTCCTTGTGTAATGGCCGGTCTCCTGGTATCGCCTCATGCTCATCATGCTCTTGTGACTGTGCTGGGAGACACAGGAAACCTTCTTGCGATCGCACTTATGGATGTGCCATCCTGGAAGAGCTGGACTACTTGTGCAACCTGATTGGGCTGCAGGTACCGCCTCATGCTACCAGTTGTGACAAGGACACTAGTAGAACACAAAACTAGAGAAGAATCAGTCAGGAAGGATAAGGAGAGAGCAATTGTCTGTGGCCACCACATGCAAAACCATTACCTTATTGGGGGTTGTCTTGTTTTTGTATCTCCATTGCACCTGTTGTCACTTTCATTTGCACCAAAGCAGGTAAAATTGACTTGGTGTTACACTGATGATTAAGTGTTCCCTTAATTTTTTTGAGCAGTGTATTTTGTTACACGTAGATGCTAGGGTACCAATCAACCATCACATTTTGTAATGACTTCTTCCGCCATTTTAACATTGGAATGTTTAGACACTCGGATAAAACCGCTTTATCAGTCAGAGCGGCCAGTGCGCCCAGAGCACAGTGCTCTTAATTTTCGAAAGGGGATGCTCTGAGCACTCTGAATTTCCAAACAACCAGAGAGCAAGGTGCAAGTAAAAGCAACTAGTTTACCTTCAACTCCCTTAGCCTAGCTTGGGTGAGAAGGAACGAGGGCCAATGTGCATCTGACCTATGAACGGGTCAAACATTGTGGGGAACAGGCTTTTTGAGATATTCGGGGGGATGTGCCCCCCCGTGTAAATGACGCCTATGTGACAGTGCCATCAAAGAAAAGGACCAAGTGCTCCTGTGGTGTAACGGTTCTCTTACCCCTCAAAGTCTCTAGTTTATTTTCCGATGTGAGCTGCTTAAGCCTGTTCCCAGACTAATCCAGACCACTAGAACAGGGGCACGAAAGGCTTTAATTCCACCTCACCTCCAGATTCCTTTGTAACTTATCTGTCCTCTCATGCTGGTTTTTAAGTGGATTTACTTAAATTTGTGCAGGCTGTATGGTTTTGCACGTATTATCCCATTAATTTGCTTATATTTTTTTCAGTCCATAAAATATCTTTCACCACAACCTCCCCGCCTTGCCTTGTCACATTAATTATTTTCCCTACATGCTTCCCATATTTTATGTTCGATACTGTATTCTATTGGTAGTGATTCAGTTCCAGTGCCGCAATGACTGTGTGTCTACAGACACCAGCTGTCATGCTGAAAATGTTAATCACCATGGTTTTCAGAAGACATTTGTTGTGCCATCTTATCAAACAAACAAACTGGTCCCAATTAACTGGGTGGCTTTTAAATCAGATAACTATATTGTGTCCATTATTCAATATTCTTGGCTCTACAGCAAGACCATCATATAATAAGCATCTCTTTTCATGCTGTGAGATTTTTCAGAAACTTGAAATAATAAAATAGCGCAATGCTCTAAGAAACAAAAAGAAAATATGTCATAGATCATTGAGCGAACAACTAAATGACCTGTCACAGGCAGGTTGTGTATCTGTACGAATTGTATTTCTTTTTAATTCTATATATGCTCAAGGGGAACTGTCAGAATAGACTGATGCTTTTAATTTCAGTGGAGAAGGAACAATATCCTATATGAGATGATATGACAGATCTGCCATGATATGGTAATAGAAGACAGGGCAATTATTCAGAGTAATGGATTAAGAAAACTGAAACATGAAACAAATGAGAAGACAAGAATGTTGTAGGGGAGAGGGATATTTTGAATATTTTTTAATTAACTTTTTCTTTGTCTGATACCCATATCAAGGGTTGATGTTTATACTGGTGTCATAGCTAGGTATTATTAGCCATTGTCTCTTATGCAACTGTTCTTTGGACTAGCCTGCAGACTGCCATATGAGAACAGGAGAAACCGTTTATAAAACTTATCAGTCTCCTATCTTCCTGATACAGAATAGTACCTGATGTGATGCTGGGCTTGGGTGGTGGCCACTGGTCGCCAGGTAGACCGACCAAACAAAACCAAAATAAAGGTTGGAGAACTGCCTTTTATTTAGAAAATGGAACAGAAAGCTTACTCAAATAAAAAGAAGGCCAATCTGGCAACCAAGAATGCTACAATTGCAAGAAATCATAACACAAAGGGGAAATTACAAAAACTTTTCAGCACATGCTCCTGTAGCAGTCTCCAAAACCCAACTGTCTCTCAAACTGAAAATTTCAGGCCACTTGTAGCCCTCATAATGAGGTTATTGGCCACAGCTACTGTGATTTCAATGAATAGCTGTGGTCATAACTGCATGAAGGGCCTGTGCTGCCACCTCTACTTCCCCTTCCTGGCACCACACTGGTAACCAGATAACTGGCCAGAAACACGCTCAAGACTCTCTAAAGATAGTTCATCTTAAAAGAACACTGATAGAAAGCCACAGCATGTGTTCAAAAGAGTATGGCATAATACTGGACCAGCTTCAACAAAGCCATTTGGGGTGGAGGTAAAATGGCTGTATTTGGTGGGCATATCCAAAAAAGGAAGACATATTAAAATGCAGGACAATTGACTAGAACTATTATTCTTTTAACACCTGCTTCACCTCAGCTATCTTCAAGAGGACTTGTGAAATATTGTTAAACGTTGGTAGGCCAGCAGCATTGCTGACAGTAGGCCACTAGTGGAACAGTGTTCCATCCCCTTATCATTATTGTTGAAAGTGGCATTGAAAAGTCCTCTGTAACCTTTCTCCTATTTCCACATACCTACCTTGAACAGTCAGAGATTGCAGATATGGGATTTTTACTTCCTTTTGGGAAAATGAAAGAACATTATTCAGAGCACTGATTTGGGGTCGAACTAATTTTCGAATAGCAAATAGTGAAGTTATGCAGTCATTATGTGACATTTGTAATTGGGTACAGCATTGCATAGCATTGATGAGATCAAGCAGAACCTTCCCAATATTTGATTATGTGTTTTACTCTTTCAGCCCAAACTCCTGTTTGTGTGGCTATGTGTGTGTGTGTGTCTGTGCGTGTGTGTGTGTGCACAAGTCTCTGTTCACATACACGTGTGTTTGCACACCATCATTGTGTATGCATTTATGTGTGCATTTTTATGTATCGGTGGTTGACTGTATGCATGTGCGCACTGATATGGCTATCTTTTTTGATTTATAAAGCCAGTCTTGTCTCTTGTTGCACATAATGCAATAGAAAAACAATCCCGATTAATCAGATCAGCCATTTTGGCTCCAGTCTCTACCAGCCCATTTCCAGCTCGACAGGAAAAAGGGCTTAAAGAAAAGCAACCATTCCGGAGACTGATGAAGGGTTAAATGTAGCGTCCAAGCTCTGATGAACATAATTGGTCTCCAAGGACTGACATGCAGGTTTCCATATATGAAGTAAATGCATGTGCGCTGAGAGTTTCTGGCTAAGAATAGGCAGTGGCCTCTGTCAGGCGAGATAAAGGAGGCTCTGAGTGAGTGAGAGAGCTGGAGTGTGTGCACCCTGTGTGTGTTTGTGCACGTACCTCGCAGCGCGCGGCGTGCTTCCTTTGATGCCCTCTCTGGGGAGTTATCTGTCGAGTCACGACTGCAGCAGACTCTCAGTCTACTCCCGTCTCTCTCCATCCTCACGCTGACCCTTCGTGCTGCTTCCAGTCAGGTGTGGAGATACATGCCCAAATGTCCACGCTCTGGCCATCGAAATCATCTTGCATTGTTTAATGTATCAATAATAATAAACATTTTAATAGTAATTGTGATAATAATGAATTTCTTTTATATAGTGCCACTCAATGCAGAAGTGCAATGAAACACGGAAAATAAATATTCTACTAAAATATTTTTCCTCTTAAAATTTTTTATGCTTTATGGTAACTTTGCCAGACAGGTTTACTGAAACTGCCACTCAGGAAGCAGCTCAATATAGTCTAGTTTCTTTATCCATTTTGTTTTTTCATTGCTCTCAAATGACTGTGATGTTGGAATCCAATAACCTTTCAGAACTGAATGCCCACTAGTGACCTGTGGCCAGTAACTGTCAGTCTGGCAGCATTTTCACTGCTACAGTGGTCCACTAGTGGATAAGGGGAAGTAAAAAGAATGGAAAAAGAATGATGGGTAGTTTATTGAATAGTACTGTAGTACAGCCACTCCTGAAGTGAACCAGCTCGGATCTTCTTCAGATGTCATTGTGTTAGTGCTCCTTCACACTTTTAATGCACCCTTTATGTTTACAGTAAGGGCTTTCCTATCTTCATGTCTCACAGGTTACTGAATACAGCATTGAAGTGGGCTCTAACCAGTGAAAAAAATAGAATAGCAAAGGAATACTAAAGTATATTGTAAATATTATAATTATTTTGGAAAATATAGTACATGCAAAATCTGAACGTAGCAATCATTTGCAGCAATTCTGTATATTGCATGTGGTAAATTGGTGAAAGAAACATCATGATTTAATAAAAGGTTGTTTATTTCAGGGTTTTATTTCTTGCCTTGGAGTTCACAAACCAATTTCTGAAACAGAGAGCACAGACTGTTCAAAAAAACGTATCTGAAAAATGAAACAGTACACTGGTCAGGCCCTGGCAAGCAATTTGCTGCTTGGTGAACTTGGCTGCTGGTTTCAGACTTGTGTGTTACAGGCTCTGTGGCTACGGATAGTCATGTGTGATGTCTGTGTACTCATTACTGAAAATACACCAGTTGTCGTGAGCCACGGACCCCTTGCCGAGCTCAGACCTCACGTTCCCACAAGCAGTACCTCACCATGAGGTGTCTCGGGGACGAACTCTCTTTTTCTTTAAGTACTCCGAACATCCTGGAGCCCTGGTAAGTTCTACTGAACTTCCAGCCCAGTCTCGAAGTGAAGGGTGTGATGCAAATCTGGTATACGATGTCCTGTATTCACTGTATTCCTCTAAAAGAACCTTTATCACATATGATTATATTAAGATATACTTTATTATAATCAATCAAAAGAATAGAGTTATACAGCTTACAGGATATATATCATCTTTCAGTTTGCTGATCACATGCAAGTTACATATACCCCTTTAGCTCTTTCTAATTTACCTTTCCACCATGATGTTAAAATTCAAGGTACACCCCTCAAATACCCATCCTCTTTGGCCTTAGCCTTATCCTATAGCTCCCCCTTCTGGACGTTTAAAAGAAACTATTCCTAGAATATGATGTTCATCTAAACTCTAAAAACTTCTCTACATTTTTCTACCTTATATAGTACCTTAATGAAAAATAAAAGACATAAAAATGAAAGGAAACTTATAATGTATTACTTCTATGTATTACTTTTCCTACTTCTACAAGTAATATCGATTATAATTACCACTCAAGCTTGATTATAGTTGTTCTGCGTTGCTCTTTCGACATCAGTCCTGTTGCCACAACTCTTGGGCTAAGTCCGCACTGCATACGTCACTCTGTTCTCCATATCCATATCCTGGAGTGGCGCGCAAAGGGAGTGCGCCACTTTAGCTTGACTACAGCTGTCTTGCGTTGCTCTCTCCTCAACAGCCCTTAGATATCTTGTGAAGCAAAATTCTAAGATGCTTTTTTTCCTTTCTTCTCCTTCTTTTTTCCTGCTTTTTTAACGTCTAAAAGCTCACTCCTTATATACCCTTAGCTCGTATAAAAGTGTACCTTTTTTTGATAAGAAATGTCCCCAATATACCGAGTGGGAAGACATTTATCTCTTATGCAACTTTTTTAATGAACATATTCATCACTGTCTCACTGTCATTTTCTCATACCTCAAAGGAAATTTCCCCAATACTATCTCATGTGCCCCTCGGGTTGGGAGTTTCCACCATCTCAATATACAAGTGGAAAAACACTAGCTCTTATGTAATTTTTCAATGAACCTATTCATCACTGGTATTTGTCTCCCTGTCATAATCTCTCCTTGGACTCTCTCCAAACTTTGACTTCATACAAGCCAGAAGTTAGTGCCCTCCACCATCTCAACACACTCTTCAGGTGCCCCTCTCCGCGGCGCCTTAAGGGATCTACAAAAGACATCCAGCCAATAGCTGAGTGGAAATCATCCCCCAACTCCTCTACAGTCAGGAGTAATTTATCCAATAAATTATCAGATTATAATCAGGAAGGCCCTTAAAGCCTCTTAATATTCTTTCGGTATTGACATCCCTTCCGTTTAACTTATCTTTTTGCTTTAGCCAGGCATTGTGCTCCTCCACTGTAGGGTTGGGGTATTCCCCGACTGCTCGCTCAGCATGTTGAATCTCCTCCAAGGTTATGCTGGAACTCATTCTATGCATGGCCTCAGTCAGAACTTAAACCATGCTCCTTAGTACTCTAAATCTAAGTCCCCCGACTTCAGACTCCTCTTCTGACAAGTAGGGCTGCTCATTATCTCTGAACCACATATTTTTCCTC
The DNA here is from genome assembly GCF_963514075.1 of Conger conger. NCBI lineage: Eukaryota > Metazoa > Chordata > Actinopteri > Anguilliformes > Congridae > Conger > Conger conger. The sequence goes on from NC_083762.1 coordinate 54,474,538, forward strand.
TTACGGGCGTGCTTACTACCACCTCGATGGCGTGTGCGAGGGGTTAACAATGCATTCCTTCCTAACCCATCCCCCATCAATCTCTCATCAGGGGGGCCTAGGGCCGGGTCCTCGACACAGTGTAATGTGCATCTTGGCTCAACTTACACTGTACACTGAGCATTTATCAAGGGCTTACTAGCCCTGGCTATGCCACTTCTAACGTTGTGTCCTCAAACCCATTTAATACTTACAGCACTTACAGGATCCTCCTCTTCAGTCCAACCAGGATCTTGCAGACCATTTTTAGGATTATTGCAGCCAAAAATTGTGATGTAATTGCGATCCATTGTGCCGCAACAGCCCCTGCATTGTTCTTGACAGACGTGAATGTGTTCAATCTTGCATCTATTTGAATGAATTGGTGCCTCATAGAGGAAGTGGCAGCAATAAGCATGAACACTGGCTCATTTTAGACCTTTTTCACATTTTTCTTGCAGCTAGAAAATGTCCCAGGGCTTTGAACACAAAGTACACGAATGTCACCTATTATAGTCACTCCAGCCATTGTGAAATGAATGCCCCGCTGAGAAATGACTTCGACCTTGAGGTATTTATTTTTGCCAGTTGTGCTTGCGGAAAATGCTACTCGTTTTTCCTTCTGCAGGGAAAAGAGAATGTACGACTGGGGAGTGTTCAGGGCCAAGAAAAAAAGGGAAAGCATTTCTCTGTGTTAATGCTTGATTGTTTTCCACCCTCCCCCACCTTCACATGACTGGCAAAGCCTCGTGACTAGAAGGCTCACCCTATTGATTCTTGCTGCTCTGACGCTGGTCGTAGTATCCATGGTGTTGGCAGGGGGGGGAATCACCGCAGTGAGCTGCAGCTTCTGCTTAGCGACCGAAGGAGAGTGCTCCCTTTCCATATGTCTTGCAGTTTATACGTTTAATGTCGGCCATTGTTACAGACTGACAGCTCTGCAGGGTAATCAGTCAAGGGAAGCTCGAGTGCCACAACAAGTGAAAGGCAAATTAAACCAGAGAAAAAACGAGAATAATAAAACGGGGGAGAAAGGTTTGACATTTAAAAGCATTTTATTAGCCCATTTTTTTTAGAAAGAGTGCAGGTAGGGAGGGAGAGAAAGAATGTGTGTGAGTGTGAGAGGGAGAGAGACACGCACGAACACGTACAAGCACGCACGCTCACACACGTGTACACACACAAACACACACACACACACACACGCACAGAATTTAAAAACATTTAAAAAACATTTCCCGAGGATACCGGAGCCCCTCTGTTGTTACAGTTACAGTTATATCTGCAGCGATGAGTCATGGCTATCCTGCAGGAGCAAACTGCCTGGGCAGACAGCTGCCATCTGCTTATCAGTGGCCAGCATTCCCGCTCTGTCACCGGGGGGGTGTGTGTTCCTGTACTGTCACAAAGGGGGGTTGGGCCTTCTGCTGCCTGGAAATATCCACTCCAGGAGACCCTTGCTTTCAGGGCAGGAGATGCCTTATGGTAATGGAATATGCTGAAAAACGTATTGAAAAATATTAATCAAGGTATTGCAACACAATATAGCACAATCTGCGGCCCTGACCAGGAATATGCAGGTTAGATAATGGATGCATGGATATAGCACGTTATACTTTGCTATATCCATGTGCAAATATACACAATTTTGCAGCTTTCAGTTGTTGCGATATACTGTACATATATGTTGCGATTACATAAAAATGTAACACTTTTATCTTTTGACAAATGAGAGAATGAGAACATTAGAGAGATAATTCAGTTTAGAGAGATAATTCAGTGAGTTTCAGCTTGGCTGTTTCTGCTCAGGCACCATGCCCTGTACTACTGCATTAGCCGATTGTTAGCTGTTTTATCTGACTGGCATAGTTTCCAGTCCAACAGGAACCACACATTTATTTCTGATGTAATGCCTGTTTTCCTGCAGAGAAGTCTACAACTAGAACCTGAATTATGGAACCGCATGTGTTTAAAAAAAACACTTCTTTATATATAAAGAGTACATATAAATACCATTTTCATTTCCTGACTTGATTTCCAGTATTGATTTGGTTGTGGACAAGAGTAGCTGAAAGGAGCCTGGTCTACTGTGATGTAGGCAGTCAGGCAGTAAGAGCAGTCTTCTGGCAGTCGGAGGGTTGCTGGTTCGATCCCCCGCCCAGGCTGTGTCGAAGTGTCCTTAAGCAAGACACCTAACCCCCAAATGCTCCTGACGAGCTGGTCGGCACCTTGCATGGCAGCCAATCGCCGTCGGTGTGTGAGTGTGTGTATGAATGGGTGAATGAGAAGCATCAATTGTACAGCACTTTGGATA